>NC_000079.6:41660067-42002567 GCF_000001635.26 Mus musculus
TGTGCTGGAATAAGCTACTCTGACCTTTTCAAGAGAAAGACCGCAGGAGGGAATGCTGGAGAGGCTGTGTGTTTCTAAGAGGTGGCCTGGGATATTCATATTACACTTCAGTATCTTCTTCCAAAGCAGGTGTTCTCCCTAAGTCCTTCAGAGGGATTTTGGCAGGCTTGCTAAGACCCAATCAAGCAAGTCCAGCCCACCGGTTAGCCGTGAGCCGGCTTTATCTTGTGCAGTATCTATCTCTTCCTGTGCACAATGAGCAGCTAATACAGACCATGCCAGGGAAAGGTTATTTCTTGTTTTAGATTCCACTTTAATGGGTAGTTAACCTGTGAGTCAACTGTTTCAGAATCTAGGTTCAGTTTCCTCCCCCTCGCCCCCCCCACCCACACCCCCGCCCCCGAGCAGGCTCTTCTGTGCGCCTCACTTCATCTGGGTACATCTTGTTTACAGGGCACCAAGCTTGTTGGAGATCCAGCTGGCCATTTTCCCTTTTGTAACCCGGAGCCCGCTGAACTGTGGGAAGACTGGGTCAGCTGTGGATAAAGCCAGGGGGTGTGGAAAAACCTTAAGGGAAGGAAGCTGCCCTTTAGAAGCTTTGACCTTCTGATTAAAGTAATAATTAAGCCATTATGTCTGTTTGGAAGGTCTTTGGGCTGGCTCGTTAGCTTTCCAAATAAAAATCTTCAACTACAGACTCCATCCAGCCCAGAACATCACCACTGGGGTGTTCGAGATCAGCACTGGTCACAAACCGATTGGTTTCAATGTTAAACACTTCTCATAGTCAGCTGCTTCTGCCTTATATTAGATTTCAAGATGAAAGTTACTTCCAAACAGCTCCAGCTGCCCAAGGACTCTTTATTCACCTCAGATTTGGAAGGGAACCGCAAGATGAGTTGTGTTTATTGGGGATGGGGTGGGGGTGGGGTCATCTGAGCATGTGCTTTTCTGTAGCTATCCACAGAAGCACAGGGGTCCTGATAGAAGCCCATGTAATTGTGCATGAAAGGACTCTCTGGGTGTCTTGGAACCCTCATCTCTTTCTCCTCCATCCCACCATGACTGAAGTCTTTTTCATACCAGTATGTGGTGAGCTTTATCAGAAGGTTAGAGTATGGGAACTCCTGCCCCGAAAGGATGGACAGAGACAAACACAGGAGCTCCAGAAGTCGCCGGGGCCTCCGAAGGGCTCTTTGCAGCCGGCCTCTTTCAGCCGGCACTGTGGAGATGGGTACTTTCAGAAATGTCTGAGCATGGAGGGCTCTGACTTAGACAGAGGTTCATGCCTCTGTTTTGTTGCAGATGGTTCAAGTTCCTTTGTTTGTTCTGTGGAAATATAATTTTATTCTGTCTGAACCCCAGCCCATGGGACAGTGTCACTGACATCCAGAGCGACCTCGGGCCAATCATTTCTAGAAGCACTGTCGAGCCTGTGCATGCGCGCACACACAGCCAAAGGCATACCTCACTAATGGCCTGATTTGTTTCTTAATCCATTCATTTTGATGTTTGCTATCAGCTATCCTATGTTATAAACTTACTTCACAAAGGAGAAAGGGGAGGAAGGGACAAAAAATCAATAACAGCAGATATATTGCATGGGCACTGAAAATTATGAATGCAACTGGAAGAAAGCAGAACAGGAACGAAGGGTGCGGAGGGTGGTTTGTGACAGAAGAGGGAGCATCGCAATAGAAGCTTCAAGTGTAATTTTAATGAAGCAGGGAGAAGAGGAACAAGAGAGGGTTTTTATTTCTTGTCATGAAGAATTGATATCAGTCATGGACAAATGTAGGACATATATTCATATATATGTCCCATACCAATGTGTATATATACACACAAATCCATCATGCCAGTATCTGTAGGCTAATAATCTAAAGATATTTATGTATACAATAATAATATTATTTATTTTGTAATTAGATGCCTACATAATTATGTATGCTTTATGTGTGTGTGTATACATTTCATAATTTTAATAATGTCTCTAAAAGGAAGTATGTGCCCTCAGACATTTGAATATCTCATCCAAGTCAGGCGGCTACATGAGAAATGTCTAGATCCCCTCCTAACATGACTGAGAGTTACATCTCTCAGTCATGTGAGCCGTGGAAGTCTGTGCTTTTGACCTGTTACTTTGATCAGGATTCGTACTACTGCGGGTAGACTTTAGTTTGAGGTGAGAAGGTACCGGAAGCAGCGAGGGTTCCTGGGATGCGGCTGATACCTGAAGGAGGGGAGGCTGTTGGAGCAGGGCACAGCTAGCGCATCATGCTACATACACCACTCCCAATCTCAAACCCAAGTCAGAGCCCTGGTTTCTGTTGTCTCTGAAAGGTTTTAGTGCACAAATAAGCAAATAAGAGACAAGGAATGTCCAGTCATTGTTTGCAGAGTTTCTGGAATTTCGCGCATTGTTAGTTTAGCTGTTCAAGAAGGCTTTGCTTCGCTGTTTATCAAACAGCAGCAGGCTCGTGAATAACTTCCTCGGGTACTGGCCCACATTCTCTGTCCCCTTGGCGTCTCTTGCCCAGCAAGGCTCATTCAGGGCGTCTTCCCAACATCCTGTCTGGGAATGCGCAGTTTTTCTCTGCTTACTAAGCCCCAGTGGCCCTTATTGAAATGACCTCCTGCCCAGGAAGAGCTGCTCTGGCGCCTGGCTGGAAGCAACCGTGGTTTCTAGGAAGTCACACACACACACACACACACACACACACACACGAGCGAGCGTGCGTGCGTGCCCATGCTGGAAGTCGTGTTCAGAAAGGGCAGAATGTTCTTCCTAAGGAACTTTCCTGACCCAAGAACCAGCAGGTGTTACAGCAACAGCTAAAACAGGCCAAGTCAGGGGCAGGGCACACACTGGAAGCCAGCCAGAACCACAAGCAGCAGCCCTGGTGACTAAGGCAAGCTGAGGCGGCATGGGGATTTTCCATGGGCATAAGAGAACACCATGTGTGTGGTTGTGTGTGTCTGTGTGTATATGTGTGTTTGTATATGTGTATGGAGTATGTATGTGGAGTGAGTGTTTGTATGTGGACAGTGTAGAGTGTATTTGTGTATGTATGTGTGGAATGTGTGTGTATACATGGAGTGTGTAGTGTGTGTATGTGTATGTGTGTATAGTGTGTGTGCATGTTGTGTGTAGTATATGTATGAATTGTATATAGAGTATGTATGTGTGTGTGTAGTGTGTGTGCTTGGAGGGTGTAGTGTGTGTGTGTGTTTGTTTGGAGTATGTGTGTATGTGTGTGTGTAGTATGTGTGTGTGTGTGTGATCATAGGTGCATTCAAGTATAAAACTTACTGAGATATCTTCAAAGCCAGCAGCATTTAAGAAAAAAACTAACAGCAGAAATCCATCTCAAAAGAATGTTGCTTACCTTAGCTAAGCATGTTCTAAAGCTATTGTGATTCTTTTCTTTTTACACTTTAAAGCAGTGAGTTACCATCCCCCCTGTGTGAGTGTGTGAGTGTGTGTGTGTGGGTGGGGGGGTTGAATGACTGTTTCACAGAGGTGGCCTAACACCAATGAAAAACGATGCTACTCACATTGCAATTCATAACAGTAGCAACATTACAGTTATGAAGTAACGTGACTCTATGTTTGCCGTTGCCACACCGTGAGGCACTGGATCAAGGGTTGCGGCATCAGGAAGGTTGAGAACCACTGTTTTAACGGGTTACCAGTGAGAACAGGGAGACCGGAAGTCTCCAAACACCCTGTGTCTTAGTTTGGTTTGCTGTGACAAAACACCCTGAACAAAAGCAATATGGTGAGGAAAGGGTTTGTTTCAGCTGACAGGATAGAGTCCACCATCAAGAGAATGCAGGGCAGGAGCTCAAGGCAGAAGCCTGGAAGCAGACACCGAGGCAGAGGCCGGGGAGGGGTGCGCTTACCGGCTTGCTCCCATATGACTTGCTCAGAATTCTTTCTTACAGCACCCAGAACCACCTCTCCAGGGGTGGCACCACCTACAACAATCTAGGCTCTCCTCCAATCAATCATTAATCCAGAAAATGTCCCCGACAACATAAGACTACGTGACAGTCTTATGGAGGCATAAACTGAAGTTTCTTCTTCCTGGGCGACCTAGCTTGTAGCAAGCTGACAAAATCATCATTATCATTATCATCATCATCAAAGACAACTCCCTGAACATTAAAAAAAAATCTAAAGAGGTAGAATAGTAAACTTTTTAGCAATGACACTTTTGTAATTATTATGCTTAAGACATCCATCCTCTAAGGATTCCAAGGACCAAGAAACTGAGTGCCTTGCAGAATCATGATTCCAGCTTCCAGATGCTTAAGGTACTGTGACCTCTCTCATCAAAGCCAGTGTCACAGGTGTATGACATTGACACAGCCCTGGACTCAAAAGAGTTCCTAATCCGGTTTCACTTACAACTGTGGCCATCTTGAAGCCCTTAATAGTTTTATCTAACTTGAAGACTTTAGTATGACACAGGTGAGCTGAGTTATGACAGGAAATGCATCTTTTGGTCCTTGATGCTGGCTCACATTTAGAATTTGAGATGGCCCAAGAGCACAGATTCTACTGAAAGAAAATATGAGTGAAGGGTGACTAGGACTGAGTAAGGAAGGAAGGATGTTGATTTTGTCCCGTTTATGCCAGAACTTGTCTTGAATAAAGAATGAAGACCCTGACTGAGATTTTAAGAAACATGACTGGACACCCTATGTCCCTTCTGTCTAATCTTGCTTCCCTGACTTAGGCAAAGTGATGATACAAGTTAACAGGGAAAGAGAGAGAATGAGAGAGGGAGAGAGAGAGAGAGAGAGAGAGAGAGAGAGAGAGAGAGAGAGAGAGAGAGCTGCATACATGTTAAATACCTTTATGTTTGAATTTTTAAACCAACATTTTACAACATAAAGGTCAGCAATAAAACTCATCCCAGACATTTTTAGATTTAATTTTCTTTACTTAGAATGACATTAAGTTGCAAAGTAAAAGATTCAGAGGTGAATGTGATTGAAGAGATGTACGTGTGCGAAAATGTCATGCTGAAATCCATTATTATGTATAATTAATATGTACTGATTTAAGTCAATAAGGAAAAAAGAGTTGGCAGGTTGCAAAAGAAAAGAAAATGCTTTACACTACAGCACCTTCAATGTGGTTCTTGCTTTTAAACAATTTTCATCTTTCTATGAGTGCCATTATATATGTGTGTGTGTATATATGTGTATGTGTGTGTATATATATATGTATATATTATACATATATATACACATCTATGCATATATGCATATGTGTGTGTGTGTGTGTGTGTGTCTGCTGGTGATAAATCCAAGTTTCTGTGGAAACACAAGGTCACTCTTGGCATGATTAGGGATAACTCATTGAGCAGTGTTCACGTGGCATGGATCTGGGGTCCACTGAAGTGGTTATATTTGGGGTTTTCCTGAAGCACACCCTGAGATACAGAATCTAATTTACGATGATCCTGACAAACACCCAGCAGTAGTGTTTTAATTAAGCTGTGGAAGGTGGGAAAGCCAGTGCAAAGGTATTGAGAAGGCAGTTCACTGTGGGCATCCCAGCTCATTCCTCCTGCTTTTCCTGGGAGGCCGGGTTCTCTCCTAATCAGTCCAGAGGAAGAACAAGGAAGCTAGAACATCTGTCTCTGCCTGGTGGGAAGTTATTCCTGGAGGCGTTAAACCCCCATCATTTCTGACTTGTTCTGCTCCTGGCTATGATGACCATGGAAAGAAAAAGAGAAGTAGCCCTAAAGGAAGAGGGTTGACATGTAGAAGAGGTTTATCAACACCCGTCACACTAGTCAAGCAGTACAAAACAAAAGAAGCCTGCTAGATTAGAGAGACTCCATAGCACCGAAAATACTTCAGCCCCAACTGTCAGAGCTCTTGTATATCCAGCTTGAATGTTGGTGTCACATCAGTCTCGGCAAGTGTCAGCTAAGACACTTCTAGTACTGTAGAGAAATGCAAGAAACTGAGGAGACTTCTGCAGAGACCATAGGACAGCCGAGGGGAACTTAGTATTGATCAGGAGGTCTGGAAAGAAAACCGCTGGGTCTTGTCAAAGACCAGCTTCAGACCTTAGAATCTACCTAGCCTTTAATGACTCTGACCTGGCTGTTCATTTCTGATTTGTTCAAGGTAACTAGGAACCATAAATCTACTGTCCACTCTCTGGCACAGCCCCAGGGGTGCACACATGGAAGTCACATAACAAGTGGTCATGGGCTAATACCTAAGGTATGTTTATTCAGCTTTCTAACGTGGGATCGAAGGCTTATACCATGGATGTGAAGTGCTAATCATAGGTAGATATAAACTCACTTAACACAAGTTTGAGCAGTCAACCCAGGAGAGTATAGAGTTTTGCTAAACCTCATAACCTGCTTTTTGTAAACTATGTACATAATGATTTATATCAGTATATGTGCACTTGTAAAATTTCATGTTTATAAAATTATGTTGGCTTAAACAATGGTATTATAGATGAGCACTACTCTAAATCTGTTTTAATGTTTAAGTTAAATATAAAATGTGAGTGTGAATGTGTGTATGCATGAGTGTGTGTGTGTTTGTGTGTATGTATGTGTTTGTTACTCACCTGAACTTCACCTCTTATTTTAAAAGTTCAGGAACATACATACTATTTTTATTCATTTGTTACTATTGTATTGTACAATATTGTATTGCATTTAGTGACGTTGGATTTGCCATACATAGGAGCCAGTAAGTCAGCCTCTTACAGTTTCCTGATTGCTGGCAGAAGCCATGAGATTCCTTGATCAGAGACAAAGACCTCTGTTAACTAAGTCAAGACAAGCCTGTTACCTCCCACCTGAGCACCACAGTCTGGCCTCTATGATGTTACTCCCTCAGTGTGTCTGGGGGAGCTAGTGTTTTTCTAACAGTCTGTAAGCAAACGAGGGGTTTGTTCACAAAGAATCGGGGCTGCATCTCTCTGGATGACCTGTGAAGAATGGTGGGGCCTTGCAGTACTGACATGCTAAGCAGGAAGTCCAAGGATACTAAAGCACGTAGCGTCCAAACAGCCTATATTTTTGAGAAGAGAAAAGAAAGCATCCGGACAGCAATAAGTAGATGCGGATTAACTATTGAGATAGAAAGACTGCAATGTCTGTGATAATGTTGCAATGGACGACCTTGTGGGAAAACACAGCCAATGAACTGGAATTATCAGTGGACACTGTTCTCAAAGAAACATAATAACAATAATAGTAATAATAATAATAATAATAATAGTAATAGTAATAATAATAAAGCAAAGATGAAGGGAACATGAGTGAACTGGTAGGCAAATATAAATGATGTGTGTGTGTGTGTGTGTGTGTGTGTGTGTGTGTGTGTGTGTGTAAAATTGCTATTAAACTTGAGAAGGCAGACAAAGTAATGTTTTGAAATAGGGCCTGAAAACCAGGCAGTGTGTGGGCTGACCGTCACAAGAGAGCAGAGGCAAGGTCAAGAAAGACTAAACTAAGACTGAGCAAATTAGGTAAACAGCACATTTGGGGACAACTAATTGGAAAAACATACTCTATATGTCAAGAAACTATAGGCCACTCATATGAAATGGAAGCCCTGGGCTCTCTACCCTGGCAGGTGGACCCAGAGCTAGATTCAGTCATATTTAGTGTCAGTCCGGACACATCTGGGCAGAGAGCACCTGTAGAATGCAGAATGAGAGTGTACTGGTCCTGAGAAACAACAGCCAGTCAGCGGTGCTTACTGGAAAGTATGGGGATGTAGGGGGTCACAGTAGGAAAACATCTGGGGCAAAGAAGACCACAAAAAGGGGTTCCAAGAGAATGCAGGTGTTTCCCCAGGCAGACTAAGCCCTCCTCATCCCTATGCCTATCATTTTTATAGACTCCAGGATTTCAGAATTTGTTTAAGACATATTTGTAGTAGGAACCATGGTGTTATGGCCAGCGTTGTCTCCAAAATTCCGAGGCTGAAGCTGGGACTTCTCAGACCCAAGGATGTTACTGTGTTTGGAGACAGTCAAAGAGAACCCAGAGTTCCTTCCTCTTTATGTTAGACCTTCAGCCTCCAGAAAGAGGAGGGTGAACTTCTTGATGTGTGTTTCTCTCTCTCTCTCTCTCTCTCTCTCTCTCTCTCTCTCTCTCTCTCTGTGTGTGTGTGTGTGTGTGTGTGTGTGTGTGTGTGTATACAGGCTCATGTGGAGGCCAGAAGAGTCATTGGATCCCCAGGAGCTTGAGTTATAGGCTGTTGTGAGCTCTTTGATGTAGCTCAATACTGGGAGGAACTTGGAAGTTCAGTTTGGGAGAGTTCACCATCCTCTTAGTAGATCTTTGGACTTGGGTAAATTACTCAACGTCCTAATGTCGACATAAACTCAATTATAAAATGAGCTTCAAATAGCCATTGCGTTAGAAATGCTTATTGAGGCTGAGGGAGACAGTGCAAGCAAAAATCCTTAGCATGTGGTAACTGCTCAACATACGAGCTCACTTTGTTTTCCACCAAGAGTAAAATTCCTCAAGGGCCTGCTTCATGTTCCTCTCTGTCCTTCAGATAAACAGTAGCATGTGTCAGCTTTTTACTTCAGGGATCCGACTTGTACGGGAAAAGAGATTGAGTTGGGAAAAATCAGGTCTGCCAGGAGATGAATCCTAAGGGTAGAACATGAGTTCGCATGGTTAGAAGCCTCTTGTATTCCAGGAACTGTTACATGCTTGGTGTAGTAGCCATCACATGTTAGCTCTCAACACAGTTAAAATGTCTTTACCTAACTCTTGAGGGTGTGAAAACCCAATGTCCAGAACACAAAAAGGATTTTCCCAAAGACGGGAAGCACCAGTCTATGGTGCTGAAATAAACCTTGGATGTCTTGACTCCAAATCCACTTATGCCATAACTGTTAGGATAGATGGAGTCTTATTCTTGTGCGGCAGGCAAAGCCTCTTGCTAATACTATGTTATGTGTCAGGAAATACTGAACCATGCAAGCACACATCTAATAATATTAGACATGAAGTCAGTTCTTGAATCCAACGAGGGTTTCCGCCTACCCCATTAGTCTGTCATTATTTAGAAAGTTAGCTACTACAGTGAATTTGAATGAGAAATATCACCAACGGTGTTGGACATTTGGTCGTCAGCTGGTGTTATTGTATGGGAGTTAGGAAAGAGGTGTGGCCTTGTTACGTAGGAAGTATGTCGCTTGGGGGGATGGGTATTGGAGGTTTAAGACCTTGCCCCACTCCCAGTTTGTTCTTTCTGCTTTGTGCCTGCAGTTCAAGACATGAACCTTCAGCTTCTGCTCCACCTGCCTGCTGCCGTGGTCCCCTGCCATGATGGATGCTAAACCCTCTGGAAGCAGAAGGAAAAGCAACTTTTTCTCCTATTAGTTGCCTTGGTTTTTGCATTTGATCACAATAGTAAAAAAAGAAACTAATACAATACTCTTTAGCTAGTCAGATCCTCACCGACTGACAGAGCGGCATTCTATGCACTGCAGACAGATTTGACTTTGAGGGATACTTTAACAGAAATCAGGGATAGTCCGATGGTTAAGAGCACTTGCTGTTCTTGCAGAGGATCTGGGCTCATTTCCCAGCACCCATATATAGGGTGGCTTACAACCATGCATAACAGTTCCGGGGGATCTAGCACCCTCTTCTGGCCTCTGTAGGCACCAGGCACAGATGAGGTACACATACATGCACTCATACACATAAATAAAATTAAAACAAACCTTTTAAAAATTGGCTTTTTTTTATTTTATATGTAGGACTGTTTGTTTACATGTATGTGTGTATGTATACCATGTGTGTGACCGGTGCCTGCAGAGTCCAGAAGTGGGCTTTAGACCTCACGGAACTAGAGTTCCAAGCAGTTATGAGCCACCATGTGGGTGATAGGAACTGAGCCAATGTCCTCTGCAGTGTTTGTCCCCGCCGACCCCTCTACTCTCTGAGGGATGCTTTCAAATGATGCTTTCCCTGTATGGATGGGATATGAATTCAGCCAGCCTAATCCCCATCAGCTGAGAGAACCAGCAGAGCAGGAGTTTGGCTCTGTCTCTGCTACAAACTGGATGAATGACCTTATCTATTTCCCTACTCTTGGCTGTGGGCTTCTCAGTTGTGAATCACAGTCATTGTGCCTACTGATTTCCCAAACCTCTTAGGACTTGATTCTGTGAAATGCAACCTCTGCTTAGCCCTAAGAAAGTAGTAAGATACCCTGAGCCATATGGAGGTCAAGACCTGCCCCTGTGGCCTCTGCCTGTCTGTACACCATGCCTTTTAATGGCTGGCATTATATGTCAGAGAAAAACCATCTCGGAGTGCAGGGCCTTAATGAAGAGCTGGTTACAGAAACGAGTCTGCTGGAGACTTAAGGGAACCTAGTAAGCACTTACAGGTTCAGCAAGTACAAACCCCACAAGAACTCCCTGGCCACAGAACAGAGAGTCCCAGAACAAAGCCTGTTTTGATCCTTTGTCTTGGTGGAGGGTGATACCAAGTCTGCAGCATGGACTGCGGTGCTTGTATTGTTTGCGTGCCAGTAATCAAACAGGAAGACACAAGCAAGTGACTTGGTTAGTTTTGGCATGTACAATTCAGGGTGGGAAGTGCCCTTGAGTTCTGGCTGATCACCTAGTATTTAGGGGTTTTGTTTTGTTTTTTTTTTTTTTAAGATGTGTGCTGCTTTTGAATACCAGCAATTCTTGTTGACGTATATTCATATAGAAGCAAATATCCTGGCATTTGGGACAAACATTCCAGCTGACTGGCATCACAGCCATTTCGGTAATGTCAGTGATAATAGCAGTGGCCACAAGAGCCAGTGGAAGGTCCCTGGGGATCTCCCAGGGGAAGCCTTTCCATTTATGGAAAAACAGTTGGAAGAAGCAGGAAATTGTTACTGAAATCTAGATAGCCTTTGCTCGAAGGAACACTTCTTGGGCCTCAGAGAGGGGCTACCTGTGGTTGTGGGGGCCCTGGGATCATGACCAGCCTGGTTTCTGAGTTAACTAGGTGACCTTGGCTGATCTTGTAGCTTTGAGAAGCTTCTGACTTGCCGGCTTGACGTTCACATCACTGTGGAGTTTGGTTCTTAGCTCTAATGTGCTATGGTTTGGATCTTGGCTGTTTCTGTTAGTTAGAGTCTACAGCCCATAGTGCTATAGGGAAGCGCTTGAACCTTTAGGGGCTGGACACTTGTGGAAGGAAGTTATGTTGTTGAGGCCATGTCTTGAAGGGGGTGTTGGACCAGGATCACCTCTCCTTCATCCACTAACTCTCCTTTCAGCTACCCCAGTTGAACAGCTTCCTCCACAGCAAGCCACCAGCTGTCAAGTGCTACGTCACCACAGCCCAAAGCAACATGCCCAGATCATCACGAATTTCGAGCTCTGAATCAAAATAAAACCTTCCAGTTTTCACTTTGACTATAGTCAGGCATTTTGTTTCAGTGATGGAACAATAACTAACATAGAAACTGTGACTCATGACTTGATGCACCGGGTCCAAGAAGTTCTGGGCCCTTGCTCTCCGTGTGGAACACAGACCACTCGACGAGAGTTTGTAAGAGACCAACTAAAATAAGGACCTATATTAAACAAGATAAAGTGATTCGTTCTCAAAAATCGTTCTTAAAAATTAGTTCTCAAAAAAACAGAAAGTAGTGCTCCCTGTGGGAGAACGTGAAAAGAAGCTGTGTTGCCCTTTATAGACAGCAGAGATCAGATAGAAGGCAGAACTCGAATTACTACAATCTGTGGGTGTGATATTTCTACCTTATGATCTATGACTAATATCTTTCAAAGGTCAAAATGAAAGGTTAATTTTTTTCCCTTTCTTTTTCCTTTCCTTTCCTTTCCTTTCCTTTCCTTTCCTTTCCTTTCCTTTCCTTTCCTTTCCTTTCCTTTGCTTTCCTTTCCTTTCCTTTCCTTCCCTTCCCTTCCCTTCCCTTCCCTTCCCTTCCCTTCCCTTCCCTTCCCTTCCCTTCCCTTCCCTTCCCTTCCCATTTATTTATTTATTTATTTATTTATTTATTTATTTATTTATTTATTTGAGACAGGCCTTCATATGGCCCAGGTTGGCCTTGAACTCTCTGCATAGCTGAGAATGACTCAGGCCTTCCTATGGCCCAGGTTGGCCTTGAACTCTCTGCATAGCTGAGAATGGCTTTGAGCTCCTGACCCTCCTGCCTCCACTTTCCAAGTTCTGGGACTCTAGGTGTGTGCCACCAGAGTTAGCTTATAGGACCCCGTGAATAGAACCCAAGGTTTTGTTCACACTAGGCAATCACTACACTGATGGAACTATTATAGCCCTAGCCTCAGATTTCTTTTCTTTAAAAAGATACTTTGAGGGGAGGTAGGAGTGGGTGGGTGGGTAAGGGAACACCCTCATAGAAGCAGCAGGGGTGGGTGGGGGGTGGGATAGGGGGTTTCTGGAGGAGGGGGGAAACCAGAAAAGGGGATAACATTTGAAATGTAAATAAAGAAAATTTCCAATTAAAAAATATTTTGAAGGAAAAATATATAAGCTGAGACAATTCACAAAAGAAGAAAAAGGATCTCTACTACCACTCCTTAAAACTTAAGCCCAGACACAGAAACATGAGTTCAGAGCTCCCAGACAGTTTCTGCTCCCACTCGCAGAATCACCAGTTAACTGATTGCATTGTATTTTATCCTAAATACCCTTATGCTTGTACATTTGGATTTATATCTGTCCATAAACATTACAAGCTTGTTCTTAGTCATTGTCTCTCTACATGTTTTCCAAGCTAGCGTAATGAATGGTATTCGATGCACCCTTCTGAGAGGCCTCCACCACAGCCCTATTAACAGCTCTAACTGTTTGAAAAAGCATTTTGCTTAAAGGAAGGGAGTTGAGAGCCTCATGCAAAGCAAGATGACATAAACCAAATGGAAACTCAGGGTGTCATCCAGGCGGCCTGCTCTCTCCACCCTCCTCCCTGCTCTCTGCAGTTCTGTCTGACAGCTCTATCACAACAGGCTACACTCAGGACTCCCTCTCTGGAGACCCGCGGCCTCTGGAGTTTACAAATATAGTTCAGGCAGGCTGGCAGAGAGCAGAGGAGCTCAGGCTGTGTTCGCAGTGAGACCAGGAAGGGGCTCTCACACTTCTCCTAGGATAATATCTTACGTAATGTGTCCTAGTGTCTTGAAAAATTCTTCATCACTCAGTAGATAGAGGGAGATATATTTCTGTGAGTTCAAAGCCAGTCTAATCTGCATGCCAAATGCCAGGTCAGCCATGGACACCTAGGGAGACTGTGTCTCAAAACAAAACAAAACAACATCCCCACCAAAATCTTCCTGAAGCCTAAGCTATGTCCCTTATTTCCTCCTGGACAATTTTGCCATGATTCATTTGAAGTCCTCGCTTTCTACTGTTTCTCTGGGATCTGACAAACTGTCTATTTAACTTCTTCACACCACTTAGGTGTTTCCTTTGAAGTTTTTCTAAAAGCAAAATAACAATAATAACAGCACACATTTCTCCAAGGCCAGAGTGCCAACAGCTTACAAGTGTTTTGTTCACTTAGCTTGCCCTTTCCTGACTTTCTGCCTTGTCCGTCCTCTGACCAAAGCCACGTGTAGTCTTAGGAAATCTAGAGCGTGCTTGGATTCCTTGCTCTGAAAAACATCATCTGAGGAAGTGACACAGTCACAGGCCAGGGAAGATGTATCCTTCCTTCTCTTTAGTGGAAAAGGATTTGTCCCTTTTAGGACTCGGGACCCAAGTTTTATTGTTTACCTTTGTATTCATTTCCTATGACTATGAAAAATGAGGTAATGGTTTAAAACCACTTGTTCTGGAAGCCATGCCTCTATAACCTGCCTCACTGCACTAACGTTCAGGTGTTAGCAAGACTGGTACTGATAGACCAGCAGTTCTCCATGGGTCATAACCCCTTCAGGAGTCACAGATCAGATATCCTGCATAACAGATATTTACGTTAGGATTCACAGGAGTAGCAGAACTACAGTTATGAAGTAGCAACAAAGTAAGTTCATGGTTGGGGGTCGCCATGCCATGAGGAACTGTATGAAAGGGTCTCAACTTTAAGAAGGTTGAGACCCACTGCTCTAGAGGCTGGCGTAAAAGAGGTCCTGCCTTCCTTAGCTCATAGCTGCATCACTCAAGGCCTGCAGCCCCTCGGCACATCTCCTTTTCTGGTTCTGACCTTCCTGCTTCTATCTCTTAAGGACGCCAGTGTTAGCATTGGGCTCGCACCAGGGCAATTTCAATATGCTGGTTTCTTAACTCAGTCACGTACACAAAGTCCTTTGGTTGTGTGAGGTGACTCGGGTTCAGAAGATGAGGACATGGACATCTTCCATGTATCTCAGCCTGAAATACAAAAGTGCTGACGCTGTGGCCTTTAGGGATATTCCACCAACTAAAGGAGGTTTGACTTGGTGCCTGAAGATTGAGCTGCTTGAGTTTCTATAATAGAATGATGCTTAGGACCTTCAGAGGAGTAAAGGCAGGCATGGGGCTTCCAGATGTGCTCTAGCATGGAGTTGGCACGATGCAACATGGCGGAAGCAACTACACTGGTCATCATGACGCCTGTCACTTACTGAAATTCGATGCTCTAGGACCAGTGCGTCCCTGTGTGTGATACTTCATTTCATAGGCACAGCCTATGAGGGAGTACTTGTGTGTAGCCTGTTGTGATAGAGCTGTCAGACAGAACTGCAGAGAGCAGGGAGGAGGGTGGAGAGAGCAGGCCGCCTGGATGACACCCTGAGTTTCCATTTGGTTTATGTCATCTTGCTTTGCATGAGGCTCTCAACTCCCTTCCTTTAAGCAAAATGCTTTTTCAAACAGTTAGAGCTGTTAATAGGGCTGCGGTGGAGGCCTCTCAGAAGGGTGCATCGAATACCATTCATTACGCTAGCTTGGAAAACATGTAGAGAGACAATGACTAAGAACAAGCTTGTAATGTTTATGGACAGATATAAATCCAAATGTACAAGCATAAGGGTATTTAGGATAAAATACAATGCAATCAGTTAACTGGTGATTCTGTGAGTGGGAGCAGAATTATAGAAGTATAACAGGCCCTCTGTGGACCTTCTAGTCTGCTTGGGCACTGAAGGATGACCACTCACCAGGATAGGCAATGGTGTCTTCTGAGTGTGGCTTTTAATAACTGGAGTTACCTTCCCTGAAGAAAAGTATATAGGCCTTCCAGGAACTCTTCTGCTGTTGTGATCTTGATCTCACCCTATGTCGCCAGTGGCATGAGAGAGGCCATCATTGGAGAGAATGGTGCTTCTCCTGGTTTTTGGAGCATCGCTCACCACCATCTCTCCCCATGTAATGGGCCACTGGTCTGTTGGATCGGTTTGCTTATATCTGAATAGAAACCATAGATTGTCTTAATGGTGGTATCCCAGACCCTCTTAGCAAATGCATTCATATTTGATTAACATCTATTGAATATTTGTCATGGGCTTTGGGCTGAGCTGGGTTCCGGGTAGATAGCTCAATAAGGGTCTAGTGGAAAGGGAGCTGCTGTCAGCACAGGCTCTTCTGGCAGTCAGGATGGGAAGCTATACAAGGTGATGGGGAGAAGGCAAAGGCCTGGCTCCGCCCATTTTTTGATTTCCTAGCTGAGCCCACGCTGACTTCCAGGAAGTTCAATTCCTCATTGTCTATTCCAGTGAAAGTTCAACTTCAAATGATGTTCTGGGTATGACCAGTACCTTGACCACAAATGGAGAAAAAAAAAGAACAGAAAACAAAACAAAACAAAACAAAACAAAAACAAAAACAAAAAATTCAGGCAGGCTTCAACTGATCTTAACATTGTTCAGCTAGTACCTCACCAGTGGCGTGTGCAACCAATGCCATGAAAGCCAATTGTGTGTGTCCCTGTCTTTCCCAATCTTAGTGGCATCAGGGTCATAGGTTCCACATGGTCATGGGACTATTGGTGCCAGAAAAAAAAATTGCAAGTGTTACAAACTATGAATGTTTTTCCTCTAAATAGTCAATTTATCAAGATCCAATTGCCTTTGACATGTATTTTGTGGCATAACTAGTGAAAATGAGTCATTAGAAAAATGCTACCACGTGTTAGCATTTACAGCTAACTATGTATAAAATACCTTAAACCCACAGATCTGGGCATTGCAAGAGACACTGGACAAAGAAGTTGAACAGATTCCAATCTGAAGAGTTCTGCCCCTATCTCTGTGGGATCCAGTCCACCCTGAAGATACAGCTTTTGCTGGTTTCCCAATATCTTAGGTCTTGGGATTCAAAGATAGGGTTGTCCTAGGTCAGGGAATTCAATCAGCATTGTGGTAGAGCAGAGGCAGGGGCAGAGCAAGGCCCTAAGTCTAGGACTCTAGGGTTCTGGGGGTCAGGCCAAGCTTGCCTCTCCCTGAACCTTGCAACAATTAACTAGGAGTCGATTGTGGCTTCCCTCGAGTCCTCTGTTCATTCTCCATTACCTTTCCACTTCAAGCATGGAAATTCTAGGTCTAGAGACGGATTCACCCTCTCGCTGCCATCATAGGCCCCTTGGCTACAGAGGTGGCTTTGAGCTGTGCCTGGGTATGGCGGTCCACGGAAAAACTCAGGGTAAGAAAGGGTGTTTCTATTTGTGCCAGTGTTGTTCGGGAAATCACCCTTCCATGACTAACCAAACCAAACAGATTAATTTGTTGTAAAAATTAACATAAGCAGAAAATTTACCACAAAACAGCCCGAAGGAGGGATAGGCTTGTTGTAATTAGCATCAGAGACGAACATACGGATTGCTTCTTCTTCTAGCAATGTCCCCAACCCCAGTGCTTCCTGCACGGCTCTACTGGCCTCAGCCCCACACTGAGCCTGCTGAAGCATGAAGCTTGGGGGGTGGGGTGGGGTCGAGCGTCTCATATGGACTAAATCACAGATGTCACTTTCCTTCTTCCAGTCACAAGCCATTGAACCGTGGAGGGCAAAGGTTAGAATTATAGTTCTTGGCCGTTGAATCTTTTCTCTCCCCATATCCTTCTGGCTTGCACATGGTACCTCCCACTCCAGCCTGTCTTAAAACAATTCTTTCTAAAATAAACCAGCAGAAAAGATCATTTGATCAGTTTGCATACAGACTCTGGAATGTTCTAGAAGCTGATTTCTCCCGTCCAACTAACTACCTAAGGTGAATCAGATAATGTGTATCTATGTTCCTTAGTATCTGCAAGGGATGTGTCCAAGATCCCTGTGGATACCAAGTGTACAGATACTCAAGTCTCTTACAGAAAATGGCACAGAATTTGTATAGAGCCTGCACACACATCCTCTCTAAATGGCATTTAAAATCATATCTTCTTATACCTCTTCATCTTATTTGAGTGTTATGCACGTCATTGTTGTGACTGTGATACAGATGACGTGTCTGTGCATGTGCAATTATAATTGTAAATTCTTTTTGTAGGTTCTGGAGATGAAGCTCAGTGCCTTGCATATCTAGGTAAGTAAGGGCTTTACCACCAAGCTACACTATGGAGCCTAGAGGTACAATGTTTTGGGGGATAAATGTTTCATCTATGGTTAATTGGTTTTGAGGATGTGGAACTTGAAGGCACAAAGGGCTGGTTGACTACATAGTTAATACTAGAAACTGCAACTGGGGTTTCTGACTTTGGAAGAACCAACAGCAGTGTCCACAGGTGAGTACTGAGTTATTCCTAATGTGATTTTTTTATGCGTTTCACTCTTGCTCCTTCTGCAAACTTTCCATCCATGACTTTTAGGCAGAAAACAGCAAAGATAAACCTCATTTGTTCTGGACCCAGGGACCCAGGAAAGGCTTCCTGACACTCCACAGAGGAGAGTCTGTTGGTAGACTATACCAAACAATGGGGTTAGGAAGGTTAGAGGCCTGGAGGATCTCTGTCCCTTAAGACCATGACCCTGGTGGAGTACTGAACACCCAAAGATGGAAATGGAGGAGGATTGTGTGGGAAGGAACCTGGAAAGGGGGTGTACTGATATAGAGGCTCGAGCATATGGGAAAAATAAGTGTGACCCCAAGGCCTTTGGGTCTGAGCCGTGGAAGAAGGGGACTGAAATCAGCCATAAGATGGCAACTTCTGTGTCACTGAAGTTCGCTATGGTAGGCACACTGCTGTTTAGGACTCAAACAGAGAATCCTGGGAACTAATCTAAAATGACCTTTAGAACTCAGGGGACCCAAATGTCTCCAAAGATCCTGGCAAGCAGGGCTTTGAGACTTAGATTCCAAGCGAGCAGCCCCGCAAGCAACTTCAGAATGAACCCAAATAATGTCGGGGTGGAAGCTGGTCAGGTGACTTCAGCTTACCTGTATATTTAATTTTTTTTTTTTTTTTTTTTTTTTTTACTACAGGCTTATCTGGAGACATAGGTGAGTAAGCCTCCTATCTTTGGATCAATGGATGAACAATACAGCTCTTTCTTTTTGCAAAAACTGGTACCACAGTCTTGGCTTCATTATGTGTTGAGCAATACGTACTGTGATGTCTGATGTTGGTTGTCAACTTGACTGGATTGAGAAGCACTTGGGCAATTGGTGAAAAACACACTTCCGGGTTTGTCCATTAAGGAGCACCTAGAGACAAAGGGTAGGATGATTGGCAAACTGAGTGAGGAAGAGTACCCTAAGTGTGGGCACCGTACAGGCCATGGGCCTATAAGTTGGGGGCCAACATGGAACAAAAGCTAGAAGGAAACCCACGCACCAGCCATGTCCAGGTCTTTTTGAGTGGGTACACTGCATTTTGCTCTGTCAAAGACCTGGAGATCACACTCCAACTTCTTCAGCCTTTACAGGAGGACTCACCCCAGCCACTCTCCAGGAGACTTCCAGGCTTCCAGCCTTGGAATGGGTCAGTATTGATAATTGACCCCTCCTATTCTGGGTCTTCTAGTCTTAGGTGCTAAATAGTTACTGATTCTCCTGCCTCTCGGGGTAGCCATCATGGGAGTACCCATCCTCTGATCTTGTGAGCCAATCTGATAAATCCCTTCTTATAATTACATATAATCTATTAGCTCTTCTCCTCTGGAGACTCCTGACTGATACAAGTACCATTGATCTCTGTAAGAAGAGAGAAACTAAATAGGATCAATGCCAGAGTGAGGAAGACAAAAGAAAAACTCTTGGGGTTTCGGAGGGAGCTGGAACTACCAACCATGTTCTTGGTGGAAGCAGCCCATGAACGAATGTCATAATCACTTTCCTAAGAAGAAATAACCATTAAGCATTGACCTGCTTATACAGCTGTTCTGGGAGCTGAAGCAAACGATTCAAAGTGCTTTCTCCTGCCTTCCTACCTCTTGGGGACTTGTAATCATCTAATCAATCATTTTTGAGTGCTGTGCACTTACAGTATCTTGGAAGCCAGCGAGATCCATGACTATCTAGTGAGTCTCTCTATCAGAGTGAGGTCACGTAAGAAGTTTTAACAGCTCGATACATCTGAGTCATTCTCTACCTTCTCAAACGCTGATTATACCATAGGCTAGACATGGAACTAGGTCCTGGGGTGGGGGGGTGGGGGGTAGCCAGAGTCACCTAATTTTTACCCAGCAGGTTGATTGATGGTTAGTTACCCTGAGCTACTGCACCAAAATTTAGTATATTAAGAGGTTTAGATGATAGGAACATCTTTCCTCCGTTTTTGAAGTTAGCAGTCTGAGATGAAGGGACGGGTGGGCTTTGTTTCTCCTGAGATGTCTCTGATTTGAAGATGGCTGACTTATCCCTGTGCCTTCACACACCCTTCTCTCTGTACATGTTTGTCTGCAAACATCCTCCTGATTCTATTGTGTGAAGACCTATCCATGGGACATTACAGGGTTATCTAACTTCTTAAAGATCTCATCTCTAAAATTTAGTTATGCTCTTAGGTACTAAGTGGGGTAGGTAGGGCTTCAACAAATCAGTTGAGAGGATGTGATTCAGCTCAGGATTTTGTGCCCATTGTCTGTCTCTTGACATTTATGGACAGAGTTAGAAGTGTGTGTGTATGTGTATGTGTGTGTGTGTGTGTGTGTGTGTGTGTGTGTGATATATTTGCTAACACAATGGGTTATGATATCTATCTACCATCTATTTATCTATCTATCTATCTCTCTATCTCTATCTATCTATCATTTATCTATCATCTACCTCTATCTATCTATCTATCTATCTATCTATCTATCTATCTATCTAGATGTCTAGCTATCATCCCTCTATGCACAGACAGACAGACATAATGAATGGGTTGGTGTAGAGAACACGTGTATGAAAGGGACAAGCTGTGGACATCTGGTAAATCGTACAGCTGCCTCCTTGCCTCCCTCTAGTACACCAGACACATAGGAAGGGGCTGCTCACTTCTTCTCAGGGACTGAGAGTTCCCCATCTCTGACCAGCCCCCAGGTAGAGCCCTTCCCGAACCCATCACAGACATGCTTCATCCATACTTGCTCTTTTTCAGGTAACATTTTTCTGTTATTCATTATGGGGAAAAAATCTCAAAGGCAGCTGGAAGAGC
This sequence comes from Mus musculus, assembly GCF_000001635.26. Classification (NCBI taxonomy): domain Eukaryota; kingdom Metazoa; phylum Chordata; class Mammalia; order Rodentia; family Muridae; genus Mus; species Mus musculus. The sequence continues at coordinate 41,680,634 of NC_000079.6, forward strand.
CAGTTCTCACAGACGTTTCCAGTTCTCATTAGCTTGACCACAAAGTCTTTCTCTGAGAACTCTCGTGGGCTCTACTCGAGGACCCAGATCTTTCTTTGATTTCATTATCCCTGCTGAACTCACTGGACCTAAACCTGGGGACAATTTAGGAATTTTTCCCTGAATGAAACGCACCTCTTTCCTAATCATGGTTTCTAGGCTCAATTCTTTCATATATAAAGGATTTTTGAGACTGCTTACTTCTTTGGGACATTCTTCAACCTCTACGTAGCTCTCTAATGCTTTCCTAGAGTCCTTAGCCTGGGCGGGTGACATAGAGTCCAAGATCAAATTTGTGGTTCCGTGACTCAGATAAATATTGATCCAACGTCATTTTTTTCTAAAGCTCAATTGTTCAAGATGATTCCAACCCTAAATAGAACGCAGCTGGTCCTGAGTACACCTCTGCTTGTGGACAGCTGGGCAGCACGCCGTGGCGGCCATGCAGACACTGGGAATGTTTGTTTTGGGGGGATAAGTCCCAGGGGCTTACTACATCTTTTTTTCTTCATTTTCAGATTCCAATATTCAGGCTGGAATTGCTGACAAAAGAGATCTTGTTCCAGGAAAGTTGGCAATGGTATTTAACAATATTTAACAATCAGACAATGGACTGTTGACATTTAAGCCAAATGGTAAAACGTTGAAAGACCCCATGGTAGAGTTTAATAAGTCACTTGGCCCTGGCGGTCAAGCCTGGGACACTGTGTAAACTCAGGCTTCGTGTTAACACTCACTTTTTTTTTTCTCAAAACTGTTTTACAATTTGCTTACTTAAGAGTTATTTCCTTGTTAAGGGTGCCCTGGTGTGAACACGCTTGGTTTTGTTAAGCTTGGGCTAAGGTTTCTCCTTCTTCTATTTTAATTATGACAAAATCATATTTTAATTAAAAATACATTTGAAAGAAAAATAAAGGCTAACTCTCCTGGAACAGACTGAGATGAAATCTCAGTGGGGGAGAAGTTGGACTCACTATGGAGACACAATCCGGCCTCAGGGGACCCCAGGGGAATGGTACTTCAGGTTTGTCTGAGTTGGAGCAAGGGAACCAGGCACGGATGTATGTGCTGCACTGACCAGCTAGTGGGTGTGTGCTCATTAGCAAAGGGAATTCTCAGGGGAAACTGACAGCTTTGGGCAGTCAATCCTTCACCTGTGGATGGTGACTGAGAGGTTTATAGACGTGACTATGAATGGCAAAATGTCATTGTCCGTTCCTGCCCGTGCAGGATTGCTCTAAGCGCCCTGTAGACACTGTGCACCTGCGCAATCTGTCAGTGGCCAAGCCCTTGTGTAAAATTGACCTTGCTCTTATATATAACATAGATACATGATCCTATGCACTTTTCAAATTTATTTTATTTTATTGAAAACATTTTTTTCCTTACACAACATATCCTGACTACAGCTTTCTCTCCCTGTATTTGTCTCCTCTTGTTCCTCGCCCCTCCTCATCCAGACCTGTTCCCTTTATGTCTTCCCTTAGAAAACAAACAGGCTTCTAAGGGATAAAAACGAAACAATATATGACAGACTATAATGAAACAAAACAAAATACATCAGAATAGAAGAAACAGAAGGAGAAGAGCCCAAGAAAAGGCACAACCAACAGACACAGAGATTCCTTCCTTCCCACACTCAGGAGTCCCATAAAAACACAAAACTGGAAGCCATAATACAGAAGCAAAGAACCATGTTTGTGTGTGTGTGTCTGTGTGTCTGTGTGTGTGTGTGTGTGTGAGAGAGAGAGAGAGAGAGAGAGAGAGAAATTTTTTAAAAGAAAAATGCCTGACATGCCATTATGAGACCAGGAACTTCCAAACACTCCACCAAGTCTATTTTCTGTCGGCCATCTGCTACTGGGCACGAGGCCCACACTTAAGAGTAGTTTGTTTCCCTAGTAAGACTCCTTTGGAGGAAACTAAAATTTCACTTGCAAGTGCTTATCAATGGGAGAAAGTGTCAGCGCTGGAGATAAGGCCGGGTGTCCACGTCTCTTTTCAGCTCTAGGAATCCATAGGTTGCTCACCCATGCAAGCCCAGTGCACGCTGCCTCCATCCTCGTGAGTTCATATGGGCAGCACCTATGACGCCCAACAAAGCTCTGTTGTACTCAGAAGAGCTTGTTTCCATGGTATCCTCCATCCTCTTTGGTTCTTACGCTCTCTCCAACTCCTCTTCCACAGGCATCACTGAACCCAGAGGGGAGGGATTTGACGGAGACCTTCCATTTAAAGCTAAGTGTTCCAAGGTCTCACGCTTTGCATGTTGCCTGGCTGTGGGTCTCTATATTTGGTCACACCTGCTGCAAGAGGAAGCTTCCTTGAAGATGAGACTGAGGCACTGATCTCTGAGTACCACAGAATGTCATTATGAGTCATCTTATCTCTATCTTCCTTTCGTGAAACAGCAGCCTTTGGCTTTACCCTAGGTCCCCAGGACATCTAGTATCAGGTTCTTGGTTACCCAAGCAGCATTGGGGTGTGTGCTCCATCTCATGGAGTGGGTCTTGTTTAAATCAGATATTGACTGGTTACTTGCACATGCTATGTGCCGCCATTGCACTTGTATAGGATGACAAACACCACTGTAGATCAAAGGGGTTTTAGCTGGGTTGGTGTTTCTGTTTCTCCTTTGGGAGCGTACAGAGAGCTGTTGGACACTAAGAGAACTAATCCAGAGTGGTGAAGGTTCTATGTAGGCACCAGCTCAGCCTCTCTGTGTTCAGTGGGTTGTGTAGGCGTCGTCTTCAGCAATGGAGCCTTGCCATCAGTCTGTGGAGAGCAACCTAGAGTCTGGGCAACAGTCTGCACTGTTTAGGGATTTCCACGGGACCACTTTGGCCAACAAGTCAACTAGATGTAACCGATGGCGGTTCTGGAAGTTTCATTTGGGGACAAGAGATGGCCAGTTGAACTCTGTCTCCCTTGTTACTTGGAGATTTCATTTAGATCGCCTACATATAAATATACTTTCGAAAGCGTCTACAGTATTAGGTTTCCATGCTACCCCTCGCGTGACTCTTAATTTTAACACTCTCTCCCCATACTCCCTCCCCTTCCCCACTTACCCTTCGAATTCCAGGCACACACAGCCTTGTCCATCCATAACTATTCTATTTATCATCCCTAGAGGGAGCTATTTGTTCCTCCTAGCCTCTTACTCTGTACCTAACATCTGTGGTTCTGTGACTTGTAGCTTGCTTACTGTTGACTTAACAGCTAATGTCCACATAGAAGTGAATACTTTTATAAAATAAAAAGTAAGTTGTTTGTTTGTTTGTTTGTTTGTTTTAAATCTGGGACTGGAGAGATGCTCTATGACAGAGTCCTAGCTGCTCTTGCAGAGGACTTGGTTTGTTTTTTGGCACTCACCTGGAAGCTGGTAATCTTCTATAGCTCTAGTTCCAGAGCTAGGCATCTGGGCAGAACTACACCCCCATAGCTTCCTTCCCTGTTACATACAACCTTCAGTGCTGCCTAAGAGCAGGCTATCTGGGCTGGGGAGTCAAGGCAGACCTACACAGAGATCTTGAGTCTAGCTTGATTTTGTTTGTTGTTGTTTGTTGTTGTGGACCCCGAAGAGAGCACCTGCTACCCACACAGGACATGCCTCTCCAGAAAGTCTAGCCCAGACGGAGCACAGCAGACTGGGGTAGTCTCCCTCCTACCCAAGAAACAGCTCTGCCAGGGAACCAGTTAGTCACTATGTAATGGTAGAGAATCTATTGTTTGCTGATGAGATACCAATCACTAACAATCATATGACTAGCATCATTTTCTCTGACTCTTAAACCTTCCTAAATTGGAGTGCCCAAAGTTATGCTAAGCCATACCAGAAAGCTGGTAAAAAATGGAAAGCAAGACTCTTTCCACAGAGAGCTAAACTTCACATAGAGAAAATATACATCTGGCCTGCTCACTTCCAATAGAGACCCTGCCTAAAATGACCTTCTAGCCAATTACTGTCCATGCCTTGGCCTTGGCCTTGGCAGGTGTCAGGTTAACCTGTTTCCACATTCACTGCAATCCATGATTGTCTACCTGTATATAGTGATATTATCTCTCAATACTCAGAACAGGGAAAATTCCATTGTAAATAACCTGTGACAACCTACCTTAATCCTATGGTGTCTCTATCAGACTGCAGGCCTGCTAGCCTATTTCGGGCACCACCAACACATCCTATTTTTATTTTCATAAAATTGGAATTACCCCTCCTCTGTAGGACCTTTGCAAGGATTTGATGAAACAATTGCCTTTAAGTGGAGGGCTTAGCCCATGGGTAGCTCTCGATGTGGCACAATCAATAATGGAATTAAGAGTTCTGTTTCAGATAATTACAATAAAGAACTTTCAGCATGCCCAAGAAGGGGATAAGCAGTAGAGGGCTACCTGGGGGAATTTCTGAATTGAGGGAGATTTTCCTGACAGAGCCACAAACTTGGCTTGCCTGTTTTAGAGGTTGCTGGCTGTAGGAAGACATGGACATGCATGCGGGCCTCTCGGCCGTTCACTTATTTATTATTAAATCTACGCATCTATGTATTTATGAGTTTCTGTGTACATAAGGAGGTCAGAAGACAACTGGTAGGAGCTGCATTTCTTCTCTACCACAAGGTTCCAAAGATTTATTGCAGGATTGACAGGCTTGGCAGCAAGCACCTTTCCCTGAAGGCATCTTGCAACCCATTGTTTTATCTCAGGGTGTTACCATTTGAATTCGGGAGGGGGCATTTCTCTCTTTTCCATTTTCCTGGAAACTAAGCTGCAGAATGCGTTGAACACAGTTCACGATCTTCTCCCTCCTCAGCCTCCCTTGGCACTTCCTGGGGTGGGGTGACCTCTGAAACCCCCTTTCTCTTAGAGAAAAGGTAAGGAGAACCACCCTCTCTAGTCTGGAGATGTGGAATGCCAGTCTCCTGGCCGACGGAGGTATCAAGATGTCTGGAACCCTGACCAAAGTAAACGAATCTGAGGGCAGCTCAGACAAGTACAGACAGAGTCGTGCTGCAGACAGATGCTGACCTGCCCTCGGACAGAGCCATCAGTGACGACGGGGTCTCTCGCTGGCTCATGCCCCCACACACAGCTCTAACCCTGAGCAAGCAGATCTGTAGCCAGGCGAGAACCTGTCTGGACTTGGAGGTGTTGAAGCTGATGTGGAAGACTTTGCTTTTGAACCGGCCTCGCCTTTGGCTATGCTGATGATTCTGGTGTATCTGTGCCTTTAGGTCAAAGGTAGTCCATCCCTACCCCCAACCAATGCTCCTGCAAATTCAATCAACTGTGGATTAAAAGAATATGGAAAACAGCCACCTCTGGACTAAACATATACAGAATGGTATTTTTCATCATTACTTGCTCAACAAGACTGTTTTTTTATTTAAAAAAAAGATTGATTTATTTATTTTATGAGTACACTCTAGCTGTCTTCAGACACACCAGAAGAGGGTGTTCGATCCCATTACAGATGGTTGTGAGCTACCATGTGGCTGCTGGGATTTGAACTCAGGACCTCTGGAAGAGCATCCAGTTCTCTTAACCACTGAGCCATCTCTCCAGCCCCTAAACAACACTTTTGGACAACAGTTTGCACACCATGTAGAGTGTGTTACAATGAGTCATCTAGAGAGAACTTAAGTATGCGAGAGGCTACGGATACGGTATATGCAAACACGATGCCATTTCATACAAGGCAATTCAGCTTCCCCACATTTGGGCATGGTCAGGTGTGTGCGTGGGGCCTTAGAACCAAATCCATGCAGCTACTGAGGCACACACGTACATGGTTATGAACAATGAAGCTGAGGGCAGTTTAGTCAAAGCCTAAATTTGTATCTTCATAAGAAACAAGGATGGAAAGACAAGATGGCTCATTATCCCAGCTGCAGCAATGGCAGCTGAGCCCCCCAAGCATCCTTGACTGGTCTGGGCAGCCGAATGGGGTATATGAATTAATAATTAGAGCATCTCATTGCTTCCTTTGGTCCATCCCTCCATTATTTTTCCTACTAGCACCTATTCATTGCCCACTGTGTGCCAGGCACTGAGGTAGGTACCAGGCAGTGCTGGGCCTTGTGACCTTCAGAAAGTGGGGGCTCATTCACTGGGATCAGTTGTTCCTCTGTCCTTAGCATTGTGTGCATCCTAAAGATGCTTCCACAATCTTAATTCTTGCTTCTTTTACATCTCCATTTTGAAGATGACATGAAATAGAGGACTGGTTTTTTATGTGGTTGTTAAAATAGTCACAAAGAAATGTCTCCAAAGCTGGGTATATTTTTACCATGCCAATATCCTAGTAAGCTGGGAAACTAAGGCAGGAGAATTTGAGCATCTGGGAGCAAACATAGGCTATATAGTGAGACACTCAGCAATCTGAGCCTATAGACTTCTCTGAGTGGACTTCTTTCCTTTCCTTTTCTTTTCTTTGCAGCAAGCCCTTTGCTGGAGACAGGCATTCCTACACAGAAAGCACACTTAGTCCAGGTCAAATCCCACCTCCTGCCTGTCTGACAGTCCTCTGCTGGGCCACAGGACCCTTTTGTGAGACCGTGTTTCAGTCTGTGATGTGCTGCTCCTTGGCAGGTGACAAGCCATTTTTGCCATCTACCTTTGCATGGTGGTAATATTTTAATATCAGGATTCTACTTAGTTCATTGGACTGGCTTCAGTGTAGTCTTCCTTTTTTTTCTTGAATTGTGAGGGAATTGAGACACAAACAGCTCCCTAGTCTTATTCACATGCTGAGTACTGAATGCAGTGTCTACAAGTGATGGACCAATGTTTGTTGAGTGAATGCATGAAGCATACTTGGAGGCAAGGCTGTGTATCTAACTAATGTTTCATAGCTTTGAAAATGACATCTAGCAGGCGAGGTGTCTCAGCAGGTAAAGGTTCTTGCTGATAAGCATGACAACCTGAGAGAGATTCCCCAGGACCCAAAGGTGAAGAAGGGTGAGAATTGACTTCTGAAAATTGTTCTCTGACCTCCACCCATCCCCACTCCAATAAAAGTAAATGTAATAAATTTTTTAAGATGATGTGATCATTTTTAATACTCAGGTTGAATTAGCCATTCAAATGAACTGTGCCAATTTTCCAGAAGGATAGATAAACATCGAGACAGAAAAACCATTCAATGCCCCTCTCTATTGTTTTCCTGTGACACATTCCTGCGCTTGTGAGTTTGTATCTAAACCTGCGTGCCTATGTGCTTATTCGGGGCAAGGGGGCTCCAGCACTGTTTTAGAGATACTTTAGCCATGTTTGGCTGACAGAGGTGGTTGAAGCTTGGTAGATGCCTGATTGTACTACGGACAGAGCAGAAGTATGCTGGGAACTCGTGCTGAATAAAGAAGGCAGATCCAAGTTTGCATTTGGCCTGGCAAGGGCTCATTGACTGAGCTGAGGCTGGTGGCTTTGGGTCTAGGGTTATCCACTCCTTCACGCCCTGGCTTCATGCTGATGGTCCTCAATGGAGCCATTAGAACAAGTGTTCTGCTGAAAAGCAACATGAAAAAAACCTGCAAACATGCCAGGCCTATTTGGAGATCACCAGAAAGATGCGGACCTCATATTACCAGGAAACCCAGGCAGAAATTATATTTCCTATCATTAAAATGACCTCATTTCTTCCTGGTGGCTGAGATGGCTTAGGAAAATTTGAGCCTTTTGTATATATATATATATATATACACACACACACACACACACATTTGAATGTGAGAATGTATAAGTGTCATGGTTTGTATATGGTATGCCCAAGGAGTGGTACTGTTAGCAGCAGTAGCCTTATTGAGGTAGGTATGGCCCTGTTGGAGTAGATGTGTCATGTGGGTGTGGGCTTTAAGACCCTCATCCTAACTGCCTGGAAGACGGTATTCTGCTAGCAGCCTTCAGATGAAGATGTAGAACTCTCAGCTCCTCCTGCACCATGCCTGCCTGGATGATGCCATGCTCCCGCCTTGATGATAATGGACTGAACCTCTGAACCTGTAAGCCAGCTCCAATTAACTGTTGTCCTTATAAGAGTTGCCTTGGCCATGGTGTCTGTTCACAGCAGTAAACAGTAAGTATTTGTATGTTGTCTCTCTCTCTCTTTAAAGGGTTTCAAGACAAGGATTTTCTGTGTAGTCCTAGATGTCCTGGAATTTGCTCTGTAGACCACTGTAGGCCTTAAACTAGAGATCCACCTCTCTGCTCCCTGAGTCTGGGACTAAAGGCATGTGCTACCACCATCTGACTTGTATGTTGGCTTTTAACTAAATGCGCATTTTATTTGGTAGCAGGCTTTGACTGTGGACTCTAGGCAGCCATACTCTTGCATAGCTCCAGAAACTGAATTAACAAGGGTGGCGAAGGAATGAAGAAAAGACACACAGACACACAGACACAGAGAAGAACGTAGATTGCCTGGTCTGGGTTCTTTGATAGAGAAACCTCAGCGTCCCAGAAGCTCCGCCTGTTTATTATACACAGTTGACCAGGGAGGTGGAGTCACCACAAACAGCTGAGCAAGGAGGTGGGGTTTATGATAAACATCCAGAGAGGCAGGTTTAGCTGATCTTGGTAGGAGCTGTCTCTGTAGGGGAGCAGTCCTCAGGCTGTGATCATGTGGGTGCTGAGGAGAGGACTACAGTGAATATTTTCTGAACACACTATCAACATCTGGACTAGATGAACACTTTGCCTTGAGGCTGAGGCACTGGGGTCCTAGATGTGGCCGTTCCTGCCAACAGCGCACATTCATTCAGGACGTTGTTCACTCAGGCTTCCTCCACTCCCCACAGTGGCTCCTCACTCTCAATCCCACTCTACCACTCCTTAAAAAGATTCTTATGCCCCACAAGAGCCTGCAAGGCCACTGTGCGGTTTCATCCCGTTACATATCAACTCTCTCATTAAGTAGTAAAGCTTGCAATAATTTTTCTCTGAGGCCTGCGAGGTTCCCCTCCCCCTGCCCAGCCTCTTGTCCACCTCTGCACACCAGTGAGTTTTGTTGCACCCTTGGCTGACCCCCCTGGAATTCCTCCCTGGGACTTCAGGGAAAGGGAGAGTGGCCAAGAAACTTGGAGGTCTGCTCCCCCGCAAAGAATGAAAAATAGGGTGTTGTTTGGAAAGAGACAAAGAGAGGAGGAAGAAGAAAGTAATTAAAGCTAATTATGGAAAGAAGTTAGAAAGATACAGTAAGAGGAGAAAAATGTAGCCCCCGTTCCTCGGCGGGTGAAGTTCATCCTGGCCTGAAGTCCAAGTTCCCTAGAGAGGTTGGGAGGTGTCCAGGGAAGTTGGGGTCAGGGAGCAGAAGGCTAATTATCAACTGTTTGGAGGATGAAGGACCAGGCTAGAAAAATATTTATAAAGCCAGCTAAGCAAAGTCCATTATGGTGCCTTCTTCCACCTACACCACGGCTACTTGTAGGATTCTTGTTGCTGTGTGCAGTGAGTGAGGCAGCTGGGTTTCATCCCAGTCATAACTGAATTAAAATTACATTCAACATGGCCTACTGGTGAATATCAATATGATCAGTTCACTGAGGTCTTCTTTTCAAAGACTTATTTTTAATCCGTGTGTGTGTGTGTGTGTGTGTGTGTGTGTGTGTGTGTGTGATGTGCTGAAGATAGCCAGAAGAGAGCGATGGACCCCCTGAAGTGACAGTTACAGGATGTTATTAATGTGGGTGCTGGGAACTGGACCAGAGCAGCAAGTTCTCTTAGCCATTGAACCATCATCAGTTCATTAAAGTTTTATTGCTATCTGGAATTCAAGAAATAATTTCTGTATGTATGTGTGTATGTATTCCTGTGTGTGTGAGTGTGGTACAGGTGCAGGTGTTCAGGCCAATGTGTGTGTGTGTGTGTGTGTGTGTGTTTGCATGTGTGTGCAAGCCAGACCTCAGCCTCAGACCTCAGCCTCAGGTGTCTCCCTCAACCTCCATCCATCATCTTATTTTTGAGGCATGGTCCCTCAGTACACCCAGACCTCTCCAATTTGACTACACTAGCTGCCCAGCAAACTCAGTGAATCTTCTGTTGCTGCCTCCCCCGTGCTGGGGTTATAGCTATGCCATATGATGCCTAGGTTTGTATGTGGGTGTGACGATAGCCACGGTTATTCAGCAAGTACTTTACAGGCTGAACTGACCCAACTCCCCAACCAAGGGACTATTTTCAGAATGGGAGAATTTTAGCAATTACATAGTTGTCGATTTTTTTTGTTTGTTTGTTTGTTTGTTTGCATGAAACAAGTTATGTGTGGCCACAGGAACACAGAAGCAGTGACTGTATTAGCCCAGCATACATTTCCCCTAGACCAAAGCACGCAGCATCTCTGGGAAAACATTTGACTTTGATAAGGTTCGATTTAAAAACTGCTCATTGTCGTACAACACTTTCCTTCAGTCAAGAACACCAATAAACAGAAGGGTGTATTTGGAACGTAAAAGAAAACTAAATATAGAGGACCAGCCATTCTTTCTGTCTTTATTCACATTTGGCCGTGTGTGCATGCCTGAAGGCAGCATTGCCTGATGCTGGCCCCTGGCAGATGATGGCAGATGCAAGTGGTTTGTGTTTACAACCCCATTTGCTGATATCTATGGCTGCTGCCTTCAGAGGTACTGTGACCCTCATATTCCTGCCCGCCCCCAGTCCCTACCACCATCACACTCCTGCTGATAGATGCTCTCTGTGTATTTTCTCATCTGCTCATAACTGAACCCCACCTATTGTCAGAATCTCTGATTTCTAGGTTGGTTTCTAAGCCAAGTCAGGCAGCCTGCTTCTCTTTCTAGCTGAGCCACATAGAAAGATGCTGTTTCTGAAAAGGTCTTTCAGGTTTCCTAGGCTCTGAGTCTGGCATGAGTCCTCATGGATAAGTCTACAGAGGAGGAGCCTGAGAGAAATGAAGAGTTGGATGTCCTTTGAGCTCCTACTATTGGGATATGACAGCTGTTCCCAGAAGAGTCAACTGAACCTGCTGCAGACCCTGGGTGTGATGGTTTGTATATGCTCGGCCCAGGGGGTGGCACTATTAGAAGGTGTGGCCTTGTTGGAGTAGGTGTGCCACTGTGGGCATGGGCTTAAGACCCTTACCCCAGCTACCTGGAAGTCAGTCTTCTGCTAGCAGCCTTCAGATGAAGATGTAGAACTCTCAGTTCCTCCTGCACCATGCCTACCTGGATGCTGCCATGCTCCCACCTTGATGATAATGGACTGAACCTCTGAACCTGTAAGCTAGCCCCAATTAAATGTTGTCCTTATAAGAGTTGCCTTGATCATGGTGTCTGTTCAGAGCACTAAAACCCTAACTAAGACACTGGGCTATAAATGACCCTCAAAGGAATTATTTAGTAGTCCATAGATCAAGGTCGTCTGGTATAGTAGGAATCATATATTCTATCTTGCCCATATAAAAGACATATGATCCTGGTATTGTATTTACAAATTGTAAGCCTAGATTGGGCAGGTTTTGAACTATTCTAACTTAAACCCCAGCCATTCTCTCCTTGATACTTGTTATCTCTCCTGGCTACATGCTCATGGTCCATCTTCTCTCACGGTTGCCTCCTCCTCTTCTTGTCCCCTCTTGTCTCCCTCTCTAGTCTCCCCTGAGACCCTGCCTCGATCAAATCTCAAGTCCTGCCTTTCTCTACTGCCCAATCATAGGCTTTAGCCTATTATTGACCAATTAACTTAGGGAGCAAGGTTCGCACAACCAAACTGGTATACTTGAGAATTCCCTCATCTTGGGGCCATCAGATCTTGGGGGTACAGAGTTTAGCATCTGAATACATAGCGGCACCAGAGCAACCCCAACAGTGTGGCTGGCTCACTGGGCCTTAATCTGGGAACTTCTCTTTGTATGGTTATGACCTAAGGCGGGGCTTTCCCCCATCAGGTCCTAGGAGAAGGATGACCCCAGTGCCCCTCATTGACTTCTTTGCTTCCCCTGACTCCTGCCCCCATCTCGTCACTGTGGCTAAAGTCACATAAAAAGTGGGAAAACAAGCCTGTCACCCACAATTGATAGACAGAAAGGAGGAGGAGAGGGGGAGGAGCCTGTAGAAAGAGAGGAAAGGCAGAGAAATCGTTCCTTTATAGTACTACATTGCCTATGCAAGCTAAAATAAACATGGTGGTCGATTGGTGTCCTTTGAAATGCAACTCATGCTTTAACTTCCATTCCATGACATCAGCTGCCATTCCAGAACACCTGTGATGTTACCCATGATTCCCCTTTGCTGATGATGCTCTTCCAGCTCCCCTCTCTTGCCAGGCTCAGCAGCTGTTTTCCCATCAAGGGGACCCTCCCTGGCCTCTCCAGGTTGAGCCAGCCATTCCCTCTCCTATGTCTGTATTCTGGTCCCTCCTCCACATCAAGCATTGCTCTAATGCCCTTTCCGTGGTCAGACAGCGGTGTCATAAGCCCAGGTGAGCTACCTAGACTTCCTAGAACTGGGAAGGTGCACATGGAAAAGGAATTTGCCAAACAAATGGATTGCCATTTCTTGTGTGAAGCCAACAGAAATGTGGTCAGAGAATTCGAGCTTTTGAAGCCCCGCAGAGTTGAGCTACCTTAAAGAACCTTGCTTCGGTAGCAGAATATAGTGATTGGGAACTTGCCATGGTCAGAGGGCAAAAGCAGCCCATGGAATATGACCACGGTTATATGAACATGTATGGATGAGTACATGTATGGATATCCTTGGGTCTATTTATATAGGTGCATGCACATCTGTGTGTGTATGCCTTCTGTTGTCTGAGAATGTTTTCTTTTCCCTTTTTAAAAAAAAAAATCATCTTGTCTATAGAACTGAGAGTGCTCAGCTCAAAATGGGACGTCTTCATCACTACCTCTCACACCTGTCCTCTACCCAGGCTAGGTTGGAAAGGATATAAGAGCTGGAGGGTGGGGAACAGCGATGTGAAATGTTGTCTTCTGGGCATATTATGGCTGGTGCACATAGGAACTCACAGCAGCTATGTTTGCCTATACAAGAACTGCGCAAGATCGAGCAAGAAACGGGAGGAGCTTACAAGGGCCCGTGCATTATTGAAGAGCTATTGATGGTTGAGAGCAGCTGGGGGAGGGGTAGTCGGTTTTCTTTGGGGATGTCACCACTTCATTAGTAGGGGTAGGGTGCTCATTCTCCAATGGATGGCTGCACAGTGGGATAGAAGCAGGTGCACAGTACATGTAGCCTGGAGGGGGCATTTGGGAAGCATTTGGGGGAAGCTGGAAGGAAATGGAGCTGGATATGAATGTGATCATAACGTGTTGCGCATGTGTATGGAATTCTCAAAGAATACATTAAAACTAAATCCCGGTGGCCTTGTCTCCTTCCAGTCCCTTCCCTAAACATCTCCAGCAGAAGCAACTTCTATCTCCATTAGGCTTGGCTTTCCCTTTCCCGTATGGAGTGTCCTCTAAACCATTATACACTAGGTCACTGCTCGTGAGATTTTTCCTAACCAATTTGAACTCATAGCTGGGTATATAGAATCCTAAATTCCATCCTCATGTTTTTAAGTATGGAATCTTGAGTCTTCTGTTAACCCCGAGAATTGCGTATGAGAGGTGAGTTCCACAAATTTCAAATCAAATTTGAAGCAAGTTTTAATTATATGCTGGCCAGACTAATGGACTCTGGCCAGGGCCCATTTAACGCTTCCCAGAAAACTGTGACAAGTCACATTTAACAGAGGCTTAAAGGACAAACCCGTAAAGCCACTGTATGTAATTTCTAATCAGGTCCAGTCAGGGGCCAGCTCCTTACATCCTGATGTATTTCTTGCTTACATTTCTCCCACCTACATACGATCAAGCGCATCCTGTTTAGTTGGGTCAAACAAACTTGACTAGGGGAGCAAAAACCATGTAGCTTGTTATCTCTCAAGAAACACAGTCCTCAGCATCTCAGGAAGTTATCTATCCTTGGGCAAGTGGGATTGGTAGACTCACTTTGGCCCTCACACCTCTTCTGACCATCTGACACCTCTGGACACAGCCATCCACTTAGTGGGTGTAAATGAAAAATCATGCCTTGTTCTCAGGAAACGTGGGGAGGGGGTGTCTTTTGTCACTCTGGTGGCTTTTCACTAGAAATGGATATGCAGAGGACTGAGGGTGAAGAGTGGAATTGCGCACACACACAAAGAGTGTTTTTGGATTCTTCTGTGGTGATAGCTCTGGAAGAGGACAACGTGAAGGTCTGCTGTGCCTCCCAGCAGAACAGTGTGTGGAAGTGATACTGGCTTCCTGCTGGAAGCACTGGCCACAAGTTGGATAAGATAAGCATCCCAGGGAAAGAGACAGAGACACAGCATCCAGGCAGAGCAAAAGCCAACTTGCCTCCAGACAGAGGCCAGGTTTCTGCATTGAGCTCCCTACGACTGGTCCCTTGGCTTAGCTCAGACTTGTCGGCTGTAGGAGCGAAGTGACAGTTGTAACTTTGTTCATCAGTTATCAGACCAGGACGGGAATAGTCTCCAGGTTTTGGCAGCCCCGTCCTTCCTCTGATTTCCTGAAGCCCAGTGTTAAAGAGGCAGTGGAAGGGGAGGGGAGGGGCTGGAGAGAAGGCGTATGGGTTACAGTCCCAGCTGCTTTTCTAGAGGACCTGAGCTTAATTTCCAGCACTCATGTGGCTGCTCACAACCATGCAGATCCAGGAGAATCTGATGCCCTCTTCTGCCCTCATCCAGCACAGATACACACGCCAAAACCCCACACATACTATGATGGCTAAAGTTAGGTCTTAACTTCCTGGAATACTGGAAGCTGTTGTTCATGCAAGATAACAAGCCACCTGTTTTCACTTCTGTAAACAAGCTCGATTGCCTCAACGGCATAAGACTGTGTGTGATCACAGATAGGTGGAAGGTCTGTAGGCAGGCAGTACATCAGGATGTATGCTTGCTCATGACTGGATGAAGGCGGGAAGTGCATAGCTTTATGGGATTTGCTTTATAAACCCCTGACGAATGTAATTTAGTGCTATACTCTAGGCATCCCAGCTATGGACCTGGCCAGTGCCTATCACCTTGGGTAGTATTTTATAAAGCTTGCTTCAAATTTGCCTCAGAAATTGTGGTAGTGGCCTTTATCCTTGCTCTGTGTCATCAACAAAACACATAAAATAAAAATAAGCAAGACTCCAAAGAAAGAGGCAGAGGATCCTTGATACCACACAGATGCCTGCCTAGGGTAGGGCAGTGCCGAGGGTAGTACCAAGGGTAGTGCCGGGGGTAGTGCCCAGGGCAATGCTACCAAGGGCAGTGCTATATAGATCATGGCTTTTTTTTCCCCCTACATTTCATGGTTCTATGGGGTAAGCTTAATTCGACTGTAAACAAACGGGGTCCCAAATTGTTGAGTCAGCTCTCCCTCAATTTGCTCGCATTCCATCTATGAAAACATGTTTCTATTCACTCACCAGATCCAGACTGAACTGACCTGAAGTTCCCAAATGGTGGAGGGGAGCCACTTCTGCGAGAAAGATTTTACAAGGCTGACTAGCTGATTCTAACTTCGGGATTGTGGAGAGTCGGAATGTTACAGATCTGAATCCAGATTATCTTTTGCCCCTTCAATAGGCATTTGCTACCCACCTGCCTTCCTTTGGGAATGTATGATCGGACTGTTGGTTTCCAACCAATTCACCACCACCACCCCCCAAAAAAGCCCTAAGAATGTCATTACAAGCATACTGAAGAGAGTTCTCTGTTTTGCGTAGTCTCCCTATTGTATGTTCTTATTGGTGTGTGCGTGTGTGTGTGTGTGTGTGTGTGTGTGTGTGTGTGTGTTGTGTGTAGTCTTCATGCTTGCATGGCAAGCACTTTACCCTCTGAGTCACATCCCCAGCTCCCACCAATATAGTTGAGAAATATCTTGATTTATGACTTTCTTTTGTTCTGTAACTATAAAAAGCTGGTGAAACTGTCTTCACCTCAGAAGTTAGCATTTATGGCAATTTGAATCCATGTTCTTGGTCCGTGGTCACTCATATTTGGCTCCAGGATAAACTATCATATTCTTTTTTGAGGTAAGGGCTGTTTTTATGTCAACAAGGTAGACTAACCAATTTCCCTACCGCTGGATCTGCTACAAGGAATCAGATTCCATAGTCCCCTCCCCACCCCACCCCTTTCACTGGAGTCCCAAGGGAGAACAGGGAGTTCACCCTGCTCTCTCTGAGGTCCCTAAAAATCTCTCCCACAGCCCACCTCCCCTCATCCAAGTTACAGCAGGACTGAGTGCTTGGTGGAGACCTCCCACTCTGCAGATTTATAATGCTCTTCGGAAAAGCCCCGTCCTTGGGGTAAAAGGCTGGTTTCCTTTCTGTGTCCCTCCTCTTGATAGGATTGTGGAAGGTCATGGCTGGAAGAAACTTTAGAAAGCCAACAAGCCCCTCATTTACAAATGAGGAAACCTGAGCATGGAGAGGTCAACCCCAAGGTCATTGAGTTAATTAGTGGACCCTGGAGGAAGAGGAGAGTCGTGTTCTGTTTCCTATGGCCGTCCTGATGGCTTCACTTCTGGGTGCACATCACAAGCGCCTTTGTGGGAGAGACACCAAGATGCCTTGTAGAAGAAGGAATTCTTTGAAATGTGAAGCCAAATTTCCTCTCTGCCAAGAAAGTTTAAAAAAAAAATCACAGCAATGAGTTAGGACATCTGTCTGTCATTGGGAATCCGGGAGGCAAATATTTTCACAGAACCTAAGTGTTCAAACAAACATGAACAGCAAATATGGTCTCCACTTCTTTTGAGCCATTAAAACTTGGACAGAAGAGGGGAGGAGGGATGGAAAGAGAGAGTGGGTAGGAAGCCATTCCAGTTTTCTTCCATAGATTACATGGAAAATGAGGTTCACGCAGATAAAGGCGTTTTTTAAAAAGCATGAAGGTGTTGTACCATCACCCCAGGAGAGCCGAGCTTAAAAACACAAGTCTGTTAATGCCTTCTTTGGACGGCAGGCTCACGATTGAGGGATTGGCAGGGCTGGTCACATGCTTCGAGGAGTGGACAACCTGAAACAGGAAATAGCCTGTCTCTCCTCTGCAGGGCTCTGGTGGGCTCCACATTGCCAGGAGTCATGAGCTGGACCGTCTGGCTCCGTTACTAGTGTTGAGATGGGTCTTGATCAGGAAAGTGGAACTTTGGTTAGAAAGAGGCCGTGGATGAGAAAGATGCGGCAAAAGAACAAGGCCAGCGAGAACCAAGCCATTAGTCTGATTCAAGAAAGGGTGTGGTGCCAGGCCTGGGGGCTGCTGTCCTTCTGACAAGCTCTCAGGGAGTCAGGGGGTGAGTGGGAAAGAAGTGGGGGTTGAGGCAGGTGAGTTGTGCTCTTGACTTTGTGTCTTCCAAAACTCACCAGGGTAGTAGCTCTTAAAGAGGAAATTCTCCTCTTCCAGCTCTCTGCAATGCACCATGAGCTGGAGTATTGAGAACAATGATGGAGTCTGATGCTCCCAAACTGACCGGAGGCGAAGCCCTTGGAAAAAGCATCACATGACACTGAGCTTCTGCTATTCTAGACATTAAGTAAGCTCCAGTTTCTAGTTTCGGGAAAAACCTTTTCAGATTTTTTTAACACCGTCCTTCAAATACTATTGTCTGAATACAAGAGGATCGTCTATGACTCTTAAAAGTTTAAATTCTGTCTTTGGAGTGCTGAGAAGTGCTGGAACACCTACATGGCTTGCTTAAGAAGACCGGAAACAGAGCTTCCCAGGCTGGTGGGATTGTTTTGGGGAACCTATCATACAGGAGTATTCCCCAGCATCCACTGTAGCCCACACCGATGGCTTCTTTCAAAGTTAGAAAAACTGGTGCCGATAAAGGACACATTAAATCACTACTGTTTTAGGGGGGATTCATTCATTAACTGGAGACTTTAGGCTATAGGACAATTCCAAATGAGTCTGGAGATGGGGGTGGGGAGAAGCCAGAGCTAAAGAAAGCAAGGGCCTAACATTTAACATTTGAGAACAATGCTCAAGACAAGATGTAGTGATTTCCTGTCATGGCGAAGGGCAGCCTTGGGAGATTGTGTAATTTCTCTGGTTTTGATAAGACATAAGTGGACTGGGACCAGGAAAAGTCCAATGGGCCATTGTGAGTTGTATTTCTGTATTAAATGGTACCACTGTGCATTTATGTAAGAGCCCCTGATCTCCAGTGTGCATAGATAATGGATGTCTCCCTATCTCCCAGAATGTTCAGTTGGAGGGAGAGGGAGAGCCATAGAAGACGAGCCCCAGCTTCTCTGAGAGTTTAGTTGATTTCCCTCCTGTCACAATCTTTGGGTTATCCTGATAGTAAAGGGGGGTTTACTGGATTAGCTTATATACATTATGGTATAGGAAGTCAACAATGGTTGTGTTCACAGTCAGGGAAGGAGAAATGGTAGCTTTTCAGTCCATAAGGCTGGATGTCTCAGTATTCCCAATCAGGTGCTGAGGGTCTGGAGGACTCCTGGAGTGAAATTGGTCCCCAGGTTAAGTTGAAAGGATGAAGAAACTGGGTTCTGATGGCAGCCATGGCAACGGTAGCTTCCATGGTAGTCACAGGGTAGGAAAGCTCATCAGTAAGGGGTGGAGACAAGCAGGCACAGGGCAAAAGCTGCATCCTTGGGCATCCTTACGTCTGGGCCACCACTGGAAGGGACCACACCCATTTAGGGTAGACCTTTCCACTTCCGTCACCATTATCAAGATATGGTCAGGTAATACAAGGAAGTCTGCTCTAAGTTCTTGATGAAGAGACACAAGCTGGGAATCAATGAAAATTCTGGAAAGAAGTCCCCTCTCCCAATGGAAGAAGGTGATGACGCTGTCATTTCTACATTTAGGACATGCTTCCTGACCCTGAACCATCTCCTACCTGGATTATAAGCCGGGCATAAACACAGCATTGAGAAGAATGTTCTACTTCTTCTGCTTCAGAAATCTGTTGGAGGATCACAGTGTTTGGACTGCCCTGGGTCACCAGGGTGGATGACATCTTTGCAGCTGTCCCCCAAGCTCCATTTTGGGTGAAGCCAGTGACTTAAGTTCATGCCACGCCTGTTGTGATTGGAGATATCAGAAGGAGGGAGATATCAGAGAAGCAGTAGCCTCAGTCTGACTTCAGCAACCGTTGGAAGATGATGGTTTTACGGGTGTGTTAACCAGGGTTCTCAAAGGAACAGAACTGACAGACAATGAATATAATTGATAGAATGAATATATATTCACATATATTTATATGTATCTACATCAATAGAGAGATGGATTTTTTTCCAAGGTTTCTCTGTGTAGCCTTGACTGTCCTAGAATTTACTCAGTAGACTATGCTGGCCTCAAACTCAGAGACCCACCTGCCTGTTTCCCATGTGCTGGGATTAAAGGTATGTGCTGCCGCCACCACCTGGCTAAATAGATGGGATTTTTTTAAAAAGTGGCTTACAGCTCATGGTCTGGACTCAGGCTAGGAGAGACGGGATGTCTCAGTAGTCCAGTCTGATGCCAGAGTCTTGGGGACATCCTAGATAGAGCTTCTTGTCGTCAGTATTTATTGGAATCCTGAAGAAGTAGGCTTTAATATCAGAGAAGGAATACCTCAGCAGCAGGGCCTCAGCATGCCTCAGCATGCAAACTTGCCAGTGAGAGTGAGGGCAAGCAGTCAGAAGCAAAAACTTCCTTCTCTCAGGTCCTTGTATTGACTACTACCACAGGGTGTGGCCTAGATTTAAGGTGGGTCTACCCACCTCAAACGATCTAATCTAGAAAACTCTCAGACGTTCCCAGATCTTCAGACCAACTTCATCTGTTGGTTACAGATGTAGTCTTGCAGACAATGAAGACTAGCTAACACAGCAAGTGTTGAAACAACTAGTCACCGGCGGTAGTGTCTTATGTTTACGATCATTGCTGTGGTTTGAATGTGCGCCCCCCCCCCCCCCAGTTCATGTATCAGACACCCAATCCTCAAATTCATTTGCTGATGGTGTTTGGAGGTAGTGTTTGGGGAAGTAATTAGGATGTGATGCTATTATGGGGGCGGGATCCCTCCAGATAGCATTAGTGGCCTTATGACAACAGAGATTTGAACTGGTACACTTGGCTTGGTCATGTGTTGTTCTTCATCAGGTTACACAGATGCAGTGGTCAGATACCAGCATCATATTCTAGACTTTTCACACTTCAGACCATGATCCAAGAGAATTTTCATTCTTTATAAATTATTTGGCTTCAAGTACTTTGTTATAGCAACAACAAAAAAAATAGACTGAGATAGTCAGTGTTATAATGGGATTTAGAAAAAGGGGAATCGCTGTAGGTAAGACATAAAGCTTTTGAGGAAAGACAGCATTTGGATGAAGCTGTAGTTTAAGTCTTAGATACTTGTTTTGATGGAAAAAGAGAATCTTTGGTGTAAAGCCACAAGGCTTCAGGGCACTAGGGAAGAGAGAAAACAAAATTCTCCTCACACTCATAAACATGCAGGGGTGGAGACAAGCTCTGGTCACCTTCCACGCAACCTTGGCTAACTTGCATATTACACGCCTGTGAATCTAACATGGTGACTTGGGAGACGCAATACCCTATACCCACCACTATCAAGCCTACAAAAATCAGAAACAATAAAGCTCACCTCCAGAAAATATAGTAGATTCATTCGCAGAGCAAAATTAGTGTGCAGCTAGCTAACAGACATGCAACCATGTTCCAGGGCAGCAACGAACAAGACTTGGCAATGGTTCAGGTGATAAAGAGAAACCAAAGGGGACTACTACATCTTCCAAGTGTGAGTACAAAGGGGCTTAGCAGGCTGAACACACGCCCCACAGAGCCTCACTTCCAAGTGGACAAAAGTCCCCACCCCAGCACCCACCTCTGTACACAGAAAAGGCTATTATCAGCCTAATTTAAAACACATTGCTTTCATTGAAATCAAACACAATTAGCTGATTATTTTAACCACCCAGCGGAGCCTTTGGTGGGATCCCAAAAACCAAAGAAAAGGCCATGATAACTTCTGGAGGGTTCAAAGAACAGTCAGGCACATTTTATCAGCACAATTGTTTCGGAGGTCGGTGGTTTTCTTGAAGAAATGAAGGGTGGGAATGTCCTCAGAGAGGATCTGTCCACCCTCATCCCTTGACAGGTGGGAACACAACAGCTGCTCTGAGGGGACCCTCCTTAGCTGTTTCAAGTGGGGTCAGTGTCGGGACAAGACTGTAAGAGTCTTGGTTTGAATCCCAGTACTCTTTCAATTAAAATCTCCCAGCAAATTTAATTAGCCTCAGGGTGTATATAAATCGGGTGTTATTCAATGAGCGGTCGGTTCTGGAGTTCGTATGATGTAAAATCTGCTCATTTAAAGCACACAGAATAACGGCTTTGAATACAGAGTTGTGTATTATTCTACCGTGAAAGCCTGTAGCCCTTAGCTGTCAGCTCCCTACACTCTCTCTTGGCCATCTATGCCCTTCTTTGCAGACACATCTATTCAGGAAGCTTGTTCTTTTAGCCCTAGGCAACAGTGAACCTACTTTCTACCTCCGCAGTCTGCCAGTTCTGGGCATTGTATAGAATGACATCATTCTTTATGACTGGATTCCTTCCTTTAGTCAATGTCCAAGGCCTTCCCAGGCTGTAGCATGCATAACCACTTAATTTTCTTGTGTTGTTGGATAGTAGTATATTGAGCGAATATATCGTACTTTTATTAGCCATTTATCAGTTGATGGGTATTGCTTTTAATGTCAGTGTGTGATGAGCAATGCTGCTGTGTACTTTCGTGGGCAGTTTTTGTGTGGGCATGTATTTCCATTTCTCTTGCGTGCATATGTACCTAGCAGCAGAATTGTGTGGTCATGTAGTGACACTGTTTCTAACCTGTTCGGGAATGGCCGCTCAGATTTCTAGAGCCCTGTTAACACTTGGTGTCTTGATGACCCATTTCTTTACTTTCTCAAGAGTGCTTGTTAGTGCCTATACTTTCTATAACAGCCATCTTCAGGAAAGGGAAATGGCATCTTATTATTTCATCTAGCACGTTCTTGGTGGTTAATGGCCACCAATGGACAACTTGTCAAATGTGGGTTGATCATCTGCTTCCCTTTTGGGCTGGATCTAGAGCCTTTGGGGCACTGTGATGGCTCCCCACCTACCTTATATACAAGTCCCTTATGAGAGCCAAGGTTTGGAAAAACTGTCTCTACTTCTGTGGGCGGTCTTTTCTCTTTGGTTCTGAGTTTTTGAGATGAAGTCTCACTGTGTAGCTTAGGCTGGCCTAGAACTCACTATGTAGCTTGTCTATTCGTTTTCTTGCTGGGGTCTTTTAAAGTCCGTATGTTTGAAATCTTGATAACTTTACAGATTTTACATGGTAAATTTATTTTATTTTTTTGTCTTTAAGTCATTGACAAGTGTGTGTTATATATGTGTGTGTGTGTTTGTGTTTGTGTATGTCTATGTGTGTATGTTTACGTCTGTGCATGTGTGTTTGTGTGTGTGTATGATCTAGGAGGAATGGTGAGTTGATCTAAATAACAGAGCTCCAGAAGAGATGAACATGATAAGATAGTATAGCACTGAAGGAGTTAAAACAAACAAGGGTGTGGTCAGAAGGACAGGGAAGGGCTTCTGTACTGTGCAATCTAGGAATTGCCCTGGTCACCTAATACCAGAGAGTCTGTGAAGAGGGAACAATAGCCTGAAGGAACAGCTTGTGACCACTGCAAAGGTTATAATCTATGTAGGCTCTTATGAAGACTAAACAGGACGGCCTTTGCAGTCATTTCCTAATAGAGGGGTGTATGCTTGCTAGTCCTTAACTGGTCACTTTAATCAGACAAATTCTGCAAGACATTTTTGGAGGGGTGTGTGTGTGTGTGTTTGCGTTGTGTGTGTTTATGCATGAGTGTGTAAGCCCATCACACATGTGAGTGAAGCCAGAGTTGTCAGTTATTCCCGTGATAGCATGGAGACAGAGATGTTTTCCTTATGATTTCCTTTGTCTTTTTGCCCCTACCTCCCCCAGCCCCGCCACTTCCCATCCAAACACAGGAATATACTAATCAGGCAACTATGCACTGCTGTTAGTAAAGGGGTCAAATCCATTTGGATGGAATTCCAGGCCCAACATGCTAACAATGGCAGGAAACTGGGTCCTCGAACTGGCTGGAGCTCAGGGCTGTTGAGCGATAGATTGTTGAAAGCGCTGGCCCTGGGGTAGGCTGTTTTGGCTTGCTTTGTGTTTGGAATGCCTCGATTGTTCCAGACACAATGAGGGATCTGTCTGTCCAGGCAGAAAAAAAAAATTATGATCGGAGGAATAAAACTAAACGTGCTGCTCTCTGTTGCAAATGGTTCTTTAGTGGTCCACACACAGCTCTGTAGGGACAGGCAGGATTTTTATTTTAACATTTCAGGTAAACATGATAGTTGACATTCTATCCAACTTCCATATGTACCTGCAATGCCCTGCAGGGGACACTTTCTTCTCTTCTGCTTCCAATTCATGACCCTCGGGACTTCCTGTCTTGCTGATCTTAATAACGAACTTGGAGGTGGAGGTGTCTCTGCAGAAACTATACTACATGCCGGGCGGTGGTGGCACATGCCTTTAATCCTAGCACTTGGCAGATTTCTGAGTTCGATGCCAGCCTGGTCTACAAAGTGAGTTCCAGAACAGCCAGGGCTATACAGAGAAACCCTGTTTTGAAAACAAAACAAAACAAAACAAAACAAAAAACAAACAAACAAACTATAGTACATATGATGCACTGTATGTTGGCTGTCCTAAGACCCTCCCCAGTTACTCACTTTCTGTGGAATTGTAAGTTTTTGATGAGTGGTCTCTTCATATAGATAGTATGGAAGGACTATTTCCTAATTAGGAAAGATAAAACATTTACATCTGGCCTGGCATATTGTTCTGGTAAAAGGCAGATCTTATAGACGAGACTTTGCATTTTATTACCAAGCATTGCACCAAATAGACTTCCTTTCACTGAGGATTCAAGAATTTGGATCCCTTGTTAACACACAAAGCACAGTAAGAAAATTCACCATGGTGTGGGCCTTACCCCATCATCCATTCTTTCTATCATTCACCCATTTAACAAACATGTTTAGAAGGTCTACTTTATGCCAGGCACTGTACTGAGTCAGGGGTAAAAGGCAGCAAAGCTCTGCTATTGAGCTTACAGAATGGAGGGTGAAGACATGCATATGAATAAAAGGGCATGGTTATCTTCATCCCAAAATAGCATCGGGCAGGTGAGAGTGTGGAGAACAGTCCCCAAAATAGTCATAGCTCTTCATTGCCCATCACTTCACAGGCCAGAAACAGCATTCCCTGGCAAGGCAAGGGGTATGGTCTAACTCAGATCCACCAGATCTGCCCAAGAGGAAGTGGGTAAATATTGTTCTTGAAGCATTGGGAGTGCTGAGCACTTGGACAAAATTTGGGATCTGTTTGAAAGATGACACCGGAGACAGCTAGTGGCCTATGTGCCTTAAACTGACCTGCAGGTGATACTGCAGTGGCCACGTGGGGATGGTTACGGGTAAGGGATGGAGACAACTAGGAAGTGCTGAAGGATTCTGGGAAAGCTAACAAAGCACAAGGAGGGCATGAAACAGTTCAAAGAGCTTGAGAGTGAAGGACCAAACCATCCCATGAAACTTATCCATGGGAATCTGAGCCTGGAAGGGAAGCCAGATCAGGGGCAAGCTTGTAGTTTTGTTTCATTATTGTCCGTGTAACTTAATGGCCAGAAAGCTCTGGCTTGGTTAGGTGAACATCCAAGATTTCCTCATGCCAGAAGTGTTATCACAGGCCATAGCACACTCTTCCAGAGTAAACACTGCCCTGAGGCTCTTCACACAGAGGAAAACCCCCCAAGATAATAACCAGTCCTTGTAACAGTCCTGGAAAAGGTCACCTGTAAGACTCGAGCTTGGAGTTGTCTGAGTCACAGCATCGTGGACCCTTTACAGGGGTAGGGGTGGTTGTGTTTCATCCACATGTAAATAGCTCTGGTTACTAGCTTGCTTTTTCTCTCCTGGCATCCTTTGGCGGCTTCTGTTTGCACAGCTGAAGTCAGCCCTTACCACCTCATGTCTGATAGTCTGGGGGAGCTGACAGCAGACTATTCAAGGAATGGCATCGAGTAGCTTTTCTCAAGGTCATTTCCTGCCCATGATCTCAGCAAAGATCACATTCCTTAAGGATGTGTACATGGGGGGTGGTGGTGGTGGAAACAGACCATATTCTGTTGCAAAGAGATGCCTAAGGCAGCCGTAATGATGACCCCATCACTCTGTGTGTGTGTGTGTGTGTGTGTGTGTGTGTCTGTGTGTGTGTGTGTGTGTGATAAATGCATACCTCCCTCACTTAACTGAAAACAAAGCCTGTCTGCTCGCTCCCTCTGTGTGCTTGAACTGTCTTCATGCCAAGACAATAATTCTCATTTTAAAGACAAATGCTGCACTTGCAATCGACCCAGGTTACATTGCTTGATGACATAAGGCTTCTCAGTTTGGCTTCTTAGAAACTTCACTTGCTTAGTTCTAGATTTAGAACTTGCTTAGACAGGTCTCTCTCTATCTTTAAGTCTTGGAAGGATTCTGTGCGTTGGTAAATCTGTAGGTGTTAGTAAAAGGAGGAGTGATCAGAAATAATGGGCTGTGGGCTCAGGTAATCTTTATTTCATGCGTGGATCCTGCCCTCAGCCCACTTTACGAGCACAATAGTGACGGGAAAACATATTCTCCTTGTCTTGGGGTTTTACCGATTTGAACAGACACCGTGACCAAGACAACTCTTATAAGGACAATATTTAACCAGTGAAATGGTTACAGGTTCAGAGGTTCAGTCCATTATCATCAAGGCAGGAGCATGGCAGTGTCCAAGCAGTTATGGTGCAGGAGGAGCTGAGAGTTCTACATCTTGTTCTGAAGGCAAACAGGAGCAAGTGGTTTCCAGGAAGCTAGGTTGAGGGTCTTAAAGCCCACACCCATATACATACAAACATACATACACACACACATACACACACACACATACACACATGCACACACACACACACACACACACACACACACACACACACACACACACACACACATATGGTCGCTGCCTAGATTAAGTTTTCCTTGGTTCTTGTAATCTTGTACTAAGAACTATAGGAGTGTACACAGATACCAAAGCAGCAAGAGGTTTTATTCAGAAGCAAAGAAGCAGTGTCCCTGAATGTGGTTTCACCAAGACTCCTAGGTTACTTCCCAAGCTTTCATTTTGCTTGTATAGGTGCAGACGGAAGACTGCCAGGGTGTGGTGAGGGTGGTTATATGCCCCTGACGGACAGGCTTGAGTTAGGCAAGCCTTTGTTAGTTTTGCATATCCTTTACCCAGATGCACCTGTTTTTAATCCCATGCACGCCCAAGTACACATAGGTGTGGGATGGTAAATGGAAGTTTCACCTAAAAGTTCACTCACATGCTGCATGTCGTCTTCACACACACACACACACACACACACACACACACACACACACACACACACCCCTATACCTCTAAAACAAGCCCAGGGTATCTTTACACTCCACCCAGTTCCAGCATATATTTGATCAATAAAGGGAGGTACCAGGGGCTTGTCAGTTGTCAGGTGGAGTGAGCAATTGCAATCTGGAGAGGACTGTGTGTGTAACTCCATGCAGGTGGGCACTGTCCCTGCAGTCCACACACCTTGTACTGAAGAGTGTTGGGGCCCTGAAGCTGACACATGCATGTGCCACAACACAGATGTCAGCATTGGCTGTAGTGACACTTCCCTGCTGTCGGCTTACCACCTCCCTTTCACGTTAAGGGCTTTATTTCCTTGAAGTGGAGATGGGGGGAAGACACTCAATTATGTGTATTATATCCATTACTGCCTGCCTCCCCCATCACCGGGCAGTTTTGTATCACCTGGAGAAGGAGAAGCTGAGGACAAATAATCTCCTCCCTCCCCATTAGGCCCTAACTTAAATGCTCTCCCCATGATGTCACATAGGCCTTCAGGTCTCTATTCGTTCCCCAGTAAAAGGAGGCTCTTAAATGGAATCACCCGTGGGCTCTTCAGGCTGACCCGAATTCTGGCGATGAACCCAGCAGAGTTAGGCATATCACGGTACCTCTTGGGTGTTTTTCTGCACTGTCTGATAGATAGAGAGCCACGTTTCCTGTGGGCACTAAAGGGTGCGGGTGCCCTCAAGCATACCTATACTATCAGTTCCTCTCTAGAGTGTGAGGCAGACAGACCTTGCCTTTGCACAGACTGACACATTCCATAAACACTGGCTTTGCCCTCTGCTCTGCACAGGCCTACTTATGTGGAGATTATCGTGCACACTGCTGACTTTAGAGATATCATAGATAAGGGCATGAATGTCTCTGACGAGGAATTTGTGCTGGTTCAAGCAGTCAGTGGGAACCTGAGCCCTAGCATGCGAGGCCTGTGAGGATGTCAGACATCATCCATCCTGCTTTCCTCACACTCGGGAGTGGGGGGTTAAGAAGAGGTGACTCTGTCACAAAGGAACACACATGGTATGTACTCACCGATAAGTGGATATTAACCCAAAAGTTCAGAATACCCAAGATTCAATTCACAGACCATATGAAGCCTAAGAAGAAGGAAGACCAAAATGTAGAGGCTTCAGCGCTTTTTGGTAGGGTGAACAAAATACAGGAGGAAATATGGAGACAAAGTCTGGAGCAGAGACTGAAGGAAAGGCCATCCAGAGACTGCCCCACCTGGGGATCCATCCCATATACAGTCATCAAAGCTGGACGCTATTGTGGAGGCCGGGAAGTGCTTGCTGATGGAAGCCTGATATGGCTGTCTCCTGAGAGGCTCTGCCAGAGTCCGAACAAATTCAGAGGTGGATGTCCGCAGCCAACCATTGGACTAAGCTCGGTGGTCCCCTATGGAGGAGTTGGAGAAGGGACTGAAGGAGCTGAGGGGCTTTGCCGCCCAATGGAGGGAGCAACAGTGTCAGCAGGCTAGACGCACCCCCCACCCCCGGAGCTCCCGGGGACTGGACCACCAACCAAAGAATACACATAGAGCAACCCATGGCGCTGGCCACATATGTGGCAGAAGATGGCTTTATTGGACATTAGTGGGAGGAGAGGCCCTCGAGCCTGAGGGTGTTCGATGCCCCAGTGTAGGGAAATGCCAGGGCAGGAGGATGGGAGTGGGTGGGTTGGGGGAGCACCCTCATAGAGGTGGGGAGGGAGAGATGAATTAGGGGGTTTCCAAAGGGGACACCTGGAAAGGGGAAAACATTTGAAATGTAAATAAAGAAAAATATCCAAGAAAAAAATAAAAATAAAATACCTACGGTTTATGAATAGAAAAAGGCTAACAATGAAAAAAAAATCCAGAAGAAAATAAATAAATACATAAAGGGGAAAAGAAAAAAAAAAGAAGTGTGATTCAGTTGGCTGGCGGAATCTTCAGACAGACCAACCTGGGACTATTTGGGTTTTAGTCAAGGACGAGGAATGCATGGCTGTTCTACATTAGTGTGCACTCACTGCCGGCCAGACGCATGAGGAATGGCCGCAGACTTTCTCGGAATCTTATGTAAGAGATGGAAGGACCTAGAACATGTCTGGACAACTCGTTCCACTTCTATTTTGTGAAATTAATTGTTTACAACCCCTGTCTTTCTTTTAGCTCAAAAAACTGAACCTTGTATTCCCCTTGAAGTCAATTAAAGGAAGCTGTCTGTTTAGGGAAATAAATGCTCTCCAAATTGCAAGAGCAGAGGTGACAACTTTTTCAACATTTTTTTTTCATTTTTTTCAATAATGTAAATCCTCTAGATGATGCCTATTTTGGCAAACGACCTGTATTGGGGTTTTATGGGACGACGCTAACACGTTGGTGTACGTTCGGCCAGCAGGTGGCAGCAAACGTTTTTATTAGGAAAACCGTGCGCTTGAAAAGAACGCCTAATCAGCAGTCCCTTCTAGCAAAAGAAGCCTATTAAGTGAGCACAGCAGAGGGCATTCACCACAACGCTTCACGCAGGAGCCTTTCTTAAGAGGGGGCTCTTGGCAGTAGATGGTGGAAGCGCGGGGTGAATTATTTCCACCAAGTTTGTTAAAAGGAAAGTCCAGATGAGATTAAGGACTGGAAAGAAAACTCTATTGAGTTTCGCATCCTAATGACAATCCAATTTCTCGGCCCACAAACTTCTATCAGCCTTTCTCGGCCTGCAGCCTGGTGCTGAGGGGCTGGACCCAGCTTTTACCATGTGGCTAAGGTTTTGCTGTTTGGAAAACAGAGTACTTCTGGGCTACCTAACTGATGGAGCGCTTTTCTGGAGTAGCACACTCTTGCTTTGAGATGCCCGAGGCGACCGCTATTCCTTTTCATTGCCGCTGTTCAGGGCCACCAGAAGAGAATGCTGGGATGCTAACTATCCTGACACATCCTGGCCGATTTACGTCAAGTTCTGATCCTTATAAGACTTTTAAAATATAGTAAAAAGGTTCATTCGTTCTTTCAATGACTGCTTGCTTTGTGCCCACTATGCCCAGTGCTGTGCTTACAGAAGTCTCAAGTCTAGGAAAAGAACCAACTCCTTTCTCATCAAGTCCCCACAGAAACCTACAGAAACAAGCCCGGGTAGGAAGGAACACAGTCCTGGGCTGTTGTTGAACCTAGTCTAGGTTTACAGACTGATAGGAGTGGCCAGTGGTCCTGAGTCAGGGACCCTTAAGCTGAATTTGAAGACTGAGGAGGAATGCGTAGGTTAAAGGAATAAGGAGAATATTCAGACCAGAGACTAAAAAGTTCTAAGACCTGAAGATGGAAGGAAGGATAGGAGGCAACAGACGCTGGGAGGGATAGAATATTGGGGGAGAGAGTGGACTCTGCTATGTAAGTGGAAAATCATGATTCTTGCATTTATAAGGCAAATGTACACACACACACACACACACACACACAATTGACCTCTGCTGGCTGCTTTTGTATAGTTTGTGATACTGTTAGCTTGGAGCTAGCGCAAAAATATTTCCAAAAAATGTTCGAGTATTTTACTGTCCCCAAGGCATTGACTTACGTAAATGGACACAAGTACCTTTAGGGACAGCCACTGTGAAAGATCATAACACATATCTTTAAAAATATATATAAAGCCTTATGCCCTTTCTTTTCTCCTTCATTAAGGAGATGTGGACCTGTGAATTGACCAACATTTAGAAATAATCCCTTCTGGCCACTGTAAATTGTGCATCCTGCATTTGAGAAGCAGAGATAGGAAATCAAAACACTTCCCAATCACCAATACAACACCACATATATAGGGTTCCATGTTGTTCTTTGCATAAAATTATTTAAGGCATTGTATTGTCAGTGTATGGTGCATGAGGTACATCCAAGACAATGGATTATACACTTAGACTTGGACCCTAGTCGCCCAATACAGTAGCTAAATACCTGCAAATAGTTTATAATCTTTAAAGTATCCAGAATCTAAGACTTCTGTCCTAAGCCTTGCTGTGTAACGAATACTGTTAACTTTGAAATGAAACACATCCCATGAGTACAGTTGGTGTGATGATTTACCTTAATCAGTTTAATTATCAACTTGACACAATATAGTATCACCAGGGAGAAGGGTCTCAAGAAAGGATTGTTTATACTAAGTTAGCCTGTGGGTATGTCTGTAAGGGCTGGTCTTGATTATGTCAGTGAATGTGGGAAGGCACAGCCCACTGTGAGCGACACCATTCCTAGGCAGGGCACCCTAAACTGCCCAAGTGTCAGGAGTACTAGCTGTGAGTAGACATGCAGGAATTCATTCTCTCTGTTCTTGACTGTGGACGTGACAAACTACTTCAAGTTCCTGCCGTGACTTCCCCTCAGCAGTGGCCTCTAACCTGTAACTAAAGAAACAAATAAAACCTTTCTCCTCTAAAGTTGCTTTTGTTGGGTGTTCATCATAGCAACAGGAAGGAATCTAGGACAAGTGGTAAGTGCTTGGTCCCCAGCTGGTGGTGAACTTACAGCAAGATGCTTAGGAGAGGTTCCTTCAACTTTGAGCATCTCCCTTGAGGGTCTCAGTGTATCCCGTGTTCCCCTAGTCCTTGGCTTTCTCATCTCAGTCCAAGGGTTTACATTATCCCTCTCCCCTCCCATAGTTGCAGTTTGTTTGTGTACACCTAGTCAAGAGACTAGGAAATGCCGTTAATGTACAGCAAGCTCCCAACACTGAGTCCTGATAACTTGTTAGTCTGAAAATTATGGAATGAAATAGATGCCGGATGACCCCTCAAGCCCACATCCCCAGAAATGGTGAGCTCAGGGTTGCCCATTATCTGTTCACAGGATACGTTGACATGAACACGATGTGGCTCAGGAGAACAGACTCCCACCCTTATCTATGACAAGGAGGAAAGAATCAGGGATGAGAGGAGAGGGTCCCTTCACACAGCTTCCTGATCAGTGGCCAACCTGGTTTACTTAGCTAGGGCCATAACCCAAGTTAAGATCGGAATGGCATTTGAATACAATTTTGGGACAGGCGTAGTGTGACACAGGCTTGGAATCCCTATTCTTGAAAGGCTGAGGCAGGGGGATCAAGAGTTTGAGATCTGGTCTGTATAATGAGAAACTGTGTCTAAAAACATGGTTTTTAAAAAATTATTACTCAGAATTTTAGTAAGAAATAGGTGATCAATGTCAATTTCTGAAAACATGCTATTATTCCTTCTTATCACATAAATAATTTTTTTTTAATTGGGAAGTAATGTGGTTTGGTGAGGGAGATCAGGTGTACTGAGACATGACCTGAGTTTTCAGCAAATTAAGACTTAGAGTTTCTGTCTCCATCATCCTAACCTTCTTTCCTTTTTGGACCAACTTGATTGAGTTGTAATTTACACTGTATAGAATGCACCCACTTTTAAGGTCCAGCTAGTAAATTTTCCTGAGTACCTACATCAAGATGCGGAACCTTTCCGTCGACCTCCACATTCCACTCTTACTCCTTGCCCTGGCAGTCTTCCTGCAGTCCGTGAACTCTAGGTAAACCGGCCTGCTTCCTGTCACCCCAGATCACATTAGCCGAGTCCGTAAATTCATGTAAGCAGAGCTGTACAAGTTCCCTTGGGTCTGATTTGTTTTATTTAGCACACCTTTGAGATTTATCCACACTCTTGCACGCACCATACTTCATTTTTATTACCATGTAGAGTTGCATTATATGGTGAGGCCACTGTTTATTCATCCACCTCTTGAAGGGCTGTTGTTGGTGCTGCTCCCTTAGGCACTGTGAATATTCATGCAACTTTATTGTTCTTGTGGGGTGGGGATGATAAAACACAAACATATGCACACACACACACACACACACACACACACACACACACACACACACACAAATTCAATTTTCCTAATAGGCAGGGCGATGTGAGTTATTTATTCTTAAGCGTCTGCTTGTGGAGATAAACATGTGTAGAATATAGATTTAATGTGTAGAATATAGATTTAATCCTGAGATGTATGTTTGCAATAACTGACACCATCAAAATCACATGCATGTTGTTGAGAGGCCTGTGCCTCATCTTGCTAACCACAGACTCAACCCCTGGGGACAAAGGCTGCCCAGGGATCTGTTTCTGGGACTCTCTGTGATCCCAACCATCCTGGCTTCCCTAGCGTCCATCCGTGTGGCGTTGCCCATTTAACTATTTGTCTATGAGGTTTACATACCTCTTACGTGCTGATCACAAAGACAAATGCAGCATGTTCTCTCTCATATGTAGATGTTAGCTCTGGATCTTTAGATATGTAGCCTTCATTAAGAATATCTGTAGACATCAAGAAACCAGTAAGGAGTCATAGGGGAGGAGAGGAACATAGTGTAATAGAGCAATGGAGTGGGAAGGGTTAAATGGGATTAGGGTTTCAGAAGGGAATATAAAGAGGGATAACTAGCCCTAAAAACAATAAGGAAACCAATACTGTAGAAGCTTCATAAAATAATTACATCTATTTTAAAACATTTCAATGGAATTACCCTATACCGGGGACAATACTCCAACTAGACACCGCATGAGAGCAAATAAAAACCTCAGTACCAGGAGTGGGTCAGCTCTTTTTGAGTTGTTGATCAGTGAGGTCCCATAGATGCCCAAATATAACAGGCTACTATGATTGCTCTTACATTAGAAAGTCTCTGTTGCTGAGGCTGGGTGGTGGCGGCCTTAATCCTAGCACTCAGGAGGCAGAGGCAGGAAGATGACTGAGTTCAGGACAGCCTGGTATTCTGAGTGAGTTCCAGGACAGTCAGGGACACACAGAGAAACCCTGTCTCAAGAAAAAACACAACACAACCCAACACAAAAGGAAACGAAACAAAGACTCGATTGCTGAGGATCATTCGAGTTTTTAACCAAAGTTTGCATTCCAGAAAGGGTGCCTATGAATGTTCACCATGGCGTCACAAAACACTAGGAAGGAGATTTCATTAGAATCAAACACAGCTCAGTGGGTGGATAAAATGGGCTTGGAAAAGTCGTTTTTGGCTTTTAAAAGTCACTAGTTAAATTTGGAATTCCCTTTGCCAACTCTCTGTGAGCAGTGTGATTTTGCATAGTTACCCCCTTGTTTCTAGAAACTGACTCCAAAGTTCAAATCAGTTTATTCAGATACCAAGCATCGTCTCATGGACACAAATGAGAAGGGATGATGGTCTAAATGTCGAAAAATACATTTTAATAACTGATAACAAAAATCCAGAGCCAATCCCTTGGCTGCCCTTGTCTACAAAGTGAACCACTCCTTCAGTCTGGGAATCAAAGTCTGCACCTTGACCTTTAGAAACAGATAGGCTATACTCCCATGCTAGGCAACATTGGCTTACATTTCTGCTAATAGCATCTCCGATGCACTCGTTGAATACATACTTAAATGTCTTCCTTTACCTGGTATGGGGTTACTATGGAAACTGAGATGTTCATGGCCTTTGTCCCTGACAAAGTTTGACATCCTGTATGGATGTATTAAACAAAATACAAACACATAATCATGTAATTATGAGCTGTAGGAAGAAGAAACTGCAGGGATGGTGGCATCTGGAGGGATGGTGGGGTCTGCAGGGATGGTGACATGGTCTGCAGGAAGGGTAGGATAAGAAGGCAGAACAGTGGTTCCAGGAGATGGGAGGAGCAGTAGAATCTCTAAGTCATGACCATGTTGGTAAAGTGAATATAGAGGTGTAATGATATGGGACTCCGTACATCCACACCACCATTGAATACCTGGCTTTGATATCTATGGTGCCTTGAATAAGAATGGCCCCAATAAGCCGGGCGTGGTGGCGCACGCCTTTAATCCCAGCACTCGGGAGGCAGAGGCAGGTGGATTTCTGAGTTCGAGGCCAGCCTGGTCTACAAAGTGAGTTCCAGGACAGCCAGGGCTATAGAGAAACCCTGTCTCAAACCCCCCCCCCCAAAAAAAAAAAAAAAAGAATGGCCCCAATACACATATATTTCAATGCTCGGTCATTAGGGAGTGGTAGTACTTGACAGGGATTAAGAGGTGTGTCCTCTCTCTCTCTCTTCCTTGGGGGGAGCCTTTGGGGCCACTTCTAGAAACTTGGCAAGAATTTGACGCTGGTCTGGGACATGGAAGTAGGCTCAGGCAAGAATATTTACATTTGAGCTAATACAAAGCTCAACGTAAACTCAGCTGAAGGGATGTGTGTTGTTCCTTTTATCTTGGTCACCCTGAAAAGCCCCTAGAAACAGTGATCATGGGATTTTATTGCCTTGTTTGTTCCCTGACCTAGAACTGACCTTATTCTTTGCATGTGCTTAGAGTGGTATAAAAGCAGGCTGGAGAAAGATTAACCCGCTTCAGCCTCAGCAATGGCTGGAGTCATGTTATAATGCTGTCCAATTGTCTTTTTCTTTTCAATCCTGGCTCCCTCTCTTGAGACCTGGTTGACTGACTGAGCTGGCTTGGTTTCTTGCTGCCTGCAGATCCATATGTAGACCTCTCAGCTCCTCTTCAGCACCTACCGCTATACTTCCCATCATAACGACAGAGGTCTAAATCTCTGGACGTGTAATCCAGCCCCAATTAAATGCTTTCCTTTATAAGATTTTTCATGGTCATGGTGACTCTTCACTGCAATAGAACAATGACTAAAGGCGGAAGTTGGTGCCAGAGACTTAGGGTATTGCTGGTATATGCCTAAACATGATTTTGTTTAGAAGAATAGGGAACACTTTGGAACTTTGGACAAGAAAAATGATAGGAAACTTTAAGCAGGGCTTAATGGGCTATTCCTGGTAGAAACATGGAAGAAAATGGTGCTAAGGTAAATTTGAACTGTGGGGGCCTAGCTCAAGAGGTTTCTCAGAAGGGAAGAATATTAGTAGTGACCCAGAGACCATTCTTATGCTTGTGATATTTTGGCAAAGAATGTGACTGCTTTTTGCCCTTGTCTGAAACTCTTGCCTGAGGCTAAATTGGAGAAGTTTTGGATTAATGGTGTTGCCAGCGGAGATTTCAGAGCCGCCTAGGATTGACTGCGCCATGGGGCTATTACTGGCCATTCTTATGCAGATCTATAATGAAAAGGAACAAGCTGAAAAAGGAAAATTACAAAATGTACAGTTTGAGGAGAAAGGGGGCACTGGGAAGCACAAGGGAGCTAAGTCCAGTGCTCAAGGAGATAAAAGTGTAAAGAATAAATAATAATAAAGGGAGTGGTGACTCCAGGGCAAGACTCCACCCAGCAAAGCTTAACAACTTCAGAAAAAAATTAAAAAAAAAAAAAAAACTTAGGGCCTGGTGTGGTGACACACACCTTTAATCCCAGCACTGGGGAGGCAGAGGCAGACAGGTCTTTGAGGTCAAGGGCAGCCTAGTCTACAGAGCAAGCTCCAGGACAGACAAGTTTAGAGAGTAAAAGAAACACTGAAAAACAGAAAGCTGGTAAAATGAGGGGGCCATGTTCCAGCTCCAGAGAGCAGAAGAACATGGTGGCTTTGGCCATGTGAGTCTGGCTTTAAAGCCAAGGATACCAGAAAGGGGTTGTAGAATCACTCTCTATGATTAAGGAAAGCTGCTGAGGTCAGGCTGTCCCTGCACAGAGGCTCAGAAAGGTCTTTATGTGAAGTCATGAAAGGGAAACCTGGATTGCTTTAGAGAAATGATAGGATGCCTGCCCGGGGAAAGTTGCTAACAGAAAATGGAACTAGCGAGGGGAGGGGGGAGGGGGAAGAGAGTGGGGCAGAAGGGAGGGAGAAGAGGGGAGGGGGGAGGGAGGGAGGGGGAGAGAGAGAGAGAGAGAGACAGAGAGAGAGAGAGAGAGAGAGAGAGAGAGAGAGAGAGATGCAGTCAATAAAGCTGAAAGGAGTTAGAGATCTGAAGAGCAATTTGACGTCAGACATGAAGATGCAGAGTTTGGAGTTTGTCCTGCAGGTTTATGGTCTTGCTTTGGTCCAGTCTTTCCTCATGATGCTCTCTCTTTCCTCTCCTTGGAAACAGTCATGTATATGCTGTTTCACTGTATGTTGAAAGTATGTGATCTGTAATTACTTCCAGATAGAGTGTTTTAGAATGGCCACTCTGGACTTAGAAAAGAGAAGCTGGAGCGAGGCAGTAGCGGATGGCACAGAGGGTGGTGGTGATGGGAATCACTGGAGGGACTCCTTCATCCTCAGGCGTTGCATCTCTCACTATGAGCAGGGTAACAGGTAGAGACACAGAAAGCTGAGTGGGTATGAGACACTTTTGGAAAGTGAGATAAGAGGTATTTATTCATTTTTATTTCATATACATTGGTGGTTTGCCTGCATGTATGTCTGTATGAGGGTGTCAAGTCCCCTGGAACTGAGTTACAGACAGTTGTGAGCTGTCACACGGGTGCTGGGAATCAAACTCAGGCCCTCTGGAAGAGCAGTCTCAACTCTTAACCACTGAGCCATTTCTCTAGCCCCAACCTTTCTTGGATGGTGGTGGATATGTCAGCTACAGCTTTCTTTTGCTGAAATCAGGACCTGGTAAGAAGCAGTTTAGAGAAGAGGGTTGTATTTTGGCTGATGTCCACGAGTGGAAGATTCCCAGGGGCAGGAGTGCGAGTAGCTACCACACTGTTTCTACCATGGTCAGTCAGCAGAGAGGGGTAGTGCTCAACCTGGGTTGGTTTTTTGTTTTTTGTTTTTGTTGTTGTTGTTTGTTTGTTCTTTTTAAATTTTCAGTCCAAGATCACAACCCATGGAGTGGTGTATTTATGGAGGGTTTTCCCACCTCAACTAATTGTTCCTTCAAATACCCTCACAAGCACCTGCCTAGAGGTGTGTCTGGTAGTCGAGTCCAGATCTAACCAAGTTGACTATTAAGTCTTGAGGGAGGGAGCTGGAGGAGAAAGAGAGGATAGATAGAAGTCTAACATATTCTGTAAGCATGTAACATTCTCAAAGAATAAATTACACACTATCTTAAAATTATCATCACAGTTGGATGTGGGATGAAGGCAAGTTGCCAGCGTTAACTAGGCTTTGAGGGGGATGTCACAAAGAAGCCTGGTGGTGCCGCTGAGCATGCTGGGAAACCAGGTAACAAGGCAGGAAGGCTGTGGGTGGTGGACTCCCTTATGACACATTAAGTTTTGGGTACTATTTTAGTTTGAATCTGCAATAATCCCCACAGGTGCGTGCTTTGAATGTTTGGCCCCTGTTTTGTGGTGCCATTTTGAAGGCTGAGGTAGAGTCGTTCTGTCAGAAGTATGACACTGTGATGGGCCTTTGATGTTCACACCTGCTTTTGGTTCCTGTCTCGCTCACTCTGCTTCCTGTCTGCCACCCTGTGTACAGACACCACTTACCACAAGGAGCAGGGCCCTCCCACCCCCAAGCCTTCTCTGTCATGGAGCCAAACGATGGAAAAAAAGAAACCCTTCCTCCCTTAAGCTTTTTCTATTGCATGTTTACATCAGAGAGGTTCAAAAGTAGCCAAGACGGGTGCTTTAGGGATGGCTAAATAGAGCTGGTGAGCTGACAGCCCAGGCCTCAGACTTCTGTCAGTATTAAAGGTACAGAAAACACACACATTTAATGCCATCAGAAGAGACAGTGGGGAGAGAGTGAGGAGACACGCTGAGGCCCCAGAATCTAATCTGAACCAATTCCGACACATATTATCTGGAAAACAAACCAAAACAGACAGCTGGTTATGTAATATTGAAAGGCTGAGAAAAGAAGCATTGGGGGTGGGGAGGAGGTAGACTGTGACTTGGGACTCAGTGGTCTAAGGCCAATGACAGCTGAAAATGACAGTTGGGCTTAGCACTCTAAAGTTATGGGTGTTCTTGTGTGTCTCTTGATACTCCTATGCCATGGCTCAGGGGATTAAAGGGACTCTGGCAGAGGAGACAATTGAGAAAACGAATATATCAGATTTCTCCTGCCATTTAGATATGAAGGGATAGAGAAAGCCAGGAAGACATTTTTCTTGTTTGTTGTCCTTAACTAAAAAAGACATCAAAATGAAAAAAAAAAAAAAAAAAAAACCACCAGAGGAAAGGTTGCGAGGACGTAACTGAGCAGCAGAGAGGACACAGGGTTCAGAGCACGCTGAGACACAGCGGGTGACTCTCCAGCTAGAGAGAGAAGCACCTCTCCTCTTCCGGCAACGATGATATTTTTGTCGAGGTGGTAATTTGCAGCAATTGCTTTTAGTCTGTATTCTCCATGCGAATAACTTCTGTTGCCGAATTACAGCTCGTTAGAGCTATACGAGATGTTAGAAGTTCCCGATCTCGTCTGTCTACCGCAAATGATAAAAGCAGGGGCCGGAGAGGATGCGGCTGCATTGGCTGCATCTGGGACCGCTTTCATCTTGGCGCATCGTGGGTGGATCACTGAGCAACCTTGAGCCTAGCTTTCTTCATGTAAAATGTGGGCCATAATTATCATGGAAAGGAGTCATCTGCTTTTGTTGGTGGTGCTACTGCTTTGAAAAGACTGTATCTCTCTGACCACCCATCTTTATGCCTACAGCTTATAGGCCTTAGCGTTACAAAAAGGCAAACAATTTGGTTGTGTTGCAGTTGATCAATGCTGTGTCCCAAAAATAAAAACGCATTTAAAGGCCTTTTAGATGCACACCAGGGACTGGGGAGATGGCTCAGTAGGGGAGAGTGCTTGCCATACAATTATGAGGACCTGAGTTCAGGGCTCAAGACCCCCTGGAAAGTGTTAGATGTGGTTGCAGGCATCTGTAGCTTCAGCTCTTGAAGGCAAGGCAGAGACAGGAAGATAGCTAAGACTTACTAGCCTAGCCCAAACGAATAGAGTTCCAGGTTCAATGAGAAACCCTGACTCAAGAGAATAAAGTGGAGAGGGCTAGAAATAAAATGTCTGTGGTCTTCCTCTAGCATCTGCATGGCACGCACATCTGTACACTCATGTGTACACACACCATACATACAGACACACAGGCACAGGCAGACAGACAAACAGACACTGCAGACCACAGTATTGATATCCAGATGTAGATCTTCCCCTTACTGGCTCCATGAGCCCAGTGCCTGTGAGCCCTTCTGCAGGCCATGTGTGTGTTGTGTTCTGTGCTTGCTGCTGGATTAACCACTACCTGGTGACAGTTTCTAGCTCATTATATAAAGGAGAAACTTTTCTTCTTGGAATATAAATCATCTCTTTTAATTGACTTATCTGTTACCTGCTTATTGTATAGTACAGATGTTTTGAACGTTTTTGTAATTTCAGATTCATCACTGAGCTGTAAAAGTGGTTCAGAGACCTTCTTCAGTATAACAAAGCACACTCCTCATCCCAGCTTCCACAGAGGAACTACCTTATGACCAATAGACTGCTTTCCAAACGTGGCCAGGTGGGACACTGATGCTCATCCTGTTGTTTAGCATCCGAACCAGTGCTGAGGCTCACAGTTAGCTGGGCCTCCAGCCCAGGAATCACTCTTTCTTTTCCTCAATGTTGACACTTTTGAGACCTGCCTCTTAGTTTGCATTGTCTGTGTTTCTTTATGGCTGAATTCTCCTGTTCTTATATCCATCCTCTCTCGTAAGCATTGCATCTTGGGAATTTGGGAGCTGCATTCACCACCAGCCTGTATTCTTTTTGCAGAGCACACATCTGCACAGAAGGAAACCTGCTTCTTGCCCCATGCCTAGAATGATAATATGGCCTTCAAGAAGTTGACGCAATGCTTATGGTTCTACTTGCATGGTTCTCATGAAATGGTTTATAGCATGACGGACTTTGAGTATTTTATTATCTAAGATACAACGCCATGCAGCTGGATACCTAGAAATGTCAGGTCTATGTTCTTCTCATTTGTCATTGTTCATTAAC
This sequence comes from Mus musculus, assembly GCF_000001635.26. Classification (NCBI taxonomy): domain Eukaryota; kingdom Metazoa; phylum Chordata; class Mammalia; order Rodentia; family Muridae; genus Mus; species Mus musculus. The sequence goes on from NC_000079.6 coordinate 41,721,087, forward strand.
TAGGAACAGACCTAAATCATCAAGAGTTCATTCTTAGACTTAAGTACCCAGTCAATCAAAATTCTTCTAGAGTCATCAATAAATAATGTCACCATGTAATGACTCCCCGTGCCAAAGGAATGAGCAGTCAGGTAGGTACTGCAGGAGCGGCTTACTCCTCAGAAGACAGCAGACTCAGAATCATTACGAACACCCACAACAGGTAGCACAGACTATCGTCCTTCAGAAAGCTTCCTCTAACTTTAGTTCACAGGACACATGGAAATGCTTACCCAGGATTGGAAGCATGACTTCAGTCTGCCAATGTATTACAAGATGGCCTTCGCCTGAGAACTTGCCTGCACGTTTATTTATCCATGTATGGGATGTGTTCTAAGAGCTCAACGGGATGTCACACACAGGCTATTCTATAGGGAGGCAAAGCAGACATGGAGTTTGTTTGTAGAGAAATGTGATGGTGGATGTTGGTCATAAGAACAGCATGACCAAGCGTCATCAGACAGAGGAGCAGGAACACAATATAAAACAAATCAAAGCAAAAAGTAAAAACCGAGAAAACCATCATAGCTTCATGGAAGAGGACAGGTAGAGTAGAAGCCAAGTGGGGCAGTGGCCAGGGAGACCCCGTTTGGTCCTCCAGGAAGTGCCGCTGATGACTTTTAAGCACAACAGAGAGAAAAATCAGATTTGGATCTTAAAGTTCTCTTTAATGCAACAAAAAGACAGGTTACAGGTAGACACACCATTCTCATGGCGGCTCTGGCCAGGGATGATAGTGGGCAGAACCAGCGTGGTGGTGCAGAGACACTGGAAGAAGGAAGATGTTTTAGAGGAAGTGGCAGGGCATCCATGGGAGCTGGTTCAGACTGCCAGTTTTCACCCTCTTAGCCCTAAACTTAAAAAGCTCCTTTAACTCCATGTGCTGCAGTTTCTTTATCCATAAAACAGAAAACAATAATCATACGTGCTACACACATACCCATGTCCTGCATTCCTATGCATATGGCTTGTAAGCCAAGGGGAACTAGCATGAGTGTAGCTCAGGAGATCCTTAAGAGCCGAGCATGATGGGACTGGGAGCTCAACTGAGTGAGGGGCAGAAGAAATAGATGTATATCAGTCAGATACTCATGTGCAAACAGCAGATACCAAACTGTCTTAAATTGAAAGGAATTGATAAGGAAGGTACCTGCAGGCAGAATTTCCACTTTCTGCCCAAAAAGGGTAATAGGAATCAGATTTTCCTATGTGCCCAAAGTAGATGAAATATGCAAGGCCGGAGTTTTGTTTTGTTTTGTTTTGTTTTGTTTTTGTTTTTGTTTTGTTTTGTTTAAGACGCTGGACAGTAGTTGGTGAAGTTCAGCTGTCTCTAATAGGTGGACACAAAATGAGGTGAGCCTTGCAAGTATCTCCACCTGGCTGCTTGGAATTATTTCCAGGCTGAAGCACAGGTTGAGTGAAGCCAAAGGGAGTCTGTTGGGGGCCCTGATGTGGGCAGATAGAAACTCCAGGGAGTTCAAGAGGGTTGGGGTTTTCAGAGCTCAATGGCAGAGAGAGAGAGAGAGAGACAGAGAGAGAGTGATTTTTCCAAAGACACACCTGGGGTCACTCTTGAAAAGTCAACTGAGGATAAGCATCAACCAAAGAAACAGAGGGACCCGAGTGCAGGCAGGGAGTATTAGAAAGGGTTAGAGAGGTACCAGAGGGAGCCATCTCTTAACACATAAACAAGGCTAGGAATAGTGCCCATGGCCAGGCAGATTAGAAAATGGGTTGTCAAGTAAAGTCGTCTTGGGGTGGGGGTTAGCCTTCGACTAAATGGCATTCTGCATCACCTAGCAAATTTTTAAACCGAGCTTCCAAATAATCCAGCAGCTTCAAATGATTTACAGCATATCAGCATAACAGTCTTTTGTATGTACATTTAATTTATTTCTGTATTTATTAATTTACATATAAATAAGCTATCTGGTGTCCAAAGAAGTAAAATTAAATCTAATCAGAAATTATGGGGCATGAGGAGGCTCAGGAAAACATGAATAATACTGAACAAAACTGAAGATAAAAAATCAGTGAAGAAAAAAATTGATAATCAAATCAGAGATAACAAGAAGTTAGAATTGCAATTCAAGGACATTAAAATAGAGATCGCTGCATCGGATTTGTTGGAAAGCTTGAGGAAAGATCCAGTGTGTTAAAGTAACCTCCATGGAAATGGCAGCGCCTCAAAACGGAAGTGTTTCGGATGATACTACATTATGTGGGATTAACAGCAGATTAGACAACTGGGAAGAAAAAAACATAAGATTCTGAAGATGAATCAAGACAAAATATTTAAATGTAACTCAATGATAACAAAATACTCCAGGGAGAATGAGGAGAAATGTGCTTTCTGTGGGATAATTCCAGGCCGTGCACTGACATGGTACCCTTGAAGAACAGACAAAGGAAGAAGAAAGGAAAACATTTTTAAAACTAAGGCTGAGGGTGTCCCCTGATACAGCCTGCATTTCAAATAGGCTCAGAAAATCCGGAGCCACACCGAGAAGTAAGGAACACGGTGGCTGATCTCCTCTTGCTAAATTTGTTTGGTTTTCCAGTACCGTAACACCCTGCTAAAAGCTTGTCTTGATTGTAATGATTATTGGACAATTGATCACGATAAACAAACTATTCTATAAAACAAATTACTTTGCATTTTACTAAACAACAACAGTAATAAAGAGTAAAATTTTACTGTCAGTGTTTCTGTTAAGGATAAGAACCAAGGTTTCTCCCTTGTTTGCCCATAGGGCCTCACAGATTGATATGTGTTTATTCCTTCCCTGCCATTTTAACAGAAATAAGAGCTGAAAGAATTTATTGATGGTATCAAATTGAAATGAAAGCTATTCAAGGTAACAACTGGATCCAAATTCTGTCAGTTTCATATAACTGGTATGTCAAATGTGGTCTAGTAATTAATCATCAAGAAGACATTTTAATCTCAATTTAAGAAGTTTTTGAATATAAGCATGTGTTACTGGCATGACTGGTGCCCATCGAGAAGATGGAGTCTGACCCCCTAAAACTTGTTACAGGCAGTTGTGAGTTGTCATGTGGATCCTGGGAATTGAACCTGGCTCCTCTAGAGGAACAGACAGTGCCCTTAATCTCTGAGCCAACTCAGCCCCAACAAAAATATTTCAATCTCCATGTCTGGTACAAACCCTTTCTTACCTTCTTCAGATCAGTGAGGGTTGAGCCCCTCTTGACCAGAAGAAATTCTACCCCCTATCTGAACACCGTATTAACAGGTTCAAGTCTGAGTCTTTCTCCCCAGGATTTTCCAACACGTCCCGCATAGCTCTTGATGATTGATGCCTGGTTCTCTTTCACATAAAGGTTACTCTTGTAGAGTGAGCCAGTGTCTTAGCTTTGGCTCCCCTTGAAAACAGACGCCAAGATCCAGGGTTGAATTCAGTAAATTTATCTGACAGTTTATTTCCTGTGACTGTGACAACTGTTCTCTGGGTTGTGTTTTTGTTATTGCCGTTGTTGTTGTATGATTGTCCAGGAAAACAATGGTCTATTTCCAAACAATAAGTGCTTGTAGCTTATTAAACAGAAATGATAAAAATTTCAGTGCCAGTGCTTCTGTTAGCGAATTGCCGCTGAGAGAACATTGGGATCTGTGGGAAGAAAAGCTGAAAAATAAGCAGATTCAAGCCAAAATGGGTTCTCCAGGGAGATTCTGCCTCCACGGTGTCCTGTGGAATACACCTGGGAACTGTGTTACAAACTGAGTGTGACGTATTGTGCCTGTCATCCCCACAGTAAGGTGTTCCGGAATAACAACAACAACAACAACAACAGAAAACTGTCCCAGAGAAGACAGGGCAATGGAGACTATCCCTCCACTCACATCTCATCACCCAGGCTCCTCTGAACAGCGACGAAGGTCAGAGACACTGGGAGTCCTTCTTTCTTTTAAGATTAGCAGGTACAGAGCTGGAGAAATGGCTCATTGTATAAAGCACTTACAGTGTGAGCATGGAGTTCTGATTCGAATCCCCCAAGTTCACATAAAGTCTGGTGTGGCAGCCACATCCCTGCACTACTCTAGAAAGATGGGAGGCAGAGACTGAAGGATGCTTGCAGACCAACTAGCCCAACAACTGTGAACAAAGAGACTCTGTCTCGAATGGGGTGGGAAGCGAGGACTAATATCTGAGGTTATTCTCTGGTCTCAACCTCAATGCCCGTGCATACATCATATGGACACACACATCACACACACATACTCACACACTACCATCACCATCATCACCAAAATCTGGGATTGTGTACCAAATCTAGCACCAAAGTGAGCCCTTAGGTGAGACAGTACTCACGGAGCAGGGAACCTGGCAGGCAGCAGCATCTGTCACTGATGTGAAAATAATCAGATTGTCAACTTTACTATTGATAATTTTTAATCTCATCGCATCCTATGACATACATTTTTTTCATTAAAAATTCAGAGCTCCAGCTTTTCTACACGTCTTTGTAAAACTACCCTTCCTATATGGAGAAATTCCATGTCTTTGTCAAATATATCAATGAGAAAACCTTTTTTTTTTTTGGACAAAAATAACCCAACTTCATTTTTAATTCAAATAAATATGTTAATACAAGATTAAGAAATGTCATCAACTATCTCTTGGATTTATTTTGCATTTAATACTGAATAAATATCTAACATTACTAAAACCACTGAGAAATACATGTCAGACTATGTATTACAACGAGATTTAAAGGATGTATATCCAATAGAATTAATGTATTCACTGTTTTATAGTTATAAAAGGAAGAAAGTGGGTCATGTGACTATTTGTATTACCTCATTTATAAAACAGAAGTACTGTTTAGCTGAAATTGTATGCTTTATCTGAAGGGAGCTGTATGTTGGAAACCATGGTGTTTCTTTGGTGAGTGTGTGTGAGTGTATTTGTGAGTGTGTGTATGTGAGTGTGAGTGTGTGTCTGTATTTGTGTGTGAATGTATGTGTGTGAGTGTGTATATGTGTGTATCTAAAAGTGTGTATGTGTGTGTGAGTGTATGTGTATGTGTGTGTGTATGTATGTGAGTGTGTGTATGTGAGTGTGTGTGTGTGTATTATGTTCTACCTTGGGTGGAAAATGAATTAGAACAAAGTGTATATCACCAATTATATCCTAATTTCTCAGCCTCAGCATAAAAATGTCCCCTGGTGTTTAAAGAGAGAGAAAGCCACAGAACTCTAAAATCAATCTCTATCAATGTGTGCGTGCCTCCTTTTTTGCAGGGGGTGGGGTGGCTTTTTTTTTTTTTTTTTTTTTTCCGAGACAGGGTTTCTCTGTATAGCCCTGGCTGTCCTGGAACTCTGTAGACTAGGCTGGCCTCAAACTCAGAAATCCACCTGCCTCTGCCTCCCAAGTGCTGGGATTAAAGGCGTGCACCACCACTGCCTGGCAAGTACCTACTTTTGTTGTTGCTGTTGTTGTTCCTAGGAACAGAAATCATTGAATATCAGATAGAGGCTAATTTTGATTAGATTATTCATGACACACTTTCAATTTTTTTCTTAATTTACTTACTTATTTACGTTACATCTCAATCATAGTCCTCCTCCTCCAAGTCACCCCCTCACACCCTCCCTTCCCCCTGTCTTCCTTCTCCTCTGAGAAGGGAAGGCCCTCCTGGATACCAGCCCATGCTGGCACAACAAGTGCCAGAAGGACTAGGCATATCCTTTCCCACTGAGGCCAGACAAGGCAGCCCAGCTAGGGACCCAAAGGGAAGCATCAGAGTCAGAGACAGCCCCTGCTCCACTTGTTAGGGAACCCACTTGGAGACCGTGCTGCATATCTACTACATATATGTAGGGGCCCTGGGTCCAGCCCATGTATACCCTTTGGTTGGTGGCTCAGTGTCTGTGAGCCCCCATGGGCCCAGTTTAGTTGACTCCATAGATCTTTTTGTGGTGCCCTTGACCCCTGTGGCTCCCCAAGTCCCTCCTTCCACTCTTCCACAAGACTCCCCAAGCTCCACCTAATGTTTGATTGTGGGTCTCTGCATCTGTTTCCATCAGCTGCTTCACGAAGCCTCTCAGAGGACAGTTATGTTAGACTCCTGTCTGCAACATAGCAGAGTATCCGTAATAGTGTCAGGGGTTGGCTCTCTCTCACTTGGGATGGGTCTCAAGTTAGACCAGTCATTGATTGGTTGGCCATTCTCTCAATCTCTGTTCTACCTTTATCCCTGAACATCCTGTAGGCCGGATGGACATACTTCTATATTGAGCATATTCAGTGTTTTATTGAAGGTCACACAAGTTAGAGAGAAATTATGAAAGAGTCTCTCCTGCAGATTTTTGGAAACTGGATAGTTCTGGCCACATTTCCAATGATGTATAGAAAGACTGCCAGTTTTTCAGAGTCCTACCTGTTTCAAGCCACTGGTATCTTCCAGACACATCACAAAGGGACCCTAGAGGGGAACCCATAGAAGGTGACCTACAGGTACCTTCAAAATCCATAGCAGCACATTCACCATGTCTCACCCATGACTCGGTCTTATGAACCCCACTTTCCACCGGTCACCTGACTAATAGCGTGTCTTCCCCTCAGCCCATCTTTGCAATGCAGCTCAAACCCACTGTGCAGCTTGGGCAGAGCTAGCTGTCCAAAGGCTTCCTGCATCCCACATCCCACACAGAAGAAGGAGGTGCTTCTTGTTTCATTGGCTGAAGGTTGTTCAAACCCAGAAACAGTTTGAAAAATCTGCCTAGAAAAGGGATTCTGTGAGCTAGGAAGACTCTATTCAAACCCATCTGAAAAAAAATGTTCCTTGTTCATAAGCCTGTTGCACAAAGCCACAGCTGTTGCGGAAGCTGCCTCGTGCTCAGATGTGTGCATGCCCAGTTGTGACAGACAGTCACTGATCTCAGTCTACACCACCACCTCACACCCCACCATCTGAAGAAAGTTCCCATCACCTGATCCATGCAGATACTTGACCACAACACATCCTGAAATGTGCGCCAATTTGGCATTGTTCAAAAAATTTACTACCTAAAGTTGACTTTCTGTTTTCTGTTTCTTTTTGCAGGGCTGAAGTATACCATTTAATTAATTAATACATTATTTAACATTGTTTAATGTTAATTATATCAATTATTAACATATCATTAATACATTGTGATTGCTAATACTGACTAATATATTATTTAGTATTGTTTGATATTGTTAATTAATTAAACAACATGCTCCAGCCCTGCACAAAGAAACAGCAAACATAAAGGAAAATGAATGAATGAATTGATTAGTGAATTGTGAATGTGAGTTTGTGTACACTGTCTGAGTTTCCGCTGGTGTGAACTGCCCTTTGCATCTTTCTCCCATTTCTGGTGTTTGTAAAACTAAGACGTGAAGTTGTTGACGCATTCTGTGTTGATAATCTTTTCACTGTTGGGGGAATGTCTACTAGCCTATCACTGCTTTGTGAGTCCAGGTACAGATCTGCCATCATCGCCTAATATGGCGTTATTTTATACTGCCAACGGTAGCATAATTAAGATAGTAACACTGTGCAGACTTTGGGGTTTTATGTATTCTAAGTCCTTTATTTCTCATAATATTTCTCTACTAATCCAGTGTTCATCAAATCCCCATTTTGTAGATGAGAAAGCAGAGGTGTACAACACTTAAAGAAATGGGTCAAGATTATTCAGGGGAGAGTAAGAGCAAGCTCTCAGCCTAATCTTATTCCAGAAGACTCAAGCTTATGACTACACAGTCTCACACAACTTCATTTTAGTATTATATAAATCAAACTTCAATTTTAACAAACTTCATTAGGGCTTACACAAAAGTACACAGTACTGAGTTTTATACCTAAAAGCTATGGTACATGCCACTTTGGTCATTGATATTATGTTCCAATGGTAGATTCTGTAAGACTCGTTTATTAAAAATAAAAATAAATAAAATAATCCCCAAACAAACAGAAAACCAACAGTCTCTGCTCTCAAGAAGCTTACAATGAAGGAATTAAGACTCACACTTCTATATGATACTGTGATGACCGGCATAATAGGATCCAATCAAGGATTCTGGCAAAGTCCACGGCATGGCTCCCTGACAGACAACACTATGGGAAGATACAGACAGCCATTTCAAGGCAAGCACAGGAACCTTGAGTCAGCAAAAATGGCCCAGTCTCATCCTGCGTCAACCATGCTCCTCCTACATATTATTTGGATCTTTCATCTTCCTGCTGAAAATTTGGGCCCCTGGTTTACCCTTGGAATACTTTTAGTTTGCATTCTAACCTGACTGTTCTTGATGTTCATTATTAAATGAGGTAGGGTGGAGATGGGGTAACTGTTAGTTCTTTTCTGTCTTTGTTAATTTCTTCCCCCAGTAAAAGCTTGCACAACTTTCTTCAAGAAACAAAGCCTTAAGATTTTTGTTTGCGTCGAAAATGCCAAGTGGTTGCACAAACTGCTGTCACCTTAGTGTTTTTCTCTTAAAAGTTCAAAGCTGTCATGGGCCTAGAGTAGGTAATGCTGGTCGCTAAATGAAAATTCTCATGTGCTTCAGAGAGAATAGACTAGGAGTGCAGGTCTTGCTTTCAGTGGTTGTGGTACAAAGAGGCGCATCCAAGAGATAAGCCCGGTGATCTCACATTGGGCAAGCGCAGTCTTATCTGGATTTTTCCCATGATGTCATCCGTGCTGGTTATTTTTAAGCACATGGACGAAAGCATTTACTTCTTGGCTGCTAGCGTTCTGTCTCACCTCAGTTGCTATTTTAGCAATTGTCCTATATATGGACAGCGCTGTGATCTCATGGGTGCTGGAAGGGAAGAGAAGAGAGGCCAGAGGCCTGCCTGCCTGATGACATGGGATGGGGACAGAGACTACCAGCAAGGTACCTGCAGAAAGGGACAGAAGCAAACTCAGTGAAAACATTGCCCTGTGCTGGGTTTTTGAGCAACTGGCTGTGAAAACGCAGAACTCCACAGCATTCTCACCAACTAGCTTATTTTTCTGCATGTTGCTTTTAGGTAATTTCTGAAAGATCACCTACCCCAACAAGGCCACACCCACTCCAACAAGGTCACACCCACTCCAAGAAGGCAACACCCACTCCAAGAAGGCAACACCCACTCCAAGAAGGCAACACCCGCTCCGACAAGGCCAGTTAATATTGCGACTCCCTATGAGCCTACGGGGGGGTCATTTTCATTCAAACTACTACAATATCTATAAAGTTTTATTGGAGAACTTCATACTCAGTTGGAATGTTTGGTCTATGTGATTTCATGACACCATAAAGGTTGACTGAGCAGATGAAGAGATGGGACACTGCGCCTTATGCTTATATGGTATTGCTAAACATGCTGCAGATTATCAGGATACATGTGTGATCTCTCAACAGTGTTTTGAGTGTCATACCTATCACTACACTATAAAGATTTTTTTTTATTGATAACACAGTCAGGTCATGATCAGAAACATGAGAAAAGTGAAATTTGTGTGTATGCCTTTAAGGCATGACAAAGGATGTGTGAGAAACTTGGAACTCCAGGTGTATGACCTGGTCACATCTTCAGGTCATTAGACCAGTTTGGTTCTTAGCAATTTTCTATTCTAAACTTCTAGTTTGGGGTGGGGTGGGGTGGTAGATCAGCAGGCTTCAGTGTGTTCTACTCATCTGTAGCTGAACCTAAGAAGACTCAAGGGACTTTTATTCTGGAAATTAACCACTACATTTTATTTATTACATTATATATATATACACACACATATGTGTGTGTGTGTGTGTGTGTGTGTATGTATGTATAATGTTCTTATCAAATGAAAGGACACTGTAGCTTCCAAGCAAGCAAGCAAACAAGCAAGAAGATTCATATACTTCATATACTGATGGTGAATTAATTAAGTCATACTTGATCGTAGCAGCTACGGAAATGTGTCCTGATAAATAACCATAAGATTGTTAGCATTTTAGCAGGAACAGTTGTTTTTAAGAATTTAGAGCACAGCAAAAATCAATAATCAATTTCAAAACAAGGCAAGTGATTTTGAGTGGGTTTTTTTGTTGTTGTTTGTTTGTTTATTTTTTGGCTCTGGATGAGTTGAAAAATGTTTATGATACTGTTCAATTGTTTATTCAGGGAGTCAACTTTAGACTAGTTTGAAATGACTAAAGATACAGTCTCTGAACAGTGTGGTTCCGTATGGAACCATTGCAGGTCAGTATATGTTCAAAGAAGGGAAGGAACCACTAATTCAATATAATTTGAAGTAGAATCTGCTATGGTGTGTTGCAGCTGAGCATAGGTAAAATCTACATGGAGGGGAAAAACCTCAGACAAATCTACAACACATGTAAAAACATACAACTTTTACAGTTTGTTTATTGCATTATCCTTCAGTAGGTACCCTGCAGAAAATTTGAGTTTATTATCTGCTATCAAACCTGGAAAGGCACCAAACTCCATATTGTAGACTCACCTACTGGGAAGTTTAATGAGTTTTCCTGTCAAGAATATTGACATCTGTAATATTATCGTTCCCTTGGGGAAATGTGAGCCATGTAAACCTGTCTTCTTTTGATCCCCGCAGCAAACCAAGATACAATTGCACCAAAATTCATTCTGAGGAACCTGTGGATCTGTTAGGCTTACTTATAAAGAGTTAAGTGTGAGAGTTAAGGTCAGAAGCAGGGGTGACTACAAAGCAGCCATACTGGAAAGTCTAGACCCAACATGGATAATGGTTCCCCCATGGCTATGTAGATGGTGTCCACTTTCACTGATAATCCTTCTCCACTCATATCCTCCAGTCTAGCCTTTCCTAAGCCCCTGATATCATGTGAAATTAGAGCAGAATTATAGACAACTGGTTGGGAGGAGAGGCTGGAAACTCAGGTGAAAGTTCCTCTCTGCTTTCTCTTTCCAAGTCAACAGCCAATAAACCCAGTGATGTGTTAATTGCTGGCAAGCAAGCATGGTCCGACTCCTGGAGATGGCTAAAGCATCTCATAGGATTATGTTGAAGCTGCAAAAGCTAGCGGTGCCGTGTAGACATGGGGAAACCATAACACAGTGCATTCCTGATGTTTCTGTGATGATGCTGCTGTGGCTAACCCTGCTGTATTAAAGCAGAGGACACACAGTGCCTATCTAATGGTTATAGCAAGAGACAGCATCAAATGTCCTTTTCATGGGTATTAAAATAAACCATTTACTATAAAATAACCCAGTGCGTCATGTTTGGGGTAGCCTCATCATCTCCTGTTTCCTATGCCTCTTGATTACACCAAATAGGCTGCATCAGTTTGTACGTTGCATTCTGTATTTCTACAACTACAAAATGTCCTTGCTTTACACAATGAATGGCTGACTATATAAGAGAAGCACTTGAGTTAAATAAATAACTTCTAAGTAATGAGCATCCTTAAAATGACATACTCCTGGCCTCAATGCTAATATGTGGCAATACTTATCCATGTAAAAAGAGTTCCACAGATTAGGTTGCATCCACAAAGTTCATTAAAAGTCAGCTTTAACAGATGATGCCCACAATTAGTTCTGGCGATAGAAAGCATTAACTCAGAGCCTGAATTCAGTGAAATCGTATACTCTCTCTTCTCTTCTCTCCTCACCAGATTATAATTATTACAAGAAAATCACAAGTTCATACTGCTATACTTTTTAATTTCATCAGTGAACACTTACTGAGGTTTTGTTATCACTTCTATGTAAGTACCTCTGGGATTTATTTTTCTTTTGCCTCTTGGTCTACAAAGGGCAACTTGCTATTCCTATATCTAGCTTTATAGAAAACCTTTGGCAAACCCCAGCAGAGGTCCAACAGCACTTTTATGGGTAGCCCACTTAGTACGCTGACAGAGACATTCTTACTATAAATTAGAAAGGATCTAATGACTGCCTCACCTCTGGTGTGCTTGTCTATGAATGCAATTCATCTTGTTATTAATCAACACCCCGAACTGCCTGGGGTTTGCTCCATCCTCATGGTCTCAGTAAATTCTCCATGGCAGCCCTAATCTACAGAGGACACCGTTCATAGAACTGCTCATCAGTGGATAACTCCATCACCAATTGGATGTCTCTATGCTTTTGTAGGACAAGTGTCTTCCAGCTACCTTGAGATGTGGACTGTAGGGCAGTAAATATAGGTAGCACTTGGTGAACACGCTCTGATGGTCTTGCACTCCTAAGAAGAATTAGACAGGTCCTTTGTGCTTTTTCATGCAAGGAAGCATCTCCATTTCAGAAAACATGAACCATGGTTTTAAAGCTGCCAGCAAACCACTAAAGCCAAATCTAGTTGTAGGAAGTAATAGTTTCAAACCCAGACTTTGTTAATTTCTTCCATAGCGTCATGTTTAATAAAAAATCTGATCTCATCTATATTCTGTTTATTTTGTCCTTGATCTTATTATATCTCTAGAAGAGACACTCACATTTATTTTTTTATAATTATCGTAGTATGTACTCAGCTGACTTCTCGGTTAGCTTAGTATTTGCCTATAATAAAGTATCAGATCATGAGGTAGTTTGATTTGAAAGTGATGTTCCCCCGTAGTCCCTGAGATTTGAACATTTGGTCCCAAACTGATGCTATTTGGAAGCTTTGTTGGAGGAAGCATGCCACTGCAGGTAGACTCCGAGATTTTAAAGCCTTGCGCCATTTGAAGTTTGCTCTCTCTGCTCTGTGCTGTGGTTCAAAATGTCATCTTTAACCTTCCTGATCCAGCCACTATTCCTACTGCCTGCTGCCTCCCCTAGGCCATTATAGACTTTAATCCTCTTGAACCAAAAGCCCAAATAAATTCTACCTTGGTCATGATGTCTTATAGCCACAACATAAAATAATACAGATGTGGTCCTAACTATGGATGGAGCCAATGGGAAAGGTCTTAAGGGGAAGAGATATTTCACAGCAAAGCTTCTGTCCAGCCACTGAAGTTTAGAGAGGCCAGGATCTCTAGAAATGCTGGCAAGGGAGGATACTGGACCCCATGAGCCTATCCATGTGTCTTTGTCACAATCCTAAGGTAGTTTCTCTTTTCCAGTCAACACTGGGAAGCATCACTTGTAAAAGCTGAGCATTCGTGAATCTGACCTCAGTTCGCATTGTGCAATCCGCACACTTAACTTTGGTGGCTTATTATCATCCAGAAAAGAGGAGCAGCTCCTAGGACACACTCGGAAGCTTCTTGACTGTCAATCCCTGGTTTGAGCTGAGAATTTAGATATGAACTTGTCTTCGGTATGAGGTCTCAGCATTCAGGAGAAGCTTTTCTGTGCTGTAGTCAATGCAGTCATCTATTCTGATGTTGTTGGCAAGGGAAGCAGGCCCATGTTCCTCCCAAGGCTCTTGTTTTAGGAAGTGTTACAGTCAACTGATTATGCTAACTAACATAATTTGCTGTGTGATGCTCTATGCCGCAGTTGCTAGAACTCTAGTGCCCAGTGATAGGGACCTCAGCCCTGTTCTGCAGAGTTAGCAAACAATCCCAGGTTCCACTGTTAAAGGAACTAAAGGGATGTGTTTCCTTGGATCCATTCTGGAATAAATGTCTGTGTAAGCTAGGGTCTCTGGACCATAGCTCAAGCAGTAAAATGGTTTCTGTGCAAGCATGAAGACCTGCTTTGAGCCCAACCACACCTTAAAAAGGCAGGCAGGTAACACACCGTTGTGATCACAGTCCTTGGAAGGTTGAGAAAGGCAGATTCCTGGGGATTGATGGCTGGTGAGCCTCCCCTCATCAGTGAGGCTCAGGTAGCAGTAAAAGATTCTGCCGCAATAGGCTAGGTGGATGTATCCGGAGGAAAAAGAGCTGAGGTTAACCTCTGGCTTCCACATGCTTACACACACACACACACACACACACACACACACAAATACACACACATACACACACAAATACACACATACACACACAAATACACTCATACACACACACATACACACACATATACACACAAATACACACATAGACACACACATACACACACACACTCATACACACATAGACACACACCTATACACACTCATATACACACATATACACACACAAATACACACATACACACATAGACACACACCTACACACACACACCTACACACACTCATACACACACATACACACACACAAATACACACATACACACATACACACACACCTACACACACACAGACACATACACACAGACACATACATATACACACAAACACATACACACACATACACACACGCACAAAGGTGGTGGGAGAAACAGAGAGAATATACAAATACACACATGGAGAGAGGTAAGATTATTTTAATACATGCCATCAGGATAAGTAATTATTAAATTAAAAATATGAAGTTTCAGAAGTGGCACCTGCAGGAAGCAGCTATGTCTCATAACATTTGGGAACAAGGGATAAGGTTGGAATTTTTAAAGTTTTTAAGATTGGGGAAAATTCCCTGGCTAGCTAATATGCAAACCTCATAAAAGGAGCTTTCTTTATTTAACACTGTTACCTTTGAACTTACCCAGAGAGTCCCACAGATCTGGGTCCTGCATGCCCAGCCCAAGAGAGAAACATCAACTAGCTGGTAGCTCTGAGGAGTATTAGTGTCAAATTACAAACTGGAGTCACTTCTGTTACTTTACTCACTGTCCCTGCCAAAGTGGAGAGTGCACCACGCATCACAGACAGCATTGACAAGCAAGGACAAGGCAGAGTTCTCTCCTTAGAGCCCCTCTCCCATCATCCTCATCGTTGCCTATTGGCAAGGGCAGGCTTGAAGGAGCTGGCTGAGCCTTGAAGGGGTTTGCACTGTCAGCCTCTTCCCCGTCCCTTCCCCAACCCCTCCCTCTGCCACTCCCCCACCATTCCACTGCCATCCCATCCCTACTCACAAAGGCAATTTAGAAGCATAAGGGCACAGCTTAACTTCAGCCCCTCTTACAAAGCACACGAGGATCTTGTCTTTGCCACATCCTCACTTAGTGAGTTCCTAAGCTATGATCAGAGTCAGGTCTCTCATTATGGATAGGGGCAAGAGCATGTAGTCTTCTCTAGTGAAGGATACATTATTGGTTTCATTTTAAAGCTCCCCCTCCCTGGGGGGACAGTCATTTATACCATGAACCTCACTTACTTAACATATGTCAGGATGTACCTTCCAGGCTCGTGACATTGCTGCCTGGGATTCTCTAGATGGAAGAGAGAGCTCATTTAAAGAGAAGTTGAGTTTTCCCACCATGCCAGAAGCAAATTTCTCTGAAGCCAGCCAGGGTCCTAGGCAATTTTATATTTACTACTGCCCATATTTATTATTGGAGGACTTGGTACAGAGAAGGGGGAGTGGGGACAGACGTAGACATGAAAGTATCAAAACATCTCCTTTCTTCTGTTTAATGCATCTTCTCAATATTCCAGGGGAGAGGGAAGAACTAGAATCCCTTCTTCCCGGGCATCGCTTTTATAGGGAGATTAATTTGTTATGTGATGAGTGGGCTCCATCTCCTGCTTTGCTGCCTCCCTCTTTCTGCCCCACTTGGTGCATTTGCTTCTTGCTGAGTGCACAGAGGAAGGAGCCGGGGGTAGCAGAGACTTCAAACCTTCTTGGTTACTTCATGGAACGGTGATCAAGGAAATAATATGGTTAACTTCTGATTCTTCTCTCACATAAACAGAAAAGGGAGTTGAGAAGGAAAGGGGAGCTGGTTACACTGGTCATACGGAGATGAACTGTTGCTCTCAACATGTTTTAAGAAGCAGAGAGCAAAAATGGTCCAAATGGAGCCCATGACTTGGGTCTTGCCTAGCTTTAAGCATAGGTAATTAATTCCCTGGGGGAGAAAATATTGCAGAATTGAGGTGCAATAACAAAATAAAAAAAGAAAATGATGGATTCCATCTGGTCAGAAGGAGTTGGATCCAGTGTTGAGAGCTGTGGCTATGGCCAGCTTCGAGTGCTGGGTAGGAATGGTGTCTTTTCCCTCCCTCCATTCTTTGTAGTGCTTCTCTTTGTCATTTCAGCTATTGTTGTTTTGCTCCCCCCACCCCGTGTGTGTGTGTGTGTGTGTGTGTGTGTGTGTGTGTGTGTGTGTGTGTGTGCGTGCATGTATAAAGGTTAGAGGACAAGTTTCAGCATCAGATATAGTCAAACAAAAAAATACCTATTACATTATGGATATTATAAGCAGTCCCTAGGTGATTTAACACACACAAGGGGATATATGTGGGTTCTATGCAAATGTGATCCCCTTACATATAGAGTACTCGAGCATCTATCTGTGTGCTGTAGTATCCGTGTGAATACTAAGGGATGGCCGTATTAGTAGGACAGCTTTGCTTCCATCGTGATGACAGGAAGGGAGTCCCTAGGTGGGAAAATGATCTACTCCCTTCCTATACATCTGGACGGCTATGAAATATACAAGTTGTAAAAATTAAAGACATACGACCTTCAAAGTTGGCTCATGGAAAAGATGCATTAGGAGCGAATGACAGCCCAGTGTAGAGAACAGGGAAGCTGCTTCATTTGCTGTGTCCAGTGGACAGAAATCAGGCAAAGCAGGCTGTGTACTGCAGAAGTAAGCTTGTTTTCCGGTGCTGCCATGTGGCTATTCCATTGTCCATGCCTTCATTAGCTAGGGCAGAAGCAGACTGAGATCACACATGCGCACTGCACAGCAGGGCCTGGCATTAGAAGTGATTACCTCATTCCTCTGGCCAGTGCTTTCTGTGGCTCCAAGACTTCAAAACTAAATGCAGCCTGGAACTCTCCACCTCTGGTGAGCTCAGATGCAGCAAGCACTTAGCATTCCAGGTTTCTTTGTGGAATGCTTCGTCCTCCACTCACAGGAAATCTCTTCAAGTTCAAGGTTTTAAAAGGAACAATGGAGTCTGTTCATTTCTCTTGCAAATCGAGCCTGTGCGTGTTCAGTAGATAGTGTAGTGGGAGAAACAATAGCCTGCTCCATCATCTCGGAGATCCACTTCTCTCTGCCTCTCTGGTGCATGCCTGTGCTCCAAGTCTCGATTGCTCTGAGGATGGAATTCAGCTCCTCTTGTTCTCTCGGCAAACATTTTACTGACTCCACAATCTGAGAGGATGGACGAGAGTCTTCAGAAATTTTAGAGATCTAAGCACAGTTGACAAGAGGGCCCAATGTTCAGTGGAAGACAGCCACTAAGGCAGCTTTTATTTTATTTTTCCATAATTTATTTTTTCTTGTTCACAAATTGCTGAGCACTGCCTTTTAAGAACCCCACTGTGTTTGTCAGAGCCATCAAATCCAGCTTCAGGGATAAGTGGAGAAAGGGGCATAGAGCTTTAGGCAAGTGACCATGCCCAATCTTCTCTGTTAGGCTCCTAGATTTGTATGCCGAGGTTTTATAGACATAAAAGTTTGGCAATAGATCTATTAACGTTGATTCGAATTAATGAGACCTTATAACTTCTGTTAATTTCTCATGAAAATGATGGTTCTGGTGAAGGGTTACATAATTCCAGTGTTTAGGGGCACAGATGATAATGAAAAGTAGCTAAGGGCTGGAGAGATGGCTCAGCGGTTAAGAGCACTGACTGCTCTTCTGGAGGTCCTGAGTTCAAATTCCAGCAACCACACACATGGTGGCTCACAACCATCTGTCATGAGATCTGATTCCCTCTTCTGCTGTGTCTAAAAATAACTACAGTGTACTTACATATAATAAATCTTTTTTTAAAAAATTCTTAAAAAAAAGAAAGAAAAGTAGCTAAGCAGAGTTTGAATTCTACTCCCTGATTAACTTGAAAATTATAAGACTATACATAAAGTGCTTTGTGTTTAGAGAAATTGATCAGTTTGTACATATGGTTTATGTACTGGAAAGGTGAGGCTATAACTTCTAAACTGGAATCTTAAGGTTCCAAGAGGGGAAAAAGATACTGGTGTTTGACTTATTGCTACAACCAATGATTGCTGCCAGGGGGGTCTCTGATGGACATTCCAGTGGCTTAACCATGTATGGTTGTGAAGAGACTCACGAAGTCTGATTAAAGAGAACCACTCACTTACCCAGGAGTGACCAGTCAAGCAGTATGATGCATACTGATAATTGTCAACTTGAAGGCATCTTAAAACACCAAGGATATGGTCCTCTGGGCATGCCTGTGGGAGATCACCATGATTTCAGGAAGTGAAGTGGGAAGCCTCACCCATCCCATCCTCCCATCTCATCCTCCCATCCAATCTAGATCCTGGACCACATAAGCAGGGAAAGAGCTGAGGACCAGCAAGCATTGCTCTCTGCTTCCTGATTGTGGATACAATGTGACCAACTGTTTCAGGCTCCTGCTCTTTCACCTCCTCACCCTGCGAGACTGTACTCTTGAACAACCAGCCAGAACAAACTCCTGTAAGTGGCTTGTGCCACAGTAGTTTATCACAGCAATGGGAAAAGCGACTCAGACAGCCAGGAATGAAAATACAAACAAGAACCATGACTTCGACAGTCAAGGGCAGCAGCAGTGGCTCTGCATTGAGCTTTGATTTACTGCTAACCACAGTGGGGGAACGTTAGACACATAGTAGCTTTGAATCTTCAGAATATGCTAGAACAGCACTGCCATTTCCAGAGTCTACATTATCCTACTCAAGGCTAGGCAGTAAGTGGCCAAATGGTGATGCTCATGAGATATTACATTGCATCATATGTTACTGTATGGCTACCGGTATTAATGTTTTCATCCTTGTTGTGGGCAAACAGATTGATAATTTCTTTCAAAAGTAATAGTAAAATAGAAAGTCAAAATTCCTTCTTCATGTCCACTATAGATACACCAACATTTGTTTCTTGGTTATTTTTATTTATATGCATCCATTTATTCACACCATGTCTGCTCAGGAGGTCGGTGGAGGGCATTGGCTCACCCAGAAACTGCAGTTAAAGGCAGTTATGAGATCTGTGTGGGTGAGGGAAATCAAACATTGGTTCTCTACAAGAGCAGTAAGCAGTGTGAGCCATGGAGCTAGCTGTCTTTCGGGCGAACAGCAAAACTTTTAACAGGCTACATTGCGTGAATGCAGTGATCATTGAATTAGTTCCATAGCATCAGGGTCCTGCAAACACCAGCCTACCCTAGTATTATTTTAAGAGTTCACATTTTCTCGAGCATTTTCTCTGCTTTTAAATTATTTTGAGACAACTTCTTATTATGCACCCCAGGCTGACCTCACACTTATAATAGTGTATACCACAACACCTGGCCTTTCATGAATCTTTATTCTACATAATTTTTTAAAGCTAGCATGTCTCCTTAAAGTACAACCCTATATAACCAAGGACAAACTGAGTTAAATATATATTGTTTGCTTTTGTCTTTAAAAAAATGTTTCCTAACTACATTGACTTAATTCATAAGAACTATTGCTTTCTCTGTGTGCTTTACTGTGCAAGACATCGGCCTAGCCTGCCGACCCACACCTCCTCCCTATTTTCAGAGGCTGACAGTCCAAGGGGTTACCACTTGTGTGGATGATTCAAGAGTGTGGTGAGTGCAGTGCGCCCTGCTGTTTCACCTCTAGGTACATCTAGACACATGAAAACATCCATCTGCCAACGAATTTGTACTGAAAAGTTCACAGCAACATTATTTATGATAGCTTGAACTGAAGTTGACCTGAATGTCTAGCAAGAACTTAATCAGTGTGGGATGTCCTCGTACATATGAAAAGTAATAAAAGTGATGAAATGTGGATGGGTGATCCTTGAGAACATCAGGCCTGTGCCAAGTCAAAGACACTAGGTCATCCATGTGCATCTACAGTGATGTAACTCATAACTGTCCTCAGCTGCAGTGAAGGAAATCAGAACTCAGGCTGCTGGGGCTAGAGGTGAACCTGAGGAGGCTCCTGGAAAAACACAGATGATTAAAGGTTTTACCTCTTCACTAGGAATAGGAAACTAACACAATTTATATTGCATAGAAACTGTATTACTGTTGTGGATAGCCCTGGGGCTAATTATACTTGATGCTAATTCCATTCTCCTGTGAGGGGTTGTGAACAAGGAACGAGTCAGCACTCAGGTGATTTCCTGTAAACCTGCTTCCCACCATAATTTGTAAAATAAAGGAGAGCTGATGATTGGGCAGATAAAAGGAAAGGTGGAGCAGAAGCTGGAGAGAGAGAAGAAGGAGAAAATGGAAGATGGAGAGGACACAGAGAAGGAGGAGGAGGAAGAAGAAGAAAGGCAGAGCAGAAGCACATGGCCTGGAGAAACCGCAAGTTCTAAGGGGTCTCATAGATGTGGAAGATGGTAGTGTAGTGGTAGATCTGCCCAATCTAGGTGCACAGCATGTATTTTTATTAATTGAGTCGTGTTTTATTGGTGGGGCATATTTGGGTTGGAGATTTACCGCAATATACCACAACAAATGTTTTCTGGGTATGTTGTGTATTTGTACCATTATACATTGTTTTTAATAACCCTATCTTTCAGATGCTTATATTAACATGTAACTGTACATTTAATTTTTGATATTTACCAAGTATTTTCTAACACTGATAAATTCACTAACCACTTCTAGTAGTTAACATACACACACACATACACACACACATACACACACACACATACACACACACACACACACACACACGCACATGCATGCATGCACACACATGCGCAGTTCTAACCACATGTACTCCCACAGTCTTCTATTTATTTTAACTTCATTTCACTTCCTTGGTCTCTCTCCATCCTGCAGTTGGAGTCACTTCCTTGGGCCAGTCTTTCAGTCCTCCATGATTGTATCCATTCTCTCCTCACAAAGATGTACAGGGCTTTCAACTGTTGCTTCTTTTCATTTGAGTCTAGAAGTCCCACTCTGTTCTTTTTTATATCAGTGAGGTCTTTTTATCATTCCCTGTTCATTTCAAACAGTCTTCAGTCTTTCTTCCTTCAAATACCGTCTTCTAGATCTCATCAGCTCACCTCCATACTGATGTCTTCAGGGTCTATTTATAGTGTCTGTTATTACTTCTGTTTCTCTGTCTAACCACTCACCTCCTTTAGCAGCCTGTTTGTGTGCTAACCAGATCACTCTCTGAGAAGCAAGCATTCGGGGAGTGCCTTATGGGAAGGTATCCCTCTCTAGATAGCTGTCCTTGCCAGGTAGTGTAGGGCATTACCTTTCTGTAATCAATTTAAATTTAACTCCTAGCTTGGAGTTTTTGGAACCTCCCCTGGTTTTTTCAATTCAGACTAATTCTACAAAAAGGCTGATCTCTGGGTAAAAGTATTCAGGGCACTGGTAGTTTTCCCTTTGAGATTCTATGTTACGGCAGAGGCAAATCTAACATTGGCCTTCCAACCTACATGGACTCTGAACTTGACTTCTGTTCCTCTTACTTGTAGGGCCTTCAAAACTATTAACACCATTGTCCCCTTCATGAATCCTCATAGCAAAGGCTCCTGTTGTTTTGCTTCCCTTTCTGAGGCCCTGGGGTCTCTCAAGACTTGCTTTAGTAATTTCTTGCTGTGGTTGTTAGCTTCAGATATAAACTCAACACAAACCTAGAGTCACCTTGTAAAGGGACTGTCAGCTGAAGAAGCGTCTAGATCAGATCGATTGTCTGTGAGGCGTTTTCTTGATGACTAAAGAAGTATGAAGGTACAGTCTACTGTGGGTGGTTCAATCCCTACATGCATGGCTCTGTGCTGTGTAAGATAGTTGAGCTAGCCAGAGGGACTAAGCCAGTAAGTAGTGCTCCTCTGTGGTTTCAATTTCCAGCTCCTGCCTTAGCTTCCTTCAAAGATGGACTACATAATTTGTAAGATGAATAAGTCCTTTTCTCCTCCAACTTAGTGTTGCCTAGTGTTTTGTCGCAGTAACAAAAGACAAATTAGAATACATGTCACTTTGTCTTATTTTAGAACATGATTTTTCTTCCTATTATTTTTTTCCATTTTTTATTAGGTATTTAGCTCATTTACATTTCCAATGCTATACCAAAAGTCCCCAATACCCACCCACCCCCACTCCCCTACCCACCCACTCCCCCTTTTTGGCCCTGGCGTTCCCCTGTACTGGGGCATATAAAGTTTGCGTGTCCAATGGGCCTCTCTTTCCAGTGATGGCTGACTAGGCCATCTTTTGATACATATGCAGCTAGAGTCAAGAGTTCCAGGGTACTGGTTAGTTCATAATGTTGTTCCACCTATAGGGTTGCAGATCCCTTTAGCTCCTTGGGTACTTTCTCTAGCTCCTCCATTAGGAGCCCTGTGATCCATCCATTAGCTGACTGTGAGCATCCACTTCTGTGTTTGCTAGGCCCCGGCATAGTCTCACAAGAGACAGCTACATCTGGGTCCTTTCGATAAAATCTTGCTAGTGTATGCAATGGTGTCAGCGTTTGGATGCTGATTATGGGGTGGATCCCTGGATATGGCAGTCTCTACATGGTCCATCCTTTCATCTCAGCTCCAAACGTTGTCTCTGTAACTCCTTCAATGGGTGTTTTGTTCCCAATTCTAAGGAGGGGCATAGTGTCCACACTTCAGTCTTCATTCTTCTTGAGTTTCATATGTGTTTAGCAAATTGTATCTTATATCTTGGGTATCCTAGGTTTGGGGCTAATATCCACTTATCAGTGAGTACATAGTGTGTGAGTTCCTTTGTGAATGTGTTACCTCACTCAGGATGATGCCCTCCAGGTCCATCCATTTGGCTAGGAATTTCATAAATTCATTCTTTTTAATAGCTGAGTAGTACTCCATTGTGTAGATGTACCACATTTTCTGTATCCATTCCTCTGTTGAGGGGCATCTGGGTTCTTTCCAGCTTCTGGCTATTATAAATAAGGCTGCTATGAACATAGTGGAGCATGTGTCCTTCTTACCAGTTGGGGCATCTTCTGGATATATGCCCAGGAGAGGTATTGCTGGATCCTCCGGTAGTACTATGTCCAATTTTCTGAGGAACTGCCCTTCCTATTATTTTTAATTGATTTGAGCAGGAAGTTTGTCTCGATTGGTCTGGGCCTTTATTCTTGCAAGAGGGGAAATTTTGGATTCTTTTTTCTAAGTATTTTTTTTTGTCATTTCCGAAGAGAGAAGTGATCCCAAATTGGTGTTTTATAACATAAAAAATAAATAAACATCTTCAGCGCAGGCAAGGAACGAAGAAGGAAAGAAGTAGTATAGCTGTTTAACAGAAAAAGGTATTTTAAAGTTCCATCAGTAAGCTGAAACATAAGAGAAAGGACCGTTTTTCTTAATATATTGAGAAATCTTTACTGACATTAGTTGATATTTGAAAAACTAAGCGAAACCAGCAAGTATTTTTTTAAATCTCACAGGATTGAGGGCAGAACCTGGATGTAGGATGAAGAGATGGTACTAGGTCTCTGAGCCCAGCTCATGAGCCATTTCTGCAGCAGTCCGTGAGAGATGTGCTGGGGGCCTGTGCCCATCACTGGAGACTTCCGTGACCCCTCACATGACTCCATCATCTGTATGCTTATGTCATGCTCACTAAGTACCCATAGCAGTGGCTCAAGACAGCCCCCAAGATATAAGCTGAACACATTTTAAAAGCTAATCTGAAAGATTATAGGCCATCATTACCATCATTCTTGGTATGTTTTATAGGTCATGCATCATGGTCCAGTGTGGGAAGATACACATATGTGTGTCAGTACTGGCATTTTGGGGGTCATCTGGGCCCATTTTGGAGGCTACCTGATAAATTTCTGGGGAACAGAAAGAGGGGGTGAGGGAGAATCATTTCTGTTGCTGCAATAAAATATTGATGTTGTCAAAAGTAACTTAGGGTTTATTCAACTTATGGTTCCAGGCCATTGCCCACTACTGTGGTGAAGTCCAGGTAGGAATCTAAAGTAGCATGTTCTCAGTCAACAGCAGAAAATAATTACATGAATATTTTTTCCTGCCTAGTTCTCAGCTAGTTCTGTCTCCTCTCCTACAGTCCCAAGCCCCTCCTATGAGATGATGCTGTACAATTCAGTGTGGATCTCCCCACATTAGTTAACAATCAAGACAATCATCCACAGACATGCACACAGACCAACCTGACCCAGATAATTTCCCATTAAGGCTCTTCCTAGGTGAGTCTAGGTCGGGCTAAGTTGACAGTTGAGACCAGCGAGGTAGGGGAGAAAGAGGGAGGGAGAAAAAGGGAAGAAGGAAGAAAGGAAGGAAGAGAGGATAAAGTATATAGAAAGCATGTTTATGGAAAATTCATATATGTCATACATGTCATATTCTGGTGGGGTATGTAACTTGATGGCCTTGAATATCTATATGTAAATCCTGGATGACTTTTCTGGTACTGCCAAAATGATTATAAATAAATATGAGGATATAGTTTAATACTTTAAAAATGTTATGTGATGTTTAACCTCACTCAAGAATAATTTAAGCTAAAACTCTACTGAGATTCCATTTCCTCCCATAGGATTGGTACAGAGAAAACTCAAAGTTATAATTCAATATATTACTGAAGATTTTGGAAAACAGAGCCCCATTCTCTGTCAGGGTGGATAGACTCTGATAAAGGATAATTTGGCAGTAACTGTCAAAAGTAAAAATATACATATCCCTCTGATCCAGTAACTCCACTTCTAGGAATTAGTCTAAATATATTCTGGCATGTGTACAAATGATGTCTGTATGAAGATATTCACCACAGTGCCAACTTGTAATAGTAAACGATTGAAGAAGGTCTGAATTTACACCAACAGGGAACTGATTAAATAAACTATGATGCGCACAACATACTTCTATGTAGTTCTTTAGAGAGGACAAAGTAGCCTGCATTACACTGAGTCAGAGTTGTCAACAATGTTCATTGAAAGTTAAAAATAAGAGCAACCAGACAGCAGGATATTATTTTTTTTAAAGAGCCTACTTATATCTGTTTTAAGTACAATTAACTCATGTGGACTTATAGTTGCTTGGAAGAAGGAAACTAGGTGGACTAAGGTTTTTTTTTTTTTTTTTTTAAGCCTTTTCTAATGTTGTCACTATTATACACTCTGAGTTCTACACTATGTGCCTGTGCTGACCATGGGGGTCCAGGAGCATGGGGTCAGGTCTGCTCAGCTTCTGGCCGGGCTATTTGCTTGATTACAATGTGGAAGAAGAGTGGACAAGCAAGCAAGAGAGGCATGTTTGTGAGAGAGAGCAGAGTGAGGCTGAGCATCTCCACACAGAGCTCGTCTAGCTCCTGAGGGGACTAGCCCAGTCTCTATAGAAAGACACCCACCCATTTTTGACCATTTTATCCCATTGCTTTATTTCCTATCAATTCCCACGTTTTTACAGTCCCCTTACTTCTCAGTACCATTAGACAAAGGACACATGAACCTCTGGGAAACGGTCCATTGCATAAACTCAAAATCATTGTCAAAAACCCGAAAGTTTAGAGAAGGATCTGAAAGGATGGTGCCCTGCGTTAATGAGGCTCATGTCAATGGAATGCCAGGAGTGGAGTTGGTTGTAAATTGTTGGTAATTGGATTGGAGTGTAGGAGAATGAAGGAAGGCTGGGAGCAGATAAGAACACTAAGTCACTTGATGAACTAGGTCAGTTTTATAGGGAAACCACATCTTTAAAAGCCTCGAGGCCATCTTTTCTCTGATGTAAGCTTGTCAAGGTCAAAGGTGACTTAAATTTCCTTGGTTTTTTTTTTTTTTCCTTATACCCAGTAGGGTGTCAGACTGTGTAGAGATACCTAATAAATTGTGTTAGATATACATCTCAGATGTAATTACTGAAGCGGTATTTTTATTTTTTTACTTTTCAGAAGGTACCTTGATTATTTGCCTAAGTGCAGAGGATGGACATCAAAGAAGTTCAAGGTGTGACACCACCATGGGACACGGCCTGTTTAACAAAGGAGATTCGCTAATCAAAACAAGGCATAGGAATTTCACAACCCAAGATAACTGTGTTTCAACACCTCTAAGAAAGGAAGAATTAATTCAACCACCAGGGGGCTCTCATCTTCTCATTTAATGGAAGGCTTAGCACATAATGAAGAGAAAAATACAGTTGAAGCCCAGAAGGACACACACACACACACACACACACACACACACACAGAGGAGGGTAGGAGGCGACGTCCCTCCTCCCTGTTAAATTTATGCAACCATTGTCAAGACATCCTGCCAAGCCAACTTAATATAAGATGGGAGATTGAATGTAAACAAATGTGCTCTGAATACTCCATCTCCAAATGTTGAGCAGGCCCTCCTCCTTGTCTTTTCCTAATTGCTGTTTGAATTTATTTCTGGTGCACTGTGTTGCAGGAGCTGCCTGGAAGCGTTGTCCATCCATATGCTGGGTGGGAAGGGGGAGGATATGGCAACAGCGCCTCTTTCTTCTCTTTAGGTGACTCTATTGACGCTGTGTTAATTACTGAAGATGCAGTACTGGGGAAAACCCACTGAAATCTAAGGTTTCTGGTGTCCGTGGCATTCGTGATATGTGTTGTCTTCATTGTCCTTCTTTGTATTCTTTTTAATATACGATGTGGTGTGACCTGGGACCCTCTTGCTTTCTTGGTGATACTCAGTGAGTTTTCTTTCCTCCCACCCACATCTTATTCCTTGGGTCAGCATTGCTCCTTTGTGTGCCAAGGATTTAGCACTAAATCTGACCAGGGCTTGCAAGTGATGACCAATCAAATCCCTCGTGGCATTGAGGGAGCCCTTGTATCACGAGAACGGAGAAGGAAAAACAAATGCTATTGGGTGAGTCCTTATTACTATTGTCTATTCTCCTGGTAACCAGCAGAAAGCTGGCATCATGCTTCCGATTTGCATAAGAAGAGACCAAACTCTGCAGGGCTGAGTCACCTATGACTATAAGTGCTGTAGAATTGGAACTAATTGGATTTAGAGTGCCTAGAGAGTCTACTTTTTTTTTTTTCCACCTTGACATTTTAGGAGCTCACAGAAAGTGAATTAACCATTCTGGCTTTCGGTCTTTTTGGACATCACTTTTCCCTCAAACCATTCAGGGTGTTTGGGACAGTTAGCTTCTTGGAGGAGCCTCAAGGCCACAGCATGGTAATAACTATTAGGAGTGTGTCTCAGTGGGCTCCTCCTGGTATTTGAGAGAGAGGAGAGGTATTTGGGTTCCTTGTCATCTACAGCATGTGGGTGGCAATGAGAACCTTTGGAGATCTTTTATAGTAACTGCTACACTCTGGCCATAGCTGCTCTTCTACTCCAGCTAGTAATGACCTCTGAGCTGAGCTGAGCTTCCTGACTCTAAACACAGGTGGGCTTCTTGGCCCACCCTCCTCCCCCAGACATGATTGCACTCCTTGCTTAGGATGTTATGAAGTGCTCGCACCGAGTTTATCACAGGCCCTGGAGCCTATCTAGAAGCCGCCATTATGATGAGCCAGTATCAAGGGATTGTGACTTTCTTAGGAACTTTCCCTGACTCTTCCAGACCTTCTCATAGGAAGCCATCCTACGAGGTAGCGGAAGCTATCTTTTCAGCCTGTCATTATTCAGAACAATGGCTTTTAGCACCCATTCAGGAAGTCCTGCCCCAGGACCAGAGGCTTATGAGCTCCATTAGCCACAGACTGACAGATTGACACAGGCTGTGGGCGGGGACAAAGTGTCTTGTGAAGCAAGCAGCTCCTATCCCTTCTTGGAACTCAACATTCTATGAGGGTCGTATGTGGAACAGTCTCAGAAATTAATTTTCAAACAGCACTCATCCATTTATTTGATCTTCGTTAACTCTGTTCCACTGGTTGGGTTCATTCTAGGAAGCGCGGGCTGTTGTTCCCTTGATTGGATGGCTGGTGTGGCATCTGGGAAGACTCTTGAATGAAGAGAGGAGGGAGTGGGAACTTGGCAAGCAGAAGCCGAAGGATTATTATAGGCCTATGAGTCACAGGGACTGCAGGCAAATGATACAGAGTGGGCTGATGGAGGGAGTGTGGGCAGCGAGCAAGCTTGAGGTAGACTGAGAGGAAGGAACTAATGCAAGGAGCAACGCTTTGGGAGTATGTTAGTCAGGCTCTGCAGAGAGACAGCACCAATCGGATTCGAGTGCATGTCGAAGGCAATTTCATTCAAGGAATAGGCTCCAGGGATGACAGGATCTGGCAATTCTCAAATGTGCAGGCTGGAGGCCCAGGGAAAATGCTGATGTGGAATGTCAAAAGTATCCCCACAGGTGCCACCCCCGCGGTGCTCACAGCCTGGTGTTCAATGCCCGGAAAACACATCGGTTCACGTCTATAGGGAGCTGTGAGAAGTCTCGACCCAAAGTCTCTATAGATGCTTCCATGCCTCTAGCAGAGTTTGGCTCCAGGCTGTGCCTCAAGCTCACCTCTGCTGCGTACCCAGTGAGGCCAGGTCTCCAGTTCTGCTTATCTGGTTTGGCACTGGCTGCTCAAAGCAGCTAGGAAAGCAGCCAGTGGTTCGAAGACAATTTAAGCAGGATTCTTCTACGTGGAGGGGAATTTCAGCTTTGGCTGCGTATTAGAACTATCTTTAAACACCTAGCGCGGGGTTCATAGTGCAGACAAATTCAGAATCTCTGTGCTGGGGGTGAAGAGAACATCCGAAAAATTGTATTCCTGTAAGCGCCTGGCTGTGTCATCTAGCCTAATCACCTCACAAAGGTAAGGTTACCACTAACATGTAAATTTCGAAGTTCATTTTAACACATGGATTCTTGGGTGACACTTTCAAACCATAGCCACCCTTAGCGGCTCTCAGTGTTTCCTTTTCTGGGCTGTCCTCAACGTCTGATTAAAAACATGTTTTTTTTTTTTTTCTCTCTGATGGTGCTGAGGTCTGATACATGTACCCACACAAAGAGTGCCTGGCTTAGTGGGTAAGAGCGCTGACTGCTCCTCCAAAGGTCCTGAGTTCAAATCTCAGCAACCACATGGTGGCTCAAAACCACCCATAATGAGATCTGACGCCCTCTTCTGGCATGTCTGAAGGCAGTTATAGTGTACTTATGTATAGTGATAAGTAAATCTTTGGTCCAGAAGAAGCAGGGACCAGAGTGAGCAGAGGTTCTAAAAAATTCAATTCCCAACATCCACATGAAGGCTCACAACCATCTGTACAGATACAGTGTACTCACATACATAAAATAAAAAGATAAATCTTTAAAAGAAAAAAAAAAAAAGAGTGCCTTACTGAACTGTGTCACTGGCCCTAACTCACTTGTTAAAGTCGCTTGGGTCCAGAAAAGCAGGTGTTTCCACAACGATGCTGTGTTCTCTACCCTGGCATTCATCACATGTTGGCTTAAAAGATTTGAAAGAAAAATGTCTAATGTGTTGAAGACACAGAGGAAGGATTGGATTTTTTTCAGTCTTCACAAAGGAGACAGAAACTGGATTTGTTAAGAAAATCATATGGCATGCAGGAAACAGCTTTGTCTGACTTTTTTTTTTTTCTCTTGGGTAATTCTTCATTGAGAAAAACCCATCAATGTTACTGACCCTCAGGGGTTTTGCTACCAGAATGATGACGTCAGTCTCTTTGTGCGCTGGTGAATGAAGGTTCTGGGATAATGACTAACAAATGTCCATTTGAAGGGGAGCAGACTGTACGGGTTCATCACTGAGTCATCACTGGGACAGACCAATGAAAAGAGTTAAGAGCTACCATTCGGTATCTATGACTTCTGAATCTCCAGTCTCTCAGTTAATAAACCAGAATTATCGGGTGGTAACACTAGAGCTTTTACAGTACAAGTCTGAAACCTTGCAGCTCTAACAGGAAAACTGTCTCCACTCACCCTCAATAAGCCGACGCAATAGCCCTAATAGTCAAGAGCAGAGAAGGGAAAAGATGGAGTGTGGCTACTGGTTCTTGCTATCTGGAAAATTGTCGACATGGTGACAAAAACTTCTTCGGGGAAGACAAGCTCCCCTGTGCCTGGCAGTAGAG
Source organism: Mus musculus (assembly GCF_000001635.26). Lineage (NCBI taxonomy): Eukaryota > Metazoa > Chordata > Mammalia > Rodentia > Muridae > Mus > Mus musculus. Next base: position 41,751,084 of record NC_000079.6, read on the forward strand.
CCCCAGCCTTTCCTTTCCCCCTGTCCTTCTTCTGGGGAAATTCCAGCTCCATGGTTCCATTGCTCAATGGTCTCTGTATCTGAAGGGAGAAGCTCACCTGCCTGTCCTCTCCAGCTGAGTTGGTCACATTGAGCTGAAGAGCAGCCTCCAGGATTCACAAACTCCCAGACCATCAGAAAGGGAACTAAGTTTGTCCTAAGACCTTCGCATCTGTGAAGTGCTAAGGAGCCTGAAGTGAATTATGTTGGACTTGGAGGAGTCACTATGTCCCTCCCATGACTCTGGTTTATATGAGAAAAGAGAGGGACATTTGGATCTGGAGTCCTGATTCTCGTAAGGTGCGGGGTGCGGGTGGGGGAGTCACAAATAGGAAGAAAAATGGAAGCAGAGATGATAGCATTGCTGTGATTAAACAAGTGCCGCCAGGAGCCAGCAGAAGGAAGGGTCTTCCTCTCCACCTTCTAAGGAGACATACAGCTACTATGCTTGATCCGTAAGACGATTAGCTTCTTCATCTGTGGGGAAATATACTTTCATAGTGTTTAAGGTGCCCAGCTTGTGGCATTTTGTTACAGTAACTATAAAGCTCTAAAACAATTAACAGCTACGCTCTTCTAAGGTATTGAGACTGTAATGAATTCATATGGTAAATATGATTAGATTTAGTAATGATAACATTTTAACTAAATATACTTCGGGACTATTTGATACTAAGGTAATGACAGCCATCAAGGCTGCTGGTGCTTATGGGTCTTTTGTGACTGTCTCTGTGACTCCGGGAAATGACAGGTGCTGAGTGAAGGCGAAGTGATTTACAGCAGGGTGGTCAGTCAACATGCAAGAGGTGCATCTCCATGTGTTCACCCATCCACCATGGAGGGGGTTGGAGCTGTTCTTTGACTGCATGTAACACATTAGACCACGAATCATTTAGAGTTACCTGTTATGGGCCCCTCCCTGGAGTTACACGTTCCATCTCTTCCTCAGTAAACACCCACAGCACCTAGGTTTGTGTACTTAAGAAATTTCCGTTAAGCTCAGCTTAAGGAGTGTGCAAGTTCCTTTCATTAAAGTACATTGGTCTTCTCTTAGCTACTGTCTCAATTCTAAAGTTTCATTTACTTACCTCTAACTGCCATCCCAAATCCACGAAACGGAACATTCCAGAAATAAACAACCTAGCTGGTAACTTTTATTATAGTCTACAATCATCCTGTTATTATTATTTATGATGGTTGATCTCTTGCTGTGTCCAATTTATTAAACTTTACCACAGGAGAAAACATAGTGTATATATTGGTTTGTATTACCCTTAGATGTTTCAGATACTCAATGCAGGTCTTGGAATGTCTTTTCCAAGGGAGAACTACTATGCATTGGATGAATAATTTTTGGTCTTATATGCCCAGATCCTGGGTGGCTCCCTGGTAGACTGAGAGTTCTCTGTATGGTCCAAAGCCATTTTGTGACAGTTCTTTCCTTTTTTTTGATTTGATTATTACTCAGAAACACATACTCCTATATGGGCAAGTACAAAGGTGGCCCCAGCAGCCACAAACCTACAAGAGACAATACAGATGGAGGCCTAGCACTTGCTGCCTGCCCTCCTGAGGGACTTCACAGAGGCAGGCTTGGCTCATGGTTTTCATTGTCTATTGCTGTGATTTCATATGAGCCTGTCTATCAGTTGTGGCTACTTCTGAATCTGATAGCCTTTGCATAGAGTATGGGGAAAAACATGACAGTCTTGATGGCCCGTGGCTCACTTTGGCCTCTTCTCTTTTAGTTTGGTGATGTATGGTGACAGTCAAAGGTCACAGTGGCAGAAAGCATCTGGCAGAGGCAAACACCAATATAATCTATTATACAACAAAGAGAATTTGATTTAATGAAGTGATTTTGTAATTCAGACAGGTCAAGTTAGTGCTATACATAAAATGACAGCATGAATGACTTTTAGATGTACATAGAAATTTCACACGCAAAAGCATGTCTCTATCATTCCCTCCCACACCCTCAGGATCACATAGCAGAGTCCCAGTCAGGTAAAACTAACCTAGCATCAACTAATTCCATCATTCGATACTTAACAACAACAACAACAAAAATGTGCTGAGTGGGAGCAACTCCCTGAAGTGAAACGAAATCAGTCTGCTGAGCCGGGCTGAGGCCTCAGAGGACAGTCCGGAAGCTCTTGTGTGGAAGCTGTCATGGAGAGACTGTCAACATCTCAGAGGTGCTGCTGGAGCAGTAGAGCAGCTGTAGGTGTGAGGTGGGGACCACGGGCTGTGTTCTGCCTCTCCTATGGGGCCACTGGAGGAAATGATGTGAACATTCAACCCTAGTGAAAATGTCCCAGGGAGAGGATCCCAAGTCTCTAAACAACCATGAGCTGCAGACAGCCAGGGCCATATATGGAACAGGCATTTCATTATTATTTGTTAAATGAATGAATGAGAGAGCAAGAGAGTGTCATGTGGCTCAACACTAAGTTGAACCCTATTATTACTATTATTATTAGACTACAAAATACATAATATCTATAACACTGATTGGGTTAGAAAAATCAGCAATAGTTGCAGAGTTTAAATAACGAAATAAAAGATTTGTGGGAAATATAGGGCCTCACATGTATTTTAAAATGAATGTGATTTTATAAAAGTTTTATTTCAGTTATGTGCAGGCATATATAATTTGGTTGTATGTGTATTTCTTCTGAGAACCTGACCAAAAATTCATTTCTGAGAGTGTATTTTCAGTAAGATTGAATGATGTTGATGGAGAGGAAACTACAGGAGCGTGTAGGCTCTGCAGATGGACCAGGAGCTGAATGTTGGTTCCTTATGAATCACTGAGCGTGCTACTTAAATCTGACTAGGTACCAAACATGTATTTCACGTGTGCCATGCACGAGGCTCTATGCTTTGAGGCAGGGATGGGTGAGGATAAAGAAGACATCTTCTACCCTTCCCCATAAGCACAGTGTCCATTATTTCAAGTGTTGTGCCTGTTTCGTGAACCCCAAAAGACCACCAAGAAGCTGACTCTGATGCAGTCACACTAGGGTCTTCATTATAAGCTAGAGCTTTGGCCACGTGCCACTGTCTCTGATGCAGCAGAACTGGAGGGTGCAGCCCTGAGTTCTCAGCTGGACAAAGCTTTATAACAAATGGCAAGCAAGTGAGGAAGGTCTCTAGCCTGGCACACATCTCATTGTGTGTGTGTGTGGGGGGGGGGGGTATTATGGAATTTTGTTGCCCTTTAACATAATTGGCTGGTGCTGGGAGCCAAACCATAAATTTAACTTCTGCTTTCCTTCTGATTGGTGGTTGTTAGGAAGTGAAATAACAGGGGGTCAGGCTTGTAACCTGGAAACTGGTGCTAGACACTGGCTTATTGAGGAGTAACCTGGAAACTGGTGCTAGGAGCCCTGCTTGTTGGTTAACTCATGTTCAACCTGAGGTCATGTTCTCTTAGATCGAGTCTGAACCCAAGATCTGGTCTCTTACAAGCACGTGAGGTTCTCTGATTGATCAATATCATGGATACTTGGGAGGGAGGACTATGGCAAAATTCAGTGTTGAGTCAGGATCCAAAGGAGCCAATGGGATCCAGGTTTCTTCTGCCTGTCACTCCTCTTCCTACGATGCTGATAACCCAACACCAGTTCTCTCTCCAGGCATGATGTAAGTTTAAATTCCTGCAATCTAAGCCAAACCTTCAAGACTGGGGACTCCAACAGCCTAAGACAGCTTTGTCTTTTCCATCTATACTTCCAAGGGAGTGCACTGTTCTGTTGACCCATTAGCTGCCGAGATTCCCAGCCACAGCTCAGTTTTGGGTACCATAAATATCATCCAGCAATCTTTGGGAGAGGAAGGTGAACATAGGATGTAGTTACAAACACAAACTGTTTCTCGAGAGATCATGGAAGGCTTTATTCTCAGTAACGATTTTTATTTTCTTCCCTCAACATTAGCAAGATATACGGTCTGGCAGTAAGATCAGAGGTCTTTTATCCTCAACTCTTCTAGAATCAGACCATGGGGCAGGTTGATGAGATTGTAGTGCTAAGGAAGTGTTTGATCTGCCCCCACCCCTAAAAAACAAACAAACAAACAAAAAACAGACAAGAGCCAATCTGATGCAATTCACAGCAGAGTCTTTATTCAAGCTAGCTTGTCCCCCCCACCCCCCACCCCCCCAAGACACACACACACACACACACACACACACACACACACACACACACCTCACTAACCTCTGATCTGGCTGATGTTTGTGCCGGTGTATAAGGTACATCAGACAGCGTCTCTTGCTGCTTTTTGGATTCCGCTGGAGCTGGACCCGCACTTGGGGGCATGTTCTCATTTGGCACCGGGCATCCTCGTGGATTCGTTTCTCAGCCAGACTCCATGATTGAGCAAGTTGCCGTGGCCAGACAGGAGTTTTTAAAACTAATTTCAGCCAGTCATAACTAAGGCATTTACACATTACCCCCCTTACTCCAACTTTATCACATCCACACGTTCACGCTATGGCTTGGTTTGTAGCACTGGGAAAAATGCCTTCTGGGGCCTTGTGTTCCTTATAGTCAGGTTCTCTCAAATGGAATCTGGACTTAAAAGATTTGACCTCTGGAGATCAGGATGGAAATGATGTAATTGAATCTCACTAGATAAAGCCTTAACAGCAGCACATCCTTTAGGAAGAAGCAAACAGCCACCTATAGTAAGATGAGCTTTGTTATGTGTGTGTGTGTGTGTGTGTGTGTGTGTGTGTGTGTGTGTGTGTGTCTGTCTGTCTGTCTGTCTGTCTGTCTGTCTGTCTGCATGAATGTGAGTGGAGGCCAGAGGTTGGCATGAAGGGTACTCGGCCACTCTTCTTCCTTCAAGACAGGTCTTTTTTACTGAACCTGAATCTTGTGGATTTGGCTAGCTGGGCTGGCCAGCATGCTACTGGATCCTTCTGTTTTCTTGTCCTCTAGGCCCTACTGGGCTATGAGTCTAGCCACAATTGGGCCACCCCACACCAGCTTTCTATGTGGGTTCTAGGGATCCAAATTCAGGTCCTAGTGCCTGCATGGCAAGCACATAACTGACTGAGGCATTTCACCAGCCCAAATCTTTCTTCTTCTTTTCTTCTTCTTCTTCTTCTTCTTCTTCTTCTTCTTCTTCTTCTTCTTCTTCTTCTTCTTCTTCTTCTTCTTCTTCTTCTTCTTCGATTTATTTGTTTTATGTATATGAGTATAGTGTAGCTGTCTTCAGACACACCAGAAGAGGGTATCAGATTTCATTACAGATGGTTGTAAGTCACCATGTAGTTGCTGGAAATCGAATTTAGGACCTCTAGAAGAGCAGTCTTGAAGTGCTCTTAAAGACTGAGACATCTCTCCAGTCCCTCCAGCCCAATTCTTATGTAAAAAGAGTTTGTCTTTAATGTTCCTTTTCCGTCTCTTTTAAGGAATCCTGCACTCTATAGGATCCTCTGGGTAACCAAGGCTATCCAGTTGTTCTACAGACAATTCTGTTGTGTAGAAATTTCCTCTGAATTTAAACACTAGTAAGTTTAAGGTTGAGGAAGGTTCATTAAGACTGAGGAGGTGGGCTGGAGAGATGGCTCAGAGGTAAAGAGCACTGACAGCTCTTCCAAAGGTCCTGAGTTCAGTTCCCAGCAATGACATGGTGTCTCACAACCAACTGTAATGGAATCCGATGCACTCTTCTGGTGTGTGTCTGAAGACAACTACAGTATACTCATATAAATAAAAATAAATAAATTAAAAAAAAAAGACTGAGGAGGTAAAGAAAACTCAAAAGGCTAAGGAGTCCCTGAAATTTACAAGATTCATGAGGTCTTTCCTCAACGTTACATAAGTAGTAAGGACTGCTGGGGACAGAGACTTGACAACCTTATTACACTGTCTGCGTGTCATTCGGGGAGCTCCAGAGTTGCAGCTTTCATGAGTTGTTGTCCCTGCTGGGAATAGGCTTTTCTGTGACAAAGCTGCCTTTGAGTTACCTATGTTGCTGTAGGCTCTCCTTCACCCATGCTCCTATAAGATAAACTCATTAGTTCACCAAGCTAGACTTAGGTGGAAATTGTCATTTGACCATTGATTTGAAAGGAATTCTTTTGGATGTCACTGGTGACAGATATCTTACATGAGATAATTGTCTGTAATGTCAGGGAGTGGTCTCAGCTTTCGAGGAAGAGTTGGATAAAGAAGACAAAGAGATGAAGAAACTCTGTGCAACCCTAAATCTGTTTATATGTCTGTTGTTTTATACTGGTATGCTACTAGGCTTTGGTGAGGACAAAGGTAGACATGTCTCTTTACCTCAGGCATTTGAAATCAGCAGGACAAGATGGGTTCTTAGAGCCCAGGTACTTGGACCCACCATTTAATGCTTATTAATCATGATGTGTGTGTGTGTGTGTGTGTGTATAATATTTGAAAGAGGGTCTTAATATGTAGCCATAACTGGCCGGAACTCTCTATGGTGACCTTGAACTCACAGAGATCTGCCTATTATACCTCTAGTTTGGGGACTAAAGGAGTGTACAAGATATTTTAATCTTATTTTATCTAATCTTGGAAGGTATTACAATCTTATCTGCACAGACCAGGAATAAAGATTCAGAAAAGCAAACCTCTTTTTTTCTTTAGCTTTAATGCAGACTGTGATCATGGAGTTAGAATTTAAGGTCAGTTCTTGTCAGGGTCTGAGTGTTACTGTTTTCAGTACCCTACACTAATGTGGAAACAAATACCAGGTAGACACGTGCAGAGAGACAGAAAAGACTCTGTGTGTGTGTGTGTGTGTGTGTGTGTGTGTGAGACAGAGACAGAGAGACAGAGACAGAGAGAGAAACAGAGACTATGGGTGTTCAGAGGATCAGAAGCCCTAGAGAGGGTTGATCCAAAAAGGCTTTTTTGTAGAGCTTGGGGATGGCCCTCTGAGAAATCAATGGTGGCGCCAGATAGATGATCTCAAGTGAGGCCTAGGAAGCACTGGAGGCTGGAGGCTGGAGGCTAGAGGGAAAGCAGTGGCTATGACCAAACACCAAACAAAAATCACCTTTAGGGAGGAAGGTTTTATTTTGTCTTACAGTCTAAAAAGGTACACCGTTCATCGGTGCAGAGAAGTGACCATGAGTAGAGTGTGGTACATTGCATCTGCAATCAGGAAACTGATTTCCAATAGGAAATGGGAACAGACCATCAAAGCTCAAGCCCCCCCCCCCCCCCCGTGTGTCACTTCCTCCAGGAAACCCCCCAAGTACAGGTTTCATAGCCTTTCAAAACAGAACAAGGTAGCTGGGGACCAAGTGTTGGTATCAGGACCTGACATCACATAGGCGGACCCGCAGACCTGTTGCCAAAGCAACAGCCACCTTATTCTCAGAATCCACTTGGCTCACCTCCCACCTTTACCTGTGTTACATCATCACCCATATATAAAGAAAGGCCCCCCTGATCTCTCTCTCTTCCCCACTTCTCTTTCTGCCACCACCTTGCCCCTCTCTCTCCCAATAAACCTCATGTGGAACTGTTTGGCTTGGTATAGTCCTTCTGAAGGCGCGCAACGTTCAAGATCTTAGCACCAAGTGTTCAAACCCATGAGTTTATGGGGGCATTGCACAATGCAAACCAAACAAAAGTGGTCCCTGTGGGCTCCCTTGAATTTCATCACAGTTTCACTGTCGGAGTCAGATGTAGGGCAAGTCTCCTTAAAGGAACAGAAGTAAATCAGCCTTGCCCTGCCCCTTGCAGTCTTCAGGGGGATGGGTCTTTATCTCTTGCTCCTTGGTCTGGGGTCTTTCCTCAGAAATTCCAACTAAACCCGCTGCTTGCCAGTCTCTAGGGCCTGAGGGAGGACCTGGAGCCAGGTGGCTTTCCCTCCCCAGATTTAGAATCGTGGCCAGCTTCAATTTACATAACACAGCTTAATCCGCAGTAACAGGAGCTGCAAGGCAGGTTCTTTCTCTCTCTCTTTTTCCTCTCCAAGACACGGAAACCTTTATTTTCTCTGTACACCACAAACCGGTGCTGTTAAATAATATTGGATAATTGCACCTGTCGTACCTCCCATATTGTGCCGAGGAAAAATAATTGCTGGTTTTCTGCTTTGCCGTTTAGCTGTGACTCCGTCATTTGACTCGGAGCGTGTCATTTTCTCCCGTTTTTAGACTGTGTACAGTCAAACTGTGTGAAAGGCCTCACAGATAGGGGCCCTGCGTGTGTGAGTGGGCGCGGGCCTCATTCAGCAGTGATTTCTAATTTATACAGCATTGAAAATTTGCAGCTATAAATAAACAGCTGACTGGCTTAGCTGCCTACTCAAAATCCTTTATTAAAAAAAAAAAAAAAAAAAGCCACCACCAACTTGATGTGGAAGGAAAACCAGGCTGCCTGACTATGGAATAAATTGTGTTTCCCAGTCTCTGGGCCTGGGAAGGAAGCTGATATCCTGGGTTGGGGCCGCGGCTCAGGGCTCAGGGATTTGGAGGTGCCCTGGCATCCCCAGTTTCCCCCTCATGTTCCTCACATGCACCTCAGCATGTCTGAGGATCACTGTCTATGAAACTGGCTTCCTGTTATGACAAATAATTCAGGCAAGCAGACGCAGGGTTGTTGAATACAGATTGTGGAACGTATAACCCTTTGGAAGGGAGAGTGGGGAACCGGTTTCATTTTGTGAGAGCTAGCAAGGGATGTTAGCTTGTGTATGAGCCAATCAGGTGTGAGGTTAGCTATGAGGAGCCATTGTTCTCTGCTCCCTACCCCCAGCCTGGATAAGGGTCTCCAACTACTCTGGAGACACTTGGTCACTTTGTCATGTCTAGCATTGCAAGAAGGGATCAGTTGTCTTAGCAGTGTTACCATTTTGCTCTACAACAAAGGGGGAAGAAAGTGGGCTGGGGAATGAGCTGCCTGTGTGAACCCCGACCTGTCATTTACCCTGTCCTGGCCCACCCAACCCCCTCTGGATCCAGAAGTCTACTGGAAACAGGCTCTCTGGAACCAAAGGGTTGAGAACATCTCTAGCCAACTCAGGTAGGACCATGGTAAGCTTAAAAAGAGATTGCCGGGTGGGGTGGGGTGGTGTGTGTGTGTGTGTGTGTGTGTGTGTGTGTGTAGGGGAGTGTTTACACTATGGAAAGGAGCCAACATCATGAATCAGGAATTTAATTTGTTGTTGGTCGTTAAACATTTACCAGCACGCCACTCACTAACACGAGGTCAGTTTGTCTCATTGTAAGATGGGACCCAATACATTTTCCGCATATGTAGGCTAAAGTGAATATGATTAGGAATTTTCACTATTCAAACATTATTGGGGGCATCATTTGGCTCCTGTTATTATCATATTCCAACCACCAAGGCTCCCTAACATAGCTTTGCAGGTAGCGAGTGCTATATGGCTTTTTCATGAATGTTTAATCAGCGTTCATTATAAGTGTCTTGTTGCTGGTAATTTAACGACACCAGCTCCGGGAAGCACCTGTCTGCTCATTATGCATGTGCCCAGTGGGACACCCAGCTGAGGTATTTCTGGTGTCAGAACAGAATTACACAGCGGCCAGCCATGCTGCCTGCCATCAAGGTTTAATTTGGTGCCAGGACAGTCAAGCCACAAATAGAAATGGGCTCAACTGACACCGGAGTGCACTGTGTCTGTGAGAAGGCAGCAGCGCAGGTCATCTTCAGGGTGTGGAAAATTTGGGCGATCCCCTGCGGGCTGCCTCGTTAGGGAGTTTCCATCCTGGCAAACAAAGCTCCTAGGCCTCTTCTGGGACCAGGCGCCCTGGGCAGTTAGGAGCAGCAGCAGGTGTGAGCAGGAGGCTGAGCTCTCGTTTCAGGGAACAAAAAAACCCAAAAAACTGGAGGCTCATATTCCCACCTTAGTGAGAAGAAAGAAAAAACAAAACAGGATTCTTGCTACTTGCCTGGTAGTCTTCCCTTGGGATGTGCCCTCAAAATATCAGACTATTGTGCTCTTCTATACTTTTATAAGCTTTTAAGGAATTTTTTGGTGTCCACTTTTACCCAGCCTCTATTATGTAATGTTAGGCCAGGAAGTCAAGGTACACTCCACGGCGGCGCCCACTCCCAACCCATATGAGCTTAGAGGACTCAATCATGTTTTCCCACCCCCAGACACTGGTCATTGTATTTTCAGAACGTGACCCTAAGAGGACTGTGGCAGATAATACCCATGGCTAGAAACATCAGCAGTTAACCTGGGCAGAGTGTCGAGAGCAATCCCGGTATGAGATGGGTGTGGGCAGGAAAAACTCTCACAAATTTCAGTAACGATTAAAGAAGGAAAAACTCTGGGGAACAGAATGGGAAGGGAGAAGCCAACATCTGTTCAGGAAGGCTCTCTCCTCCCCGTGTGAGGTTACACACAGGCTGGTAACCATGACTTAAGATGAAGAGATCATCAGGGAGATGCCTCAGGGGTTGGTTAAGAGCCATACGCTTCTCTTGCAGAGGACTGGAGTTCAGTTTGCAGTACCTAAGTCAGGTGGCTCAGGACCACCTGTAACCCCAAGGCCAGAGGAGTTCAGGTCCTCTTCAGGCCTCCCTTTGGGGACACATCACTTATGTGCCTTTGTGCTCATGCTCACCACGGCCATGCTGTGTCATTCCGTGTGTGTGTGTGTGTGTGTGTGTGTGTGTGTGTGTGTGTAAACATAATTCCTTACACATACTTCTAAAAACCAAAAACAGAGAGCCTCAGAAAATTTACATCTTACTATCCACAACAGATAATTTAAAGACCAGAAGGGGAGGGGCATACAGAAGCTCTGATAACCCCGGGGGGGGGGGGGGGAGGGAAGGAGGGGGTGCAGGGATGTTACAGACAAAGCCTTCTGTTTTTGGTACCAGCTATAATGAAGCGAATAGGCCATTTTAAAAAACTACTAGTCAGCTTTAGAGGCAAAGGTCCCTCCCTGCATGACTCAACTGGGAAATGTCACAGAAGGTCATCAGATCTACTGATGACCTTCAGGGCATCTATACAGAAGACTTGCAGGAGGCAGAAACCTTATCTTAGCCGTGGTCTATATAGAGACAAACTGCAGTCCACTCATATATGGACCAGTACAGAGGTGGCCCCAGCAGCCACAAACCCACAAGAGACAATACAGATGGAGGCCTAGCACTTGCTGCCTGCCCTCCTGAGGGACTTCACAGAAGTAGGCTTTTTGATTGGCTATTGCTGTGATTTCATATGAGCCTGTCTATCAGTTGTGGCTACTTCTGAATCTGATAGCCATCTACCCGTGTCTTAGGGCTTCTATTGCAGTGATAAAACACCATGACAAAGGGCAGCTCCGGGAGGAAAGGGCTTATTTTCCGTATATTTCAGGTGACAATCCATTACTGAGGGAAGTTGGGATACAACTCTTGCTCTCTATGGCTTGTTCAGCCTTTCCTGTACAGCCCACGATTACCCATCTGAGGTGGCACCACTCACAATGATTGTATGCTTCCACGAGTCCCTAATTAAGGCAATGCTCTGTAGACTAGCCTACAGGTTAATCTCATGGAAGTGTTTTCCCAGTTAAGATTCCTTCTTGTTAGATATGTATCGGTGTGTATCAAATAAAAATTGACAAAACTCAACTAACAAGGCAGAGAATGAAATCTGGTGCCCTAAGCTTGGGGCTGATGGTCTAACTACTAAGAATCTTGAGGAAGAACTGTACTGTGGTGCAAGTAGATCCCATGCCCACTTAAGCATAATAACCATTTCCCCCTAAAGAATATGGGTGAGAGCCGGGCAGTGGTGCCGCACACCTCTACACCCAGCACTTGGGAGGCAGAGGCAGGCGGATTTCTGAGTTCGAGGCCAGCTTGGTCTACAAAGTGAGTTCCAGGACAGCCAGGGCTATACAGAGAAACCCTGTCTTGAAAAACCAAAAAAAAAAAAAAAAAAAAAAGGATATGGGTGATTATAACCAAATCTCTAAGCAAGCGCTTTAGTCCCACATGTGCAAACCCTAAACCCTAACCCAGGAATACAAGAAACATGAAAAAAAAATCTTTATAGAAATGCGGTTTTATTTACTCATAAAGAATGAAATTACATCCTTTGCTGGACAATGGAGGTACGCAGAGACCATCAAATTAAGGGAAATAAGCCAAACTTAGAAATACAAATGTTTATTTTTTTCTCATATGTAGATCTTAGATTATATTACAGATACATGGACCCATGCATGTACATGTTCCATGTGTGTGTGTCTGCATGTCTGTCTGTGTGTATGTGTCTGAGAGGTGGGGGAAGATGAAATCAGAAGGGAAGCTGGTAGGAGGAGCAGGAGTTGGGCAAGGGTGGGGAGGTGATGGTCTTGGGAGGCAAATATGGTTAAAACACATGAATTATTTTTACAAGACCCTGTTCTGTGTAAAACAAATATACAGCAGTGACAAAGCTGGACTTAAAAGCCCCCAGAGAAAGGAAAGGGCTCATGAGCTCTTGTGAGTCACCTGATCAGTTGAGGAGCTTGTATAGAAGCACCCTTGGCTCCCTCAGTTAGCCTTTGTCCCAGCTAAAGTCCTGCTTGCATATGGTATACACACTGACTTCCCAATAACTCATCTGTGCCTCCCTTCAAACCAGTATCCAAATGGAAGAGCCATTTGACAGCCCCTTACGTTCCACATTAATTGGTAACTCCCACCCCAAATGTTTGCTCTGAAGAGGGGTAGACTTCCCACCACTTGTTATAAATTATTCTCACTGCCCCAGCGAGTTTGCTGCCATTTTTTTTATTAGTTGTTATTATAAAGTTAGCTGCCGCTAGGTTATATTTCTGTACACTTCTAAATCAAGGGAAAAATAGGTCAGAAATCACTGAAAACAATTAGCTTATTAAAAATACGTACTTTTTTTTTTAAAGAGAAGTGGGGATTATTGAAAAATGGCCCAGTATTTGGTATTGGGAGATCTAGAAGAAGCCGGCACTGTCTTCATTTCGACAACTACTTTTTCTTTTTTTTTTTTTTAGTGTTTCTTAAACTTTTTTTTAATTAGGTATTTTCTTCATTTACATTTCAAATGCTATCCCAAAAGTCCCCCATACCCTCCCCCCAATCCCCTACCCACCCAGCAACAACTACTTTTAAATTATTATTTTTGGTCTTCTAATGACAGGGTCTTACTCTGCAGTCCAGGGCAACCCTGAATTCACGATCTTCCTGATTTAGCCTCCAGAATGCAGGGAATGCCCTGTGTGCACCACTACTCCAGCTTGGTCATGATTTTGACGTTTGGAGCATGTCATCTGTGTCTTCCCCATACCCCTAGAAGGTAAAGAGAGTTTATGCCCCCATGTTCTTGTCCCCACACCCATTCTCTAAATGGTCCAGCAACAAGTTTAGACAAGCTTGTTGAGCCTTTTTGGTCAGAAACAAAATGTGGAGGTCAATCAAAAGTAACAGGAGATGTCAGCCTTTTAGAAAACCAGGAGATCCCAAGAGAAGCTCCCTTTATATCCTTTATTAAAACTATGCAACATTCTCCGTCCTTTCTATCTCCCCAAGCAAGTCCACCCCTGATCCAAAAAGAAATAATAATAATAATAATGAGGATAATAGAAAGATGACCGGTTCTTAAGTTTCTTCTTCCATGGCTCTTGGAAAATAGTACGTCATCAATTCTTCTTCATCTGTGGCTTTGCTATGGCACCTGGACAGACAGACACAGAGACACCTCAGAGAGGTTTCCCTAAGGAGTATTCTTGAGTGGGTAGTGATTCACACTGATGGGGTAAATCAAAAACACCTTTTCACACGGGGAGGAAAAACTCTGATAAACAACCATTACTGCTTCAGAGACAAGAAGCAAGCTAGTCCCCTGCCTTGTGGGTCAGTGTGTGGTTAGCCAGATACTCAGTAATGCTACTGGTCTGTATGGTACTCTCAAATCAGCTCCCCTGTGCTGCTGCTTTGTAAGAGTGCAGTGTGCTGTATGCATCCATGGGAAAATGCAGAGACTTTACAGAGGGAGATAAAGAGACAGCATCAAGTTAGAGAGGAACTAGAAAAATGGCAGTCTTCCTAAATGGGGTCTTCCATGGCTTCTCCCAAATCAGTTTCTATCAGTATTGTCACAGGATTGGTTTCAGGTAAGCACATTATAGGATCATTCTTCTGTTGAAACTGTAGTATGACATATCTAGAATGGGTTCCACTTAGCCAACAAGTTGGCAGCTCCATATTTCATGGTCACCAGTGTTGGCACAAGCTTTGAAGTTGATGACCTCTCTGTAGCTCATTAGCCATTGTGCCTGTTTGCCAAATGCTATCACTTCTACTTTGAATTTTATTTTCTCAGCTCAGACTCTTCCTCCTCGTGGGAATCAGAGCCATGGCGGCTGTGGTCTGCAGTGTCTCATGCTCCAGATTCCAGCAGAGCAGCAGACAGCAGGAGAGCGAGCAGACAGCCTACAGAATGGGAGGCCAGCATGGCCAGCCCTGCTTCAGTCGGGGGTTAATACCTCGCCTATATAAAGAACTCAGAAAATTAAACTCCCCCTAAACAAAGCTATCAACTCAAAAGTAGGCTAATGAACTAAATAGTTCTCAAATAAGGAAACATAGTCAATAAATATTTTAAAAATTGCTCAACTCTCTCAGCCATCAAGGAAAGGCAAAATAAAATTCCATTTCATCCCAGTCAGCAGCATGGCTATAATCAACGAAACAAGCAACAACAAATTTGGTTAGAGTGTTGGGGAGGAACCCTTGCTCACTTCTAATGGGAATGTGAACTGGGATCATCCCTATGAACATCTATATGAAGGTTTCTTAATAACAACATAGCAATTCTAAAACTATAACTACCATGCAACCTCCCTGTACCACTTCTTGGCATATACAAAAAAAGACTATATTCTATCATGGAACTATTTGGGCATCCATCCACGCTGACTGGTGTTCTAATCACAAATTAGAAGATGGTTGCATTTAAATGTCCTCAGCAGATGAATTGATAGTGAAAACGAGGCACACATACTCAGTGGGAAGCTACTCAGCTGTAAAATTGCCAAAAAATACATGGATTGTAAATTCTAGTGAGCGACCCACACAAGTTTTCATGTGTAGATCCTAGTTTCTAATTTTTATACATGTGTGTATATTAGTGGGTTGTTTGAGTGTGGGTATAGGATTTGAAATCAGAAAGGTGATCAGGGGAGGGGAGATGGAGGAGGGCAATAGGACAGATATGACGTGGAAGTGGAATGGGGATGACAGAAGGCCCCAGCCAGGGATGGCAGAAGGGTAGGAATGAAGAATGTATAAAAATGTCACAATGAAGCACAGTGTGCTGTATGTTATTTCAAAAGCAAACAGACACAAAGAAGGTCCCAGACTGAATTCATCCTTCAGATGGCCACCTCCTGCACGTGTATTTTCAACAAATATACATTATAGCTGAGAATATAACCATTTGTTGCCTACCTATGTGTCTGGCCTGTCATCATCTCCTTTGCCTGTCACACAAGGCCTTTGGAATGGATGAACTTGGCAAACTACTGGCTTCCACTCTTCCCAAAGCTAAGACTCATCTGATAACATCTGAATCCTACAGCCGAGTTTCCCCTGTTTTGCTGTAGCCCATGGGCCTGCCTATCTGTGGTCCCTACCAAAGCATCAGTATTTGGTTAGATGCAATGATCTGTCATTGTCCTTTGTTCTGTGACTATGTAAGTTCATGTAACTTCTTCAATAGAAGAGGATTATACATCACTCGGGCAACCTGAATCCATGGTTCTGGGGCCATGCTCATTCATATTTGACACAGAATAAACTATGTCTTGTACTTTAGAAGGAGAATCGCACTTTTTATGGACAGAAGGAATTCACATTTTCACAGTTTATGTCCCTCAAAGCCCCCATTGGGGTGAGCAAAGACCCTTATAGGATGTCACCTCTCATGCTGGGAGGGATATCACTTTGGGTCCTAAAGTTGTAAAGAAGATTTGGTATTTGAGTTAAATTAGATGGTATTTGAAGGAAGAGAGGAAACACTTGGAGTCCTCTGAGGGAATGCCAATTTGCACCAGGCTTTTGTTCTGCCAGTGTTCATAGGACCCACCTGAGCCCTACGTACAAAGGTACCTAGTAGTGTGGCCTTCTGGTTTGGACTCAGTTTTCCTCTGGTTTAGGGGAAGAGCAGAGAACAGGTAAGGAGTGTCTGTGGACTGCGGATGAGAAAGAAGCACTGACCCCATTTCCAGTGATTGATCTTCTCGCCAAACAGGTAGATGCCGGCGACTAGGATGTAAGCGGCTGAGAAGAAGATGATAATACCCAGTGGGCTGAGGGAGTCAAACACGGGGTACACCCAGTTTCCAGTCTGAACGTAGCGCCACAGGATCCTGCGGGAACAAGAAGTCAAGATGACTGTTAGCATCACGGAAGCCAGCAAGGTACTTTCACCTCAGGTTCAGCGGGACACTGGAAGACGGCAGGTGAAAAGCAGGCATGGGGAACATCCGTCATGTGAAGTGTCCCCACAGATCTGGGAGTCAATCAGTCATCTCCCAGCATCATATGTTGTTTTAATAAGTCATCTTGTTTCATGGAATGAGGGGAGCTTCTCCCTATTTAATACTCTGTAACCCATCTTGGTGAATGGATAAGAGAAGCCCCCACATATCATCAGCGAAGGAAGGTATGTGAGTCCATGACTGTACTGTTGCTTTCTTTCAGATGGACAGCTGGCTGAGACACTGGATCTGTAAGCTAAAGCAATGGTGTGTGTTGTTGTTGGTTTTGGTACCTAAGAGGGCAGCGTGGCTCTCAGCTCTCCACGTCTTGTTGGCACAGGAGGGGAAGAGGTGGTGCATTGTAGCCCTTAGACAGGATGCCTGGAGGTTATGTGTTATCTCTGACTTTAGCTCAGGAGTTCTTAGGGACCGAGCACTAGGTAGGAATGGATGAATGGGCGGGGAGGCTCACACCTCACTCACATGAGGATAGGATGTAAGTTGTTTCTATGAGCCAAAGGAATGAGAAGAAATGCTGGGAGAGAAGCCATGATGTCTAAGTGAAGCCTAAAAACTGCACTCTGCTGGAAGCCAACAGCTTTGAAGATGCCAAAGTCTGGGATAACTTAAAACCCAGAATATGTGTTAAGGGACGATGCCACCTCGGCTGCAGCTTACAGCTGTTAAGTGAATTCAATCTGGAAGAGGATCCTGTGACTTAAATGTTCAGTCTGCCACCTATTAGCTGAATTACCTCCAGTGGTTTATTAATTCTGCTGGTGTAGACTCAGGAGCCGGGGGTTGGGGGGCTCCAAACATACACACCTCATCAAACGGCTGCAAGAATTACCAGAGTGAAACATGTGTTTGTTACCGGTGTATGTCTTGTGTAAGATACATAAGGTAGTATGTAGTGCCTGGCATGAGGGAGTTTAACAAGCATTCCTAAGAGGCCATGTTCACAGAGTGACAGGTCAGCAGAGTTCTCTTATAAGAGGGAAAATAGGCCCGGCCTGAGAAACGGAACTCCAGTGTGGTTATTGGAGTTCAGACAGAAACATGAAGCTTTGTGCTTATGTAAGCCATCAGAAACCTGAATGCAATCTCTTAACGTTTCAAATACATTCAGTTTGGTAAGTGTTTTGTGGACCAGGGCTAATAGTTGGGACCAGGACTAGGGCGAGGCAAAGGGGGAACTGGAGTCTGGAATTCAAAAGTTCATCTCTATGCATCAAAAGACACTGTCATCAGTGTAGAGGTGCTGTCAATAGGATGCCGGAAAATGTGTGCAAATCATATGTATATTAAATGGTTAACATTTAGAATATATAAATACTTTGCCTAATTCAAAAATACTCACAAAAATCCTAATTAGAAATAGATGATTGTCTTGGATAGACATTCCACAAAGAACATACGCAAGGAATAGGACAGCATCAAAAGGTATCAGGTGTCCCTAATATCTGGAGAATGCAGATCAAAACCATGAGCTACCACATCATTTCACAGATTGTCTACTATTAAAATAAAAACTCAAACAAACCACAGTGGCTACGTGATTTTGAGGATA
The DNA here is from genome assembly GCF_000001635.26 of Mus musculus. Classification (NCBI taxonomy): domain Eukaryota; kingdom Metazoa; phylum Chordata; class Mammalia; order Rodentia; family Muridae; genus Mus; species Mus musculus. The sequence continues at coordinate 41,769,169 of NC_000079.6, forward strand.
TAGAAAAGTTGGGGCCTTTCTCTACCATCAGCTAGGAAAACTATGGAAGTTTTTCAGCGAGTTAAGAAAGGTTTTCAACTGCCCCAGAAATTCTACTGTTGGGTTATACACTCAAAGACTTGAAATCAGGGACCCAACAATATCTGAACAGTAGGGTTTATAGCCCAAAGGTAGAGAGAGTCCACTGATGGGTGAATAGAGGAACAAAATGTAACTTAAAAAAGAAAAATTTGAACCTAGGTTACAACATGGGTGTAAACTGTGAAGGTGCTATGGTAAGAAAAGGACTCATATAACTCCATTTATAAGAGGAGACCGTGGTGTCAGAGTCATAGAGCCAGAAGGGTCGATGGTGAGTGTGAGGAGGCGGCAGAGAAGAGAATGGAGAGATGTTGAGTGGGCTCAGTTGTGGTGGGGAACGGTGCTGGTGGCTGTACATGAACGTACTTAATGCCACCGAAGTACACACTTTAAACAAGGAAAATGGTCAATTTTATCCCATGTATATTTTGTCACATTTAAAAAGTCATTTTAGGGCCACTGTGATAGCTACTTTTATGTCGACTTGACACAAGCTAGAGTCATTTTTTTTCCTTTAGAGTCACTTTTGAAGAGGGAACCTCAATAGAGAAAATGCCCCCACTGAACTGGTCTGTGGGCAAGCCTGTAATGCATTTTCTTGATTAATGGTTGATGTGGTCAAGCCCAGCTCACGGTGGGTGGTGCCACCCCTAGGCAGGTGGTCCTGGTTCTTTAAGAAGCAGGTGTTGAGAAAACCATGGGCAAGCAATTTAGTAAGTAGCATCGCATCTTACTTCCCACCTTCAGGTTCCTGCCTCGACTTTCTTCCGTGAGACGGTGACCTGGGAGTTGTACGGTGAAATGCACCCTTTTCTTACCCTAGCTTTGGTTTTAGTAAACTTTATTAATTATTAAAATGACCCAGCCAGACTACAATAACCAAGGCAGAGCCCTATGGATGATTTAATCAGCTTTTGCACAGTTACTGGGGGATTACCCCTAAATCTATTTTTCTAATCACTGGACTGTCTACTTTCCAAGTACTTGCTGTTTGAATCTTGCTCAGGTTGCGTCAGCTCCAGCAATCTGTCCTTAGGGATGGGGGCAGAGCGGAAGGTGAGGGGTGGTGGTGATTTCAGTTGGGCGCGTGTTCCTGGTCCATCATATCTTGTGGAGACCTCCTGTTCTCTCCATCTTCCTCCTCCTTCACCCTCCTTTCTCCTTCACTTTCTCTCCTTTCTTTTCCTGGTTCCTACCTGTGACCTCCAGCCCGGTAACTGAAACTGCTGCTTCTTCTATTCTCCCCAGTAATTGGCTGTAGCCACCTTTATTTAACCAATAGTTTTAAATTGGGGAGCAAAGTTTACTTAGCATCACTTGCTGTACATGAGTATCTTCTAGTCGGTGGACAACCAGATCTTGGGGGGTTTCAGCATTTAGCATTAGAATACATAGCAACGCCAGGGCAACCCCCAACAGTGGTGTTTTATCAAAGCAACATAAATCCTACCTAAGATGGACAGCATCAGTCTTAGGGTCAAGCAAGTGTAGCTTTGGTGTTTGGTCCCTAGTCTTGCCCTGCTGTGATCATTTGTCTACCAAACCACCCAGCTGTTCCCTGCTATGTGGATGCTGCGATGACTGTAACAAAATAATATCATCATCATCATTGACACTAGAATAAAGATGTGCAAGGCAGAGATGCGTTGTGGGCTTTTCACAGTGCCTCTTGCCTGCATGGCTATCTTGTGGTACAGATCAGAATGGGAACAAGGGGCAGAAAACCAATATCCCCAAAGCAGGAATGCATCTCCGAGCAGAGGAACAGATTGTATTAGTTAGTTCACGGTGTTTACTTTAAATCCATGAAATCAAGGCTTCCGAATTCCCGTGTCCTTTTATGTGAGGCAGTCTGCACACAAGGGCATTCCCTGAAGGACCTGAGAAGTTTTGTTTTGTTTCACTTTTGTCTCCTTTCAGCATGAAGCTTCTGATCCCAGGGTTAGTAAATCAACTGTGCGTTTCCACAGAGAACATGCCCAAGAAGGGAGAGCTGTTAGATGACAGTAGGAAAAGCAGAAGAAAGCCAAGTGGAGTCAGGGGCAAGAATGTAGTGGTTGTTGAAGGCCATTCAACATCCAGTGAGTTAAGAAGAGTCACCAGGGCAGCTGGAACCATTTCTCTGTGGATTGCTTAAATACAGGGAGAAAAGAAGGAAGGAAGTAGGGAGGGGGAGAGAAAGAGGAGAGAGAGAAAGAGAGAGAGAGAGAGAGGCAGAGAGAGAGAGAGAGGCAGAGAGAGGCAGAGAGAGACAGAGAGAGAGGCAGAGAGACAGAGAGAGAGGCAGAGAGAGACAGAGAGAGAGGCAGAGAGAGACAGAGAGAGACAGAGACAGAGAGAGACAGAGACAGACAGACACACACACACACACAGAGAGAGAGAGAGAGAGAGGGAGAGACAGAGACAGAGAGAGAGAGAATAGTACACCTTGCTTGCATCTCACCTCTGTCTCCTGCATGGGCTGAATTTGGAACCTCACCCAGGCCATCCTGATATACCTTCTTTGGGTGTGAGGCTTCCTCCTGGTTAAAGACCATGGGGATTCTTGTCTGCCTGGCCTCAGCTGTCTGCTACATCCGCCATCTTCCTACCTCATCTAATCACGAAGACAAGAGAATTTCTCCAGTGTGGGCTTCCTGATCCTTCCCCTACTTTCTCCTTTGACTCCAGAAATGGCATCCTGAGGGGTCAGCTATCTGTATCCCCTCGCTCGCATCCCTTCAGAATGTAGGCAGTGATTTTCCTCTTGGTGGGTGGGTCTCAATCTTTCCAGTAGAGAGGAACTGCTTTTCTAGGGGAGGATGTATCCTAAAGATTTATGCATTTTTATGTGCATTGATGTTTTTTGTGCCTTGCCTGCATGTCTCTGGGAGGGTGCCAGGTCCTCTGGAACTAGAGTTAAAGACAGTTGTGAGCCACCATGTGGGTGCTGGGGATTGAACCCAGGTCCTTATAACCACTGAGCCATCTCTCCAGCTCCTAGAATTAGATTTTAATAGAATCTAAATATGGGATTTTTAAACTGACTATTTTAAAAACTATATCCCAAACTATTTCTTTCACCATTCGCTCTCATCTCTATTAGTAAAACCACTGTCCTGGCCACTATGTGACGATTCTTAAGCTTATCCTGAATGTGTCCCTTACATTTACCCATTACATGCCAATCAACTCATAAACCTATTCCACTCCTTCAACAATGCATTTCTGGTAGAGTCTTCACTTGGAAGAATCTGGCACCTTCTTTATACTGTTAATACTTCTAGTTTCTGTTATAAGCATTGTGATTGCTTTCTAATTGGTCCCCCAGTGGCCAACCCCTGAATGCTGATAGTAGAAGCACATTGTGTGACATCTTGGTCATTATTTTAATCCATCAACACGAAGGCTGGTAAGCATGGCTGTGGGAAACAGGGCAGGGATTCTAACCCTTGCTAAGACTGGAGTTTAAAAACCTTGCTTGACCATCATGATTGTTCTAGATGAAAGTTGCATTTCAGAAGTAGCAAACAGTGGCTGTAGGAAAGACTTCAGCGTGAGGCATTAATTGGAGGAGGAGAGAGTTCTAAGTGTAGAATATGACCAGCTGATCTGGACTTGGCTTGCTTCAGCATTCGCAACATGTACTGTTTTCTTGGGATATGATCTACATAGGAAGAGGGGATTTAAATACTATTATTCTTGAGGAACGCGATGGTTAGCATTGACTGTTAGTCTCATAGGATCTGGAGTAGCCTAGGAGGCAAGCCTCTGATCAATACCTGTGATGGATCACTCAGACTTGGTTATGGCCTAGTTATGGTTTTATTTCAGTGAATCAATGCCACAATGACGGGAACTCTTATAAAAGGAAAACGTTTCATTGGGGCTGGCTTACAGTTCAGAGGTTCAGTCCATTGTAATCGTGGCGGGAAGCATGGCAGCAGGCTGGCAGACATGGTGTAGGAGAGATAGCTGAGAGTTCTCCCTCCAGATGCACAGCAGCAGACTGCCACATTGGGCCTGGCTGGAGCATCTGAGACCTCAGAGCCCACCCCCAGTGACACATTTCTCCCAACAAGGCCACACCTCCTAATAGTGTCGCTTTCTGTGAGCATATGGGGCTAATTGTTTTGTTTTGCTTTTTTTCTAAATCACCATAGTTGGGCATGGCTAGGAAAGATTATCTTGATTAGGTTAAATGATGTGGGAACAGCCACCCTAAAAGTGAATGGTACCATCCACTAGTCTGGAAAACTACACTGTACAAAACAGAGAAGGTTAGCTGGCTCGCAAGTATTTATTATCCCCCTCTTGCTGGTTGTGGGGTGCAGCGTGGACAGCTTGTTGCCCTTCTAAACCTGCTTGGTCTTTGGGCTCTCAGACCCTATATATGCCTTCCACAATGCCTTCCCACACCATTCCCTCCTTCTCTGTGTTCTTACAGCTCCATGTTTTCATTTCATCTTAGCACTTTCTAGCCCGACCTCCTGTAGTCTGTCCGCACGGCTCATTTCCACTAAGTAAGTATCAGTACTCTGCAGGCTGGAGCCTGACCTTATATGAGTTCACTTTTAAGGACCAGTTCTGTACCAGGGTAAATATGTGTTCAAATCCCCCTTTTAAAGAGGAATAAGGCCAGCGAGACAGGACATTCCTTTCCCTACCCCTCACCATTGCTTCAGACAGAGTAGGGTGAGGTGTTTCACGGTTAGGGGGCGGGAAGGAATGAGCAAGCAACCAGATTTATAGGTGACTAAAACTTTCCAACGGAAATGAAAGATTTTCTAGCCTCACTCCTCTGCAGGGCCAGACTGCCAATGTTGCAACCTGAAAAGTAGTAGCAGAAAGTGAACAACACCCTGGGGAGGGGGGTAAGGGGGCAATCCCCAGGTGTCTATGTGGATATATTTAGGTTTCTAAACTGTGGTTTTATTGGAATGGTGTCTCTCTGGTGCAGAGTTAGCACCTCCTTACAGACTCAAGTTTGTTTCTCATGCCCCCTATGGCCCAGTCCATGTTCAGAATCTCATTCTTGCTATGCAACCTCTCCATCTGACCATCTCAATTGGTAACCAACCCCCTCCACTGGAGCTGACCTATAGCACTTCTCCATGGGTGTCTACTGCTGTGGAACTTACTATGGCCCCGTGTGCTCATGAGGGTCTGAAGATGCATTGTGTTTAGCGGGGCAGGGATGGCAGGCAACAGAGTCACATGCCTTCTTACTGGGGACTGAACTGAACTGTGAAAGTATCTACCCTGAGACAATGACAAAATGCCCTCAGCTATACTGTATTCCATTTATTCTAGGACAAAGGTCGGTCTAAAGCTACTTGTACCTGTGGTCTCTTGTATCCAAACCTAGCTCTTTCTCCATAGTGTGCACACTAGCCAAGCGTCTGCTCCATTCCCAGAGTAAGTAAAACCACCACCATGCTGGAGGTAAATGGGCGGCCATAAAGCTTGTCCTAATCTCAGCACTTTAAAATCTTTCTTAAGGGTTTCTTCCAAGATTTCTACTTGAACCTCATTCCTTCTCCCACAGGGGTTAAGACCTCATGACCTTATGACCTTATGACCTCATGACCTTATGACCTCATGACCTTGAGGAAGGTATTTAACCCAATGCACCACCGATGTTCAGAGGCCAGCTGAAATCTAAGTCACCTTCCTCCATTTGTGATCCCAAATCTAGCGTAGTTTCTGAACATCTGGATGATAGGACGCTCCTGAGTTTCTACCTCTCCATTTCCTCAGCCCCATCTCCACACTTCCGCCGTGGTCACCTGACTTTCCTTCCTACTTAACTCAAGGTACTTATTGACTTTGTGACTTTGACTTTAAGACTTTTTCTTTCCTTCTTAAGATTTGTTTATTTCATGTATGTGACTACACTGTTGATGTCTTCAGACACACCGGAAGATGGCATTGGATCCCATTACAGATGGTTGTGAGCCACCATGTGGTTGATGGGACTAGAACTCAGGACCTCTGGAAGAGCAGTCAGTGCTCTAACTGTTGAGCCATCTCTCCAGCCCTGCTTAAAACTTTTTCAGAGCAGAAAAGCACTCTGTTTGCAAATGCAAGTTCACTGACATGTATTCATGACCTAGCTTTCCCTGTCCTCCAATTCTGCTATGCCCCTGCCTCCTTAGCCCTTCAGAGCTCTTATTACTTCTACCTCATCTTTTCTCGCATTTCTTCCAAGATCATCTTACTTTTTCTCTGGACCTCAGCTTAAATGATTCTTCCCTTTAGAAAGCCAGCCCTGACCATCAGCCTAGATAGAGTACCCTGGTCTCCCTTCCACCAATTTCATTCTGTGTCTTCTTTGTCCTTTGTCCCTTCTCATTCCCAGACAGCCCCTAAGAGCCACAGGCTTCTTGTACCATCCTGTGTGCTCAGTATCTAAGTCATACAATATGGCTTCAGGATCCCTCTTAATGGTGTCCACTACAAATGGTCCTCAGCTAAGGTTTCAATCTCCTAATGTGTTCCTTTGTTAAAATTCAAAGACCCCCCCCCCCCAAGTAGTGGAGAACAGTGTGGAAATTATATTATGCAAGGACTTTCTTTGAGAGAAAAGGAAGAAAGACTTTAGCATTCAGGGGAAATTGAGGAAGGGTAGGAGGAAGATAGAAAGATTATGGGACGGAAAATGAGGCCATGAAGTTCTGGGTACCAAGCTGGTGACTTCTATGAAATCTCCCATGTCCTTTGAAATGTCATCTTGTGCTCTGCTCTCATTGTTAACAGAGCACCGCACTAAATGGCTTCCTATAGAGAGACTGTGGCAATGATCCAGAGTGTCCTATGGCCTTGGTATTTAGGTCCTCTACATGGATGTATGGCCCTTTCAGGCTTGAAATGGTGCCATATGCAAAGGCTGTGGAATGTAGGGCTGGAGATACAGTGCACTGGTAGAGTACTAGCCTACCATACATGAGGTCCTCAGTTCAACCACAGCATCATAAAACTGAGCAAGGTGACTGTGGTGGTGTCAATGAAAATGACCACCACGTAGGGAGTGGCATTATTGAGAGGTGTGGCCTTGTTGGAGTGGGCATGGCCTTGTTGGAGAACATGTGTCACCGAGGGTAGGCTTTAAGGTTTCAGATGCTTGAGCTAGGCCCAGTGTCATTTTCTTTCTGCTGCCTGCCAATCCAGGTGTGGAACTTTAGGCTCCTCCAGCACCATGTTTGCCTTCACGCCCCCATACTTCTGGCTATGATGATAATGGACTAAACCCCCAAACCTGTAAGCCAGCCTCAATGAAATGTTTTCCTTTATAAGAGTTGCCATGGTCATTGTGTCTCCTCACAGCAGCAGAAGCCCCAACTAAGATAATGATACACTTCCACAATTCCGTCAACTGGGAAGTAGAGACAGGAAAATCAAGAGAAAATGAAGATCACTGGGTTATTCTTGGTCGTATAGATAGTTTGAGGCCAGAACGAGCTACATAAGATCTAGTCTCCAAAAAAAATAGACAAGCAACAAAAGACAAGAAGAAAGCAAGCTACAGAAGGAAGGGAACCAGATCATCCTCAAGCCACAGACACAAAGCCATGCCCATGCCCTTGACTGCAGACCACAGTGCAGCATTACAAAGAGTGACTGGCACCAGCTGACTGGAAGATGATGTCAAGGCGTTACTGGATTCATTTTCCGTGTTCTGCAGGTCTCTGGTGACGGCCCTCTGGGCCTTACCTCTGAGGCCTAAGATGTGACAAGAGAGTAGCATCTGGCTCCTCCCACCAAATGCCTTTTTAGATGGAGTGTGTATGGTTGCCTTGGATCATTCATTCATTCATTCATTCATTCAAACTCTAATTGCAAATGAAACTGAAATCAACATTTTCCCATACGTATGCCTGTATACTACTGAACAATAATTACTTTTCATGGTGGGGGGACAGGGAAGTTGTGGCTTGCCCTGTGTGTGCGTGTGCTCAAATGCTTGTGTGTATGTGTGTGCATGTGTGCCTGTGCACATGCATGCTTGTGTGTGTGTGTGTGTGTATGTGTATGCTCAAATGCTTGTGTGTATGTGTGTGTATGTGTGTGTTCAGGCATGCCCACGTGTCCTCTGAATATGATATTTTTATAAAATGAGTATTAAAATCAAACAATAAGAACCCGGCTCTCCTGGAAATTTAAAGGGTTAGATCACCAACTAAACCAACAAAAGGACTGATTTAATGGTATCCTCTATGGAATGTTGATTTGGGTCACAAACGACAAGTGTCATTTGACCCATTCTATGCCGTTCTTACCTGATGATGTAGGCAAAATTAAAAGCACCCAGCAAGGTGAGTCCTAGCTTCTTCGATGGATAGTTGTGTGGTCTGAGGATGGTTTCAAACAGTGAAAAGGGAAATATGGAGGTATGCTGTAGAAGGAAATATGACAATCTGTAAGGCAGAACTCCCCAGAGGCTCATAGTACCCACAATTCCCTTGCCCCATTCCAGGCTACCCATTTAGGCATCGCCAGGTTGGCTTTTCCAAAACCTGAGTCAGATCATTCTTCTTGGATGCCCAAGGCCCTCCTGTTACCTGCTATGTTGGTGTAGACTCCTCTGTTTGGTTTCTAAGGCCTTTGGAAATGTACTACCATCCTCTCTGACCTTACATGCTGCCTGCTGTGCCTTCCTAACACACGCACGCACGCACGCATGCACGCACGCGCGCGCACACACACACACATAAAAGCATGCACGCATGCACATGTGCACACACCAAGCACATACACTGACATACCCTCTCATCTACACACACTTACTTTCTCTTATGTGTATACCTACACCTAACCACCTTCCTTTCCCTTCCCACTTGGACAGGGCAATGTCCCTCATTCTCCATTGTATTCTGCATGCTGTTCTCAATCCAGACACCTCATCAGACTGTACTTCGTCTCCATAAGTGGGCTGGGTCTTTTCTGTGTATGTGGATGGATCCTCTATGCTCTTTAAAACTAATGCAATCCTTTATAGTGCTATCTGTGAATTCCCCATTGCTAACTTCCCTTAGTCTGCTGTCATTCTGTCTGGAGCCGTGTAGTCTCACACTTATATTGTGCATCCATAAGCCGGGGGGGGGGGGTGTGGAGCAGACAACACTCCACATTCTCTGCGTTCCCTACTGCCGCCAGCACTGAGTTCAGTCCTGCCAGGGATGGTAGGTACTGTGAATTATGCATATGGAGCATCCATACGGCTCCATCTGAAACTCCTAAAGTCCACCAGATCTTTCCTGAGTCTTCCCTTTTTATAACCATCTGCTTTGTCGTATCTTTCAAATACTTCAAAAACAAAACAGGACAAAAACCACACACACAGTCAAGTAAATGCACCTTTAGAGATGGTTGGTGGCAAAAACTACTGGGGCTGCTCCCTCCTGGGTTTTGGAAGCTACTCTAGGATTGGCCCTGGACAATGTTCCCTTGGTTTGCTGAAGACATTACAAAGCCCTTCAGTCACTCTGCACCCCGGTTTACACAGTTCTTCTCAGCCCCTTTGCTTCCAGATCCTCCCGATTCTGAGCCCCAATGACCGTCACCACCTGAATCACAGAGACCTTAGGGTTTGAGAGCGTCTGTGTGCTCCGGCCTAGCCTGTGGGGCTGGCACTTAGGTCTCTGGCTTCGGGCACTCCTTGTTGTCAGTCCCAAAAGGCTTGGGCTCAAGAGGAGTCATTAAGAGTTGGCAGCTTCTTTTGTCCCTTGTACCTATGGCCTCATTGGGAGATCAAGATGAGCTTCAGGGGACACAAATTGTGACAAGTTTTGTGACAAGTTTTGTGACAAGTGGGACTAGGTCAATACGGAGAAAATGACAAAGATGGGGTAGGAGCATCATTGGCTGGAATGTCACAGCCAGGGTCACATGTGGATAACACTGAACAGCCAAGCATCCTAAAGGCCTGGGATCCTCTGTTGTAGTAACAAGGCATGGCAGGTAACATAGCTTTTATGTACTTTTCCTGAACCTGGACCTGAATGTACTGACTGGCAAGATAGATGGGTCTGACTTTATAGTTTGCTGCTTTTGTGTGTTTTTCCAGTGAAGAAGCCTGATGCTTCTGGGCATAAGCTTCTAAATACCACCTTGCTAAAGTAGCTGAAGCCCTCTCCACTTGGGCTTTCTTGTTGTCAAATGGGGACAATACATGAGTCCTTGACAGCATCTGGTGACCACCTACCATGGCTGTCGCTATTATTATTGTGAATTCTATCTTTCTTATATGGAAACTCAGGGTGGAGTAGATGTTTAAGATATCCATAGCTCTGAGTCTATGGATGTCCCTAGCCTGTGCTTTGTGAGCAGCTATAGCATTCATTTTTGAGAATGGGGGCCGAGCCATTGTGGGTTATTCTGGGGACTCCCTACCCTTTCCGCTCCCGACCCCCAGGTACCAACACCCCCAAACACAGCAGAGTCTGATTCCTGATCAAACAGTGACTGATCTAAATATCGTCTATATCTAGAAGGAACTAAGGCATCTGTCTGCTCTGCACAGACACCTGCCTCTCTTCCAGCCTTTCCTCTGCAGTAGTTGGAGGGATCCAGCTTCTATTAAGAGTCATTAACAGGTTCATTATGCTGGCCATTGAGCTGACAGATTTTATTAACCTCGCCCACAACCAGAAGCTCCCTGTTGTCCGCACTAATGATCATTGGGAACAGAATTCCTGTGGAATAGTGCAGTATGTTTGCATTAGGAGTAAATGAGTTCATGGTGATTAATGCTTTTACAACCAACAACTTGGGAATGCATGGCTGGTCACCTCTACCGAGGTGCCTGCCCCTTTGCAAGTGACATTCAATTGGATTTCCAAATGAACTCTCCCCTGATGGCTTCTCGGAAAATTCACTTCCGTGATACCATTAGCGATGGTCCATAGATTGTGGCTCCATCCCAGTGAGAAAGGTCTTTAAAAGAATCACACTTTCTCACTGGGGCTTGAGATAGGCAGGAGCAAGGCAGGGAGACTCCAATCTATAGGCTTTGTAAATATCGAGCTACTGACGAGAGCCAAGCATGACACAGTAAACCTCTCAGTATTTCAGATGTACCCGTGTTTCACCTCATACTGAAATAAATTACATAACCTTTGCCAGAGAGCACATATATTTTTTTTAAATGGGGAAGAAAAGGAATTCAGCAAGAGAAAAAAAATCAAATATGCTTTCTGCTTCCAACAAAATCTAATAATTAGGCTGGGATTGACACAAATTAGAACGTTGCCAAAAATTACAGAAAACAGTGACTCATTCTGTATTTCAATTAACAGTTTCTCAGTTTCCCTTATAAACAGGGAAGCTGACAAAAATTAATTATCTCACAGGGGGTAAAATATTTCCTTCGAAAGTAAACAAAACATCACAGGCTGAAACAATAGGCATTATGTAAACACAGTGGGCGGAGCCAAGCTATCTCTCCTAGTCAATGAAGTTATCCTTGGGTGGATTCCTTCTTCCAAGGCGGCTTTCCAAAACTGAGGAGAATGCTATTTTCCTATTATTCCCTCCTGGTTGCTCCTCTTCCCCTATTCTTTCTATAATGCCAACCTCCATCAGAGTGCCTTGGAATCGGAACGATGTGTGTGAAATACTACTTTAAGTCTTAGTATAACAATTGCACCTTAGATTCTCTGGGGCTGTGAGCAAGGACCAGAATGCCCTGGCTCATAGACCGTTCTTTCTAAATGGTTTGCATGTGCGTTCCTATTCACCTCCTACTTGCAGAAAAGCAGCGGTTGCCATGGCCCTGACTAGGAACTGAACCTACAATGGACGCCTACTCTGCTTCATTCTCAAGCCATCCTCAGCCAATGAAGTAAGCAGCTTACTTACACTCGCCAGCTTTTGTTGTGCCAACTTTGCTCCCCAAGTTAATTGGTCAACATACGGCTAAGTATAAGCCTGCTATTGGGCAGTGGAGAGATTAAGGCAGGACTTCCTGGGAGGGAGAAAGGAACAAAAAGTAGATTGTTCCTTTTGCCAAGAGATGTTAGGAGACTGTCGTGACTTCAGACCTGGAAGGTATAGCTAACCAAACAGCTGAATAAGATTAGGTGGTTGGGTTAACTTAGATGACCTAGTAGAGAGTGGCGCCCAGCTAAGGCCTAAGCTTTGAAAAATTAAAAAAATCTCTATGTGATTATTTGGGGGAACTAGCTAGTTAAGGAATAACTGCCGCCATATTAATTTTTAGCATTAATAAATATATACAGAATATTAATAATCATTTTTTATATACAAGCTTCTTGGTTTCTGTTTTGTTTTTGTTTTTGGTCTTACTTATCAGCCCAGGAATTCTAGCCTGCTCATGTCATTGAGGTCCCAAAGGCTATATCTATAGGCCACCTGATCACTATGACTCTGGGGGATGGGATGGCGTTGAGTAGGACATTTAATTTTCTTCCCTGGGGGGAAATTACTAGGGAGACTGCATACTTTAAAAATCAGATGATGCCTTTAAAAGTGTTTTATCTTTGCTTCTTGCCTCTATTTCATTTCCTTGCCAGAATCTTGCCTTGATTGAGTTGACTCGACTAAGATTAATGAGCCAACGTCTGTCCTCTCTGGGCAGCTCTCCTGCAGTTTCTCCCTTAGATGCCCTTTCCCACCCAGGATGGCAGACTGCTATCTCACATGGGCTTCCGAGCTCGCGACATTTCCTCTGTTAAAACAATGCTTATTATCCAAGAGTCAACTATCAGTGCTAATTTTTCCCCAAACAGTAAAACATGTCCAAATTAGGTTAACTGGAGATGGATGACCCACTGTAAATGTGAGTGGCACTGTTCCAGGAGTCTCACATTAAATAGAAAAGAAAATGGAGTCGGAGCCCTCCCATTCTTCCTGTCTGCTTCCTGACTGTGAACACAATGTGACTTAAGCTCTTGCCACCATGGTTTCCCAGGCTTGGTGTCTCCCTCAACTGTGAGCCAACAGAAACCCTTCCTTCCTCAACTCCTTCTGTCAGGCATTTGGTTGTAGCGACAGGAACAGTGACTAATTTTTGTTATGGTGCTAAAGCGTGGATATTTTTAAACGAACTTTAGTGTGCTCATAAGACCTCATTTCTGGATACATAAAGATGACTCTTATGATAAACCAGACTCACCATAACGAATAAAAGGAATCAGCACAAAAACTCCTTGGGGAAAAACGCGACCAAAACATCAAGTCACAATTTTAAATATAAATGCAAAAGATGGAAAAATGAAGACCAAGCAAGCATTATTGAAGAATTGTTACTCCCAGGCTTGTCACATGGCTCGTCATTACAGCACTGGTGAGAGCTGGTTGGTTAATCCTGTTAGGGCAGTTTTGCCAACACCATACATTCCCCAGCTTTGACATGCTTCCTCAACTAGTGGCCCTCGCTGACTTTCTGCCTCAAATCTCCACAAAAAACCAGTGGAGGTCTTAGGCATGCAGCTGTGAGTATTTTCTATTCCCAAACTGAAGCCATCTGCATTGCAGACTCTGGTGGTTAAGAGCACTGACTGCTCTTCCAGAGGTCCTGAGTTCAATTCCCAGCAACCACATGGTGGCTCACAACCATCTGCAATGGGATCTGACACCCTCTTCTGGTGTGTCTGAAGACAGCGACAGTGTACTCATACTCTAAATAAGTAACAATAAAAATGCTATAGTTCTGGGGTTGTTTTGTTTTGTTTTGTTTATTAAAGGTGCAGTTTTGCTTGAAGTAAATCTAATAATAGGGTAATTCAGAAGTCCACACACAGGTCAGTCAGTTTTTACCTCTAGGAGATTTTTGGTTTTAACTCTTGTGTTTCTGCAATCTGCAAGCTTCTTCCCCAGTCTCAATCTTAGTTTTAAAAGAAGACTGCACTTGGAAAATAAACTTCTCTTACTTTCTAGGAACTCACTGGCAAGACTCACTGTAATTACAAAGTCACTGTGAAATCGCCTCGGGCGAGGGGTGGAGGATGGCGGCACATAAGCCACCCACAGACAGAGCTCCGGCTAGGTAGGCTGACACAGGTTGGCCACCTACAAAGAGAAGTTAAAATCCGTCTCATTTCTGGGAAAGGGCCATCGTGGTTAGCCCAGTTTGCTCTGAAATGATCCCATGAACTAATGCACGAGAGATGGACAGAGTGATGCTAAAACCAAACCAGCCAACCAGCAAGTACAGAACCATCAGTTCACCCTGAGATTTCTTCATTGTCATGCTGAAAATTTTTGTTAATAAGCCACTAAAAGGGTTGAGTAGCCTTCATTGGTGTTCCTGTAAAGCAAGGAAGGAAGTGTGCTGGTTATTTGTAAACAATGTGTTCCTACATTAACTGACTAGGTAACTGAGTGACAACTTCTGGAAAGCTTTGTAAACCTTCTTCCATGCATAGACTGTTCTCCTCTAGGTTAACCTGTAGTTAACCCAAGCACCAGTCTCCTACCTGGAAGCTGGTTGGTTTTAGAAGAGTCTGCCCTGGTGAAGTGGTGATGATTTGGAGTCTGTCTAGTTAGGGTCAGAAAAAACAGACACATCCGAGATCCTAGGACGATATTATCAGTGTATTGACCTCTTCCTGTATTTTCCTATACCCTGTCTTATAACCACTGACTCGTTCCTTTAGACCTTACATCTAAATTTTTTATTTCCTGTAGCTGCTTAGCTTTTTAATCGCAAGCTTCAGCTTGCTGGCTTTTCCCTATTGTGCTGGTCTGAATAAGAAAGGCTCCCTATAGACTCATGTATCAGGATACTTGGTCCCCAGTTGGTGGTGCTGTGTAGGGAGATTATAGAACATTTGGGAGTTAGAGCCTTGCTGGAGGAAGTGTATTAGTGGGGGTAGGCTTTGAGGTTTTATCTCCTGCCCTCACTTCCTTCTTCCCCACACCTCTCTTGCTCTTTGGCACTCTCTCTGTCTCTCTCTCTCTGCCTCTCTCTCTCTCTCTCTCTCTCTCTCTCTCTCTCTCTCTCTCTCTCTCTCTCCAGTGTGTACATGGAATCCGAGTGCTTCCTGCCTCCCTGTCATGATGGACTGTAACCCATGTGGAACTGTAAGCTAAACTAAACCAACCCTTTTTCTCATCTAACTTGCTTCTGGTCACAACATTTTGTCATAGTAACAAGAAAGTAAGGAGTACTCCTATTGGGAGCATATTTTGGTACTTCGTATTGGCACTGATCTTCTAAATCAAGTCTCATATGACTACCCCTTGCTCATATGACTACCATTCTGTGATTCTCCCATCTATGTCCTCGTTCTCAAATCCCAACCCTTATTCTCCAAGGTGTGTCAGCAGGCTGTCTGCACATTCAAATCAGCTTCTTGCTGTCTGCTTGCTTCTGCCTGTCTCACTTCCTGCAACTCTTCACTTTCCTTTGTTTTAAGTAAGTCTCCCCCCACCCCCGCCCCTTAACTAGCCCTATGTACCTCTGAGACACCTTTCATCTCAAGTCCGTTAATTAGCATTGGAAGACATAAGGAAAAATAGGACTCGAGAGAACAGACACAATAAACCAGCCAGAAAGCTTACTGTGAGACTGCCAAGGCTCGCGTCCCTGAGCACCGTGTTTCCAGACAGCTGATATGAAGGAGAAGGGACTGATGAGGCTCAATTTGGGGTTTCTTTGGGAGAAAATGAAGGGTTTCCTCTTGTGAGAAAACTAAGAGAAATTTTTATCTTTGTATTTTGTTTAGGGGCCATAAGGGACTTAGAGAATTTAACTGTATCCCCCTAGCAAATAGTTCAGGGTTCCTGAATCTGTGAGCCAACATCACTGGAAGACAGCATAACAAGACTCTGGTGGAGAGCCTTTGCCATACACATCACCGAGCGGCATTTTGTGGTCTGAGCAGCAGACCAGAGGTACCCCTTTCCTCATGGGTGTTCTCGTTTCAACTTTGCATTGGATGTCAGCCAGCCTCTTTATATAAAGCCAGACCGCAAGAATGATCTGCTGTTGGTGATTCAGATATAAAAACATGGAGGGATTGTTTTAAAGGCTATAATAATATTGATATCTTTGTATTGTAGTAAGTCCGCCCAAGCAAATAAAGCCACCTCTTTCTCCTCTACAGTATGTCCAGAGAGCCTCTCCCCTCCCCTCCCCTCCCCTGCCTCCCTCAACACCAGGTCAGGTGTTCTGCTGCGCGACCCACTCTTATCCTCAATGAGACTGCACATGCTTTGAGGGCAAAGATCTAATTTACTATTTTCTGCATAAGTAAATATTTGACTGACTTTCTTGTTTCAGAGGAGGGTAGAGTCCTAAGTGTGGTTTGGTCACTGTAATGGTTTATATATGCTGGGCCCAGGGAGTGGCACTATTAGAAGGTGTGGCCCTGTTGGAGTAGGTGTGTCACTGTGGGTGTGGGTTTTAAGGCCCTCATCCTAGCTGCCTGGAAGTGATTATTCTTCTAGCAGCCTTCAGATGAAGATGTAGACCCCTCAGCTCCTCCTGTACCATGCCTGTCTGGATGCTACCATGTTCCCACCTTGATGATAATGGACTGAACCTCTGAACCTGTAAGCCAGACCCAATTAAATGTTGTCCTTTATAAGAGTTGCCTTGGTCATGGTGTCTGTTCACAGCTATAAAACCTTAACTAGTACAGTCACCCATCTTCTCTTAAGCTCTATGCCCAGGATCCCCACCTCCTTCCCCGGGTCACTCTGCACTCCACTCAAAGACCTCTTTGTCCTCTCTTAGCACTGATATATCACCTATTTGTCCCTCCACTTTCTCATCCTTGTCACCTCTTTCCCATTAGAGGGGGGGTCCAGTGACTCCTGGGTGAGTCCCAGCATTCTAGTTAATATTCTTCATGGCCTGCCTGGAGGCCTCTGTGCTCATTTCCACCACAGTATACAACAAGCTGAGATCTTCCTGAGACTGAAGCAACTTAGGCCTCCTAGGTCACTTAATATCCATAACATTAAAGAGTGAGGCCAAGGAAATAGTCAAGGGGCAGGCGGAGAGTCCTTCTGCAGAGCCTGGAAAGGAACCCAGAGTGGCATTTATAGACCTGAGTGTCTATGTATCAGGAAGTGTGCCTGTGGGAAGAGTGGTACCGTCAACTTCACAACTAGATAGTGACAACTTCATCATGGCCCGAGATGGCATGCTAGGTCTTAAAATTATGTCTCGGGCACTGCAAGAAAGCCCATGAGCAAGTGAGGCTCCTGGGAATGACCAACAGGGGCTCACACCATGATCGAGTATACTGCAGGCTCAACCAATAGAATGACATTTAGAACCAACATTCTTGCAGCCCTTGGTCTGTCCTAGGACTACCTGGCTTACCTCCATCCCAAGGCTGGGCCAGGTTGAACCCTCTCTCCTACAGCTTTATTGAATAGTTTTCTGCCCCCGCCCTCCCACAAGTCTTTATCTGTCTTCTTCTATACTTCCTCCATGACCCCTTGTCTGGCTCTACTAGGCTCCACTGGTCACATGGACACGTAAAGAGACAGACAGGACATTCTCTAGACTGTAACTCCATGAGAGGTTGTTCTCAACACAGAGGAGGTTTAGTTAAGCATTGGGTTTGACTTGCTTCATAGGCACTATGTACCCCCACGCAACATCATTTCCTCTCCAGTATCCCATTACCACATCAGCAAGTACCTCAGGATGTGAAGACAGCTGGTTTCCTTGGAAGATACTGGTGATGCAAGAAGCACCCCTCAAGCACAAGTTTGGGGGCACAGTTCTAGGCCCTCCTCAAGGCAGATCCCATGAGGGACCATTTCCCCTGCTTTCTCCTTCCTTCCTCGTGCACACCCATCATCCTACTTTGAAAGAGTTCACCAGCTGCTCTGTGTGGATGGCTGTTGATCATTGGTGATTTCCCTAAGTACACACAATTTAGGATTAATGTCTCTCTATGCACCTTCTGTTGAGGTCTCAGTGGAAAAGATGGATAAGAATTTGGGCTGAGAAATGTCCTCACTCACTATCCATCTAATATCTCAAAAGACACAGTTTTGAATCTACACTTGAAGATCCACACATGTGTATACATATGCACATGTACACTCAAATGCACACATGCACACGCCACAAAGACACAGCAGCAAACTGACTGGGTTTAGAGGCAAGAAGATTCAGTTCCTCCCTGCATTCCCATGTTGATCATTCTTTCACAGTGACCTGTTGCGCGCGCCCAACTGGCCAGGAAGAACGACGCTGCTACAGGATCCTTCTGCACACGTTTATTCAGTCCTATTTCTTCTTGTTTATATCTCCCCTGTTTATATCTCCCCTGTTTTTATCTCCCTTGTTTTTATATCTCCCCTGTTTTTATATCTCCCTTGTTTTTATATCTCCCCCTTGTTTATATATCTCCCCCGAACCCTGGGCCTCTCACTCCTTTTATACTCTCTCTCATCCACGAACCGCAGGCCATGCCCCCTCGCCAGTCACGAGGCTTCAGCTAATCAGGGCAGCAGGGGCAAATCTCCACCAAATTGGATTCACCTGTATCCTGGTACACCTGCGCAGCACTCAAGATGTTTGTGTCTTATATGAGGAAGTCAGGTGCAAGTCATACGACTTAGCTACAGTCCCTGGCGCCTTTGGGACTGCCGCCACACCCGCTCCCCACAGTGACCCCTGTATTCCTCACCCAGAGGACCACTAGTGTCAACCTCCTGTTGATGGTATTCTTAGACATGGCACACTGCCATATTGTCATTTCCAGCTGTTCCCCAAACCCTGAAATTGACTTAAAATCTCACTTGTGAGTATAAAATCTGGTGACCTATGTGCAGGTTAAATCGATAGCAAGGTCACTCTCAGGACCCTCCACACTCCTGAGAAAGCATGCCTGGGACACCCATACCAACTTCCCCTTACCCAGAAAGTTGATCTACTTCCTTCTTCTTGTTTTCTTAGAGAAAAGAAAATCAAAAGGGCTCTAAAGGTTATGAGAAATCTTCTCAACAAAGAACAGTAAAATGTGGCTTTTGGGAGTCTGAATTTGTGTCTGGAGATAATATGCCCAAAACATGATTGGTGAGGTGTCTGGAATACCCCTCTGGAATGATTCAGCACCTTTCACTTTCCCAATGCAGGAAACACAATACAGCAAAAACTCCCCTGCAGTCCTCTGCATGTTGATGCGTTTTAGCTTTCAGGTCTGAGTTCTTGCTGGCAGCATCTGTTCTTTGGAAGGGAAGTGAAAGGCTGAACTCCTTTGAGGTTTTTCTTAAAATTCTGTTCTTAAAATAAGACAGCCATGATTACCAGTCAGCAGAAGAAATGCTGGGTTTGGTGAAGACCATTAAAGAAGTGGTTCTTCCTGGTGAAGCTTTGAACAAGGGTCCGCTTCTTCCGTACAAGATAACCCCACACATCACCCTTCTGTAGGAACCTTTGCTTATATATGGAGTCCACTTCTCAGTGTCAAGCTCTGACTAGCCATTGCCCAAGGGGCCTTTCACTCATGTTCATTCACAGAGAAAGGATGCTTCTATTTTCAACCATGTATTCTTCGCTTTCTTTTGAACACATCTCATTAATCTGGTGGCTTCCACGATTGTGTGTCTGTTTCTCTTCTGCCTTTCATCTTCAGCCACACTTCTCCCCAGTTTCAATGACCTTTTGAACTCTCCTTGGCTACAGGAATGTTGCTGTCTAATGCACACCCAGCAATGGAAATAACCAAGGAAATCGGAGATCAGTGAAAGTCTCCACTGAAAGGTCTACCTTTGAGCCACAATGGAAGCCATGATGGATGCTATGCGTCCTTCAATAAAACAGATGCTCTAACCATGGCGTTGTGCTTGTCTTAAACCATCCTCAAGTATACCATGTCTCACTCAAGTAGAAACAGAGTTTGCATAGCTATTTCAAGGCACTAGGGAATTCAGTGGAATTTCATTACAACTTTCTGTAGAAAAGGAAAACACACCCACACCAAATTTCAAAAGTATCAATTGCTTCCACAGTAAACGTCTCTTCTGCCTCCAGTGCCACCTGACTTCATCATATACTACTGTGTCCCTAAAGAGAAAGAATCTTGGGGTCAGTCAAGATTCCAAAGAAGCAATGAAACGAAGCAGTGACACCTTGGTCCTTTCATGCAATCTTCATTGTTTCTTAGATACAATGAGATCTATAAGGCATTTATGATCCAAAGGCAAACTCTACTCTTGAAGACTTCACCGAAGGACAAAATTTTCTATAATCAAGAAAACACAGGCTAGAGAGATGGCTAGAGAGATGGCTCACTGACTGCTCTTCCAGAGGTCCTGAGTTCAATTCCGAACAACCACATGGTGGCTCACAACCATCTGTAATGGGATCTGATGCACTCACAACTCTTCTGGTGTGCTTGAAGAGAGCAATGGTATACTCGTATAAATAATAATAAT
The DNA here is from genome assembly GCF_000001635.26 of Mus musculus. Classification (NCBI taxonomy): domain Eukaryota; kingdom Metazoa; phylum Chordata; class Mammalia; order Rodentia; family Muridae; genus Mus; species Mus musculus. The sequence continues at coordinate 41,789,599 of NC_000079.6, forward strand.
ATTTTAAAAAAGAAAAGAAAAACACAAATACTAACATGATGTGTTGTATGCACTGTGAAGGGAGACTGAGAAACTATGCCTGGAAATACACAGAGAAATGCACAGTATGGACAGATTAGGGATGGCCATTCAGAGGTCAGGATTAATACTGTTTTGCAGCAATAAAGAGAGCCATATAAGAGCAGGTGAGACTATGTTCATAGCAGCCTTGTTTATAATAGCCAGAAGCTGGAAAGAACCCAGATGCCCCTCAACAGAGGAATGGATACAGAAAATGTGGTACATTTACACAATGGAATACTACTCAGCTATTAAAAAAATGAATTTATGAAATTCCTAGGCAAATGGATGGACCTGGAAGGTATCATCCTGAGTGAAGTAACCCAATCACAAAGGAACTCGCACAATATGTACTCACTGATAAGTGGATATTAGCCCAGAAACTTAGGATACCCAAGATATAAGATACAACTTGCCAAACGCATGAAATTCAAGAAGAACAAAGACCAAAGTGTGGACACTTTACCCTTTCTTAGAAATGGGAACAAAACACCCATAGAAGGAGTTACAGAGACACAATTTGGATCTGTGACGAAATGATGGACCATCTAGTGATTGCCATATGCAGGGATCCATCCCATAATCAGCTTCCAAATGCTGACACCATTGCATACACTAGCAAGATTTTGCTGAAAGGACCCAGATATAGCTCTCTCTTGTGAGACTATGCCGGGGCCTAGCAAACACAGAAGTAGATGATCACAGTCAGCTATTGGATGGGTCACACGGCCCCTAATGGAGGAGCTAGAGAAATTACCCAAGGAGCTAAAGGGAACTGCAACCCTATAGGTGGAACAACAATATGAACTAACCAGTACCCGGGAGCTCTTGTCTTTAGCTGCATATGTATCAAAAGATGGCCTAGTCGGTCATCACTGCAAAGAGAGGCCCATTGGACACGCAAACTTTATATGCCCCAGTACAGGGGAACGCCAGGGCCAAAAAGGGGCAGTGGGTGGGTAGGGGATTGGGGGGGGGGTGGGTATGGGGGACCTTTGGGATAGCATTGAAAATGTAAACGAGGAAAATACCTAATTTAAAAAAAAAAAAAAGAGCAGGTGAGGAGGTTTCCAGGTAAGAAGGACAGTATAAGCAAGTCCTAGTGTAGGAAAGACTTCAAGGTTGATTGGGACAGAGAAATGGCAAGAACACCTAAAACTCACCAGACATTGGTGACATATACCCTTAATACCAGCACTTGGAGGCAGAAGCAGGCAGATCTTTGTGAGTTTGAAGCCAGCCAGGGCTATATATTAAGACCTTGCCTCAATACAGACAGACAGGCAGGCAGACAAATTCATCTCAGCACATCAAGAAGAGAGGGGGGCCCCTCTGAGCTGTCAGTAGTCAGCCTGATAAACATAGTTGAAATGAACTAGGAAGCCATGGAGGAGAACCAAGCGAGATGGTTCATCTGTTTTACTATCATGAGGAGAAAGTTGAGAATAGCAACAGTTATGACCAGTTTAGGGCTCTGCAATGGGTCCTAGGAAGTGGTTGTAGCCCCAGCACATCAGCAGTGGCTCTAGAAGGTGCCCAGGAATGCTATCTACTTCCTTGGGTAGAATGGATAAGATATCAAAGGAACTGGCAAGGACAATACTGGCTGTTTTTATCTCTTAAATAATTTTTTTTTGGTTTATATAGTTATTGAGCATAGTTCTGGGTTTCATAAAAAGAATTTCTTTCAAACATGTCACATGATTTGACCATATTCATTCCCACCACCCCTGTGCGTCTTTCCTGCCTCACAATGTGTCTTATTCCTTCCCGTCTCCCCTTCTGCTTTCATGTCATATATGTATATAGCTTTTATTTATATAAAATTTAGGGCCCACCAATTAAGGAATATATGCTATGCCTGTCTTTCCAAGTCTGGCTCATTTTACAAAATATGATGGCATCAAACAGCATTCATTTTCCAGATAGAATGACATATTATAGCCCAGGTTTGTTTGGAATTCACTCTGTAGCCAAGACTAGTCTTAAGTCCACAGAAACCTTCCTGCTTCAGCCTCTGTAGTGCTGGGGTTGCAGGTAGGAGCCTCTACACTCAGCTTATTTTGGATTTTATAGTGTGAAAGTCTCACAATATAGTTCCAGATAGCCTTAAAACCACAGTTCCAGTTGTGGCTTCTGTCCTACGCAATTAGAACATGGCTCCAATTCCCAAGTTGGAAAGCCCCGATAGGCTTGGCTATGAAAATAAAATGCTCAGTTCTGGACACATCAACTCAAAGAAGGAAGAAGGACTCATGACCATTAAGGCAGCATCGAAGAGGACACTTGAAGGAATGCTACACAATGAAGAAAGAGAGGAAAGTGGGACCATCCACAAGGTCACAGAAAAGCCAAACCTATCCCAGAACAGTAAACACAGGAAAGCCCCAGATATTACAAAAAGAAAAATGAGAGGAATGAATGCATGCCTTCCGATAATAACTCCACATTTAATGATTTCAATTCTCCCAACAGAAGACACAGACAAGCAGACTGGCTTTTTAAAACAGGCATCTCTATTTGTTGCCTACAAGAAACATCCTCCATTTTAAAGATGAACCCAACCCAAGAGTTAAAAGAGGGTGGAAAGGTGTGAGCTTCAAGAAAATGCAACCCCAGAAAGCAAGCAGATGCCACCGTGGTGTCATCGGACAAAACAGATTTCAAACCAAAATGAGAAGAGATGAAAAAAAGTCACTTCATATTGATGACTGGAACAACCCATCAAGAGGCCTTTTATCCAAAACATGGGTATATGGAACAACTATGTGACAAATTTCACCTCTCCTTGATGTAAAAGTACAGATTGGCATCATCCAAGAACAGTGGGTCACACCAAGACTTCCCTCACCCATACTACAAGCATCCAGCCAAAACATCAACAAAGGAACATCAGGGTTCAAACTGGCAGATCAAACAGATTTAACAGACGTCGACAGAATATTCCATCTAAACACAAATGCACATTCTTCTCAGAAGCCTGTGGAGCTTTCCCAAATTTCCCTTCTGATATCTCGTTCCTTTTCCATAAGCACACCCTTTGGTGGGAGTGTGTGAGTACTAAGGTCTATGTCGGTGCCCATGGGCTATCTTTATTGTGCTCCTTTTCTTAGCAGAGGCTCTCAGTGATTTGACACCTTGCAGGGGTTTGTTCTTGTTGGCTTTGTGTTGTTTTGGTTTTGAGACAAGGATTCACTGTGTGGCTGGTCTCAAACTTAACAACCCTCCTGCCTCAGCCTCCCAAGTTCATCACGTGTCAATGATAACAGGATCCCAAAATGGAAGAACAGGCGTAAGCTCCGCAGATGAGAAGACAGCTGTGATCCAAGTTGTCAGAGAAACAGAAGCCAGGAGTGAAGAAATAACCCAGACAGGATGATGGCGGCAGGAAATAGGAAGCAGCCTACAAGGGCTGAGGTCAGACTGCTTCCCTAACAGCAGTGCCTCGGCTCCTGGGAGGGAAAATGGCAGGGGCTCTAGGTACAAAGGTGATCAGAGAGTTATAGAACCAAGGAGAACTCTTTTGGAGTCGCAAAAACTAGAAAAGAAATACTGTTTTGCACACCTTGAGTACCTACCACCCCACCACAGCAGGGGCAGAAGGCTGCCCCCCACCCCCAAGATTTGTTTGGAAACTGCTTTTTTCCTCTACTCATCTTCTGGTTTGACATCTCTTCCTTGATTGGTCCTGTTTTTCACCTTATTTGCATGCAATCCCATTCATCTAATCAAAATCCTTTTGGCTCTATAAAGCTCAACCCAGAAGTCTTAGAGAGGCAATCTCATTTACATACACAACAGAGGAGAAAGAGTTTAGACCCCTACTTCCTGGTAGAATCCAGTCTTAAATCCTGGATTTTGCTGGAGGCCAGGATCCTAGAGTTTGACTTCTAGAGGCTCTCTAGGGAAGGAATGCTGACTTCAAGACCCTCTAGAACAAGCAGATCAGAGGCTTGCTGCACTAGAGGCTTCTGCTCCAAGCCAGGAACTTGCCCAGGCTCCCACTAGCCCAGGCTCTAGGACTTAGCCTGCAGCCACCCAGGTAGGGGGAGCCTTCCGGACTCCGAGCTTTGACTGCAGAAGAGAATTTGTTCCTGCAGCTGTCTCCAGCCTTGATGTAAGCTTGCCATGCCTGTTACAGCTATGGCTAACCTGTTTTCTGTAGGCCTGCTCTCAGTTGACAACCCAAAGCCCTCTGAGATCACTCCAGAATAGACTCCTGCCAAGAGTCTCTCTATTGGTACCATGAGGCTCACTGAGAGCAGAAAACTGCTATATCTACCACCTCTCTTGACTGGCACCCAAAGCCTGCTGACAGCACAGGCTATGATACCCACAGGCTCTCTTGGTTGCATCCTCCTGCAGTTGAGCATCTCAGAGTCCTCTCTTTTGTCTGCCCAGTACATTGTTAGACGGAGGCCAGATCAAGACCCCAAGATGGGAGACTCAAACATCCTAGTATTGTCTTAAATCAAATTTTTTTTTCTTTTCTTTCTCAAACCCATGAAGCTATTATATTTGCTGCTGAAATCCATCCCCAAGTCTGACAGTAGAGAACTGGCTCCAACAAGTTGTTCTCTGACCCCCACATGTACACCACTCCACATGTGAACATGCATACACAGAGAGAGAGAGACAGACAGACAGACAGACAGACTCAGTATCCACACTGATTCCTCAGTATCCACAAAGGCCTGACTACAGGATCCTTTTGAATACCAAAATATTTGGATATTCAAGTCCTTTGTCTAAAACAGTGGTTCTCCGCAGTCCTCGTGCTATGACTTTTAAACACGGCTCCTCATATTGTAGTGACCCCAACCATAAAATTATTTCATTCCTACTTCCTAACTATAAGTTTGCTACTGTTATGAATTGTGATGTAAATATTTCATATGTAGGATATCTGATTGGCAGTCCCCAAAATTGAGAACCACTAGTCTAAAACATGATAAAATTTTCTTTTGCTTTTACAATCTATTTAGTCTGTCTGCCTGTCTGTCTGTCTGTCTGTCTCTCTCTGTGTATGCATGTTCACATGTGGAGTGGTGTACATGTGGGGGTCAGAGAACAACTTGTTGGAGCCAGTTCTCTACCGGCTGGGACCTGGGCTAAGCTCAGGTTATAAAGTTTGGTGGCAATCACTTTCATTCAGAGCCATCTGGCTGGCTCAAAAGCCATGGCATTTACTTAGAACCTGTGTAACCATCCTCCACACTTTAGGTCACCCTGACAGCACTTACAATGGCTAACACAATATAAATTCTATGTAAATAATTGCTACCCTGATTACTTACAGGATAACAACAAGAAGAAAGTCTGAATGTGTTTGGTACATAAGCGTTTGCCCCAATTATTTCTTGTTATCATCAATTGAGTCTGCGGATTCCAAAACTGGAATACATTAGAAAATGTGCCCTGCTAACAATTTCCCAGGATTCTTTCATCTGAGGTGTCTGTCTCTAGTGTCACACAAGTGGCCAAGAGACAGTGTTTTGGTTTTTTTTTCTTCTACTTCTTAGCCCCACGTGGAACTTTCCTACTTCTTGAATCTGATGCTTCATTGTTCTTAAACTCTTAAAAAAAACAGTAATTATCGCTTCAAACATTGCCTTTATCTCACATTTTTGTTATCCCTCTATTTTATTTTAACTTTGGGAAATTTCCATTCCTTTCTTGTATGTAAGCCAAGCATTTTAAAAGATTTTTTAAAAAAAATGTTTTATTCAATATTTGAGGTGTCTTTTTCTTAATGAGAGCTCTTCCTTTCGGGGACCACTTTTCTACCACACGGCAGGGATGAAAGTCACTTTGTGTTCTGACTTCTTTGACTGTGGGTACCTTTTTCCATGCGGTAATAAAAGCCACCTTTATTCTGTAGGTTAACTTTAAACATGTAGATGAAGAGTGGGGAGGGGTGGTTCTGTGGGAAAGTGTCTGGCTCTATAGTCTGAGGAGCTGAGTTTGGATCCCCTGAACCCCTTACAAAGTCAGACTGGCAAGCAGGTGCCTGCAATTCCTGCACTCCGTCAATGGAATAGGAAGGAGACAGGAGGTTTGGGGGCTTTCAACCCAGCTCATCTAGCACAATGAGCAAATGGCCCTGCCTCAAGCAAGATAGGAGGGGAGGTCCAAACTTAGAGCTGTCATCTTTACACACACACCATTGTATATGTGTAGCCATACTTGCATGCATGTCTCACAATCACACACACACACATACACACAAGGTTTTGAAAAGTATGAAAAATTTTTAAACATTATGAACATGATTCAGAAGGAAGTATGAATTTTATGATTATGTGGCATCAGGATTCATTGAGGAAAAAAATCAAAGTGGTGCATTCAAGGAGTCCAACACTACAAGGACTGGCAGTTTAGGTGACTACCATAAAACACGGGATGGTGACATCGGAGAATCGGAGAAACTCCTAAGGAACAGGGAGCTCTCTCTCAGATGCTGTAAACGAGCCACCATGGCCTTCGTTGCTCACTGTGTGGAGTGTGTATGACCCCTACATATTCATCCAGGAGCCGTGTCTAGCCCCAAGTCTACAGTCTTCCCACACAGCTGTTGTATACTTCTGCCAGATAACTGTGAACCCTGCATCTTGGAACTGTGTGATTTGGGGCTCTCTGAGCAATGAAGAAGACAGGGAGGAAGCTGGGCAGTTCCAAGTTGGCCTCAGTTTGACTTCATTCATTACACAACTATAATTCAAGTGCTACACATATGACGTGTTATGTGTGCTAGAGGGTATATGCGTATATATGTATGGGTATGTTTGTCCATGTCTGCACTTATGCAGTCAGGGCTCAACAACAGCCACCTTGTTTTTTCACTCTACTTCTGTCTGTCTATCATCTATTTACTTACTTATCAAGACAAGGTTTCTCATTGCAGCTATAGTGGCTGGCAGAGGGACCTGCCTGCCTCTGTCTTCTTCCCTTCCCTAACAACTGGGGTTATAGAATTTGCAGCCATACCACTTAGATTTTTACAGGGGTGCTATGGGATTGGAACTCAGGTCCTCATACTTACACAATACCTCACCTACAGAGCCATTTCCCCAGTCCCATATGTAACATTTCATTTGCTCTCAATAACATTTCTGAGACTTAAAGAGGGCTAACATACTTTCCTTGTTCTAAAGAACACAGCACTCAGACAAATTTTTAACATTCTTGAAACCAGACAAGACACTGGAAGAAATACCATCCTGTTGTGGTTTGTAAAAATTTTCCTCCAGCCAGGCGTGGTGGCACACGCCTTTAATTCCAGCACTTGGGAGGCAGAGGCAGGCAGATTTCTGAGGTGGAGGCCAGCCTGGTCTATAGAGTGAGTTCCAGGACAGCCAGGACTACACAGAGAAACCCTGTCTCGGACAAAAAAAAAAAAAAAAAAAAAAGACCAAAACAACAACAAAAATCTTCCTCCATAGGCTCTTGTGAACACATAGTCCTTAGCTGGCAACGTTATTTGGGAAGGTTATGGAACTTTTAGAAGGTGGGGTCTTGCTGGGGAAGAAGACACAGAAGACAAACCTTGGGGGTTTATACCCACATGCCACTTCCTGTTCATTCTTTGCTTCCTGACTGCCAATGAAGGTGACCATCTGTCCTCCTGTCCCTGCCATCATGCTTTCGCCACAATGACGTTATATGTTCCTTCAAACTGGAAGCCCTAATACACCTTACCTCCCTTAAAATGGTTCCAGTTAGGTATTTGGTTACAGCAATGAGAAAAAAACAGATAAAAATCAAGGTTTCCTAGTACTGGTCTCTTCCTCCCCCCCTTCCCTTCCCGCCCCCCCCCCATGATATAAAAAATAAACTTGTACATGCTCGCGATATAGAGGCTTAGACATAGAGGGATTGCTTTCATTGACCTTGATGTAAGGTTTAAAGAATGACGCAGCTACAGGGGTTTCATTCCTAGTGATGTATCCTTTTCAACCACTTAGCCTAAATATACCTTTAACACAGGGGGGGGGGGCGTTTGTAAAGATGTAAACCCATTTACCACATGGCCATTTCCTAATGGCTTGTATGTAACAGTGCCCCCACATTTACCTCATGTTCTAGAACCTCAATACAAATGGGGGAAAAAAGCTATTAAAATCAATGTCCACTTTCAGTTGGACAGATAACCCCATATTACCGTTGTCAAATATCCTCCAACAAACATTTCTTGAGCAGCTTTTCCTGATAGGCTTACACCTTCTGTGCTCACAGTGACAATTTAATGCTACCAACTCTGACACTGGATTATGAAGTATTATTTTAAAATATGTCACTATAACTCTGCATATTAATTAAAATGTTCCCACATACCAGCCTTGAACTCGACTCCCTGTGCTGATTGGAGACAAAAGGCCTTTATTAAATGCTATTTGACAGGCTAAGTGTTTTAATATCTCTGCCAATCATTCCTACGGAAGAATACTCATTGTTGAGTGTGAAATAGATAAGAAAGAAAATCTCAAGGTATGATTATCTGATAGCGTCATGTGACCTGAAGATACAAGACAAGCAATAATGGTATCTGCTAGCAGAAGTCCCTGTCTGGCTACCTTCCCTAGTTGGGCAGCTGGCATTACTGTTTACTTTGGATTAAGATGATCACAGTTTGATGAAGGATTTTTCTATTATTTTAATTTTTTATTAGATATTTTCTTCATTTAGATTTCAAATGCTATCTCAAAAGTCCCCTATACCCTCCCCCTCGCCATGCTCCCCTACTCACTCACTCCCACTTCTTGGCCCTGGCTTTCCCCTGTACTGGGGCATATAAAGTTTGCTAGACCAAGGGGCCTCTCTTCCCAATGATGGCCAACTAGGTCATCCTCTGCTACATATGCAGCTAGAGACACGAGCTCTGGGGTTACTGATTAGTTCATATTGTTGTTCCACCTATAGGGTTGCAGACCCCTTCAGCTCCTTGGGTACTTTCTCTAGCTCCTCCATTGGGGGCCCTGTGTTCCATCCTATAGATGACTGTGAGCATCCACTTCTGTATTTGTCAGGCACTGGCAAAGCCTCACAGGAGACAGCTACATCAGGGTCCTTTCAGCAAAATCTTGCTGGCGTATGCAATAGTATCTGCGTTTGGTGGCTGACTATGGGATGAACCCCCGGGTGGGGCAGTCTCTGGATGGTCCATCCTTTCATCTTAGTGCCAAACTTTGTCTCTGCAACTCCTTCCATGGATATTTTATTCCCTATTCTAGGGAGGAATGAAGTATCCACGAGTTGGTCTTCCTTCTTGATTTTCTTGTGTTTTGGAAGTTGTATCTTGGGTATTCTAGGTTTCTGGGCTAATATCCACTTATCAGAGAGTGCATATCAAGTGACTTCTTTTGTGATTGGGTTACCTCACTCAGGATGATATCCTCCAGATACATCCATTTGCCCAAGGATTTCATAAATTGTTTTTAATAGCTGAGTAGTACTCCATTGTGTAAATGTACCACATTTTCTGTATCCATTCCTCTGTTGAGGGGCATCTGGGTTCTTTCCAGCTTCTGGCTATTATAAATAAGGCTGCTATGAACATAGTGGAACATGTGTCCTTCCTACCGGTTGGGACATCTTCTGGATATATGCCCAGGAGAGGTATTGCGGGATCCTCCCGTAGTACTATGTCCAATTTTCTGAGGAACCGCCAGACTGATTTCCAGAGTGGTTGTACAAGCTTGCAATCCCACCAGCAATGGAGGAGTGTTCCTCTTTCTCCACATCCTCCTCAGCATCTGCTGTCACCTGAATTTTTGATCCTAGCCATTTTGACTCGTGTGAGGTGGAATCTCAGGGTTGTTTTGATTTGATGACGGATTCCTTGACTGGCGAGTTCACCACTTACTTTCAGGTTTTGCATTCATGGAGTCACTCAATATTGATGTCTAGTCGTTTTGTTGTTGTTGTTGTTGTTTTTGTTTTTTTTTTGTTTTGTTTTTTTTTTAGCTGCCCGGGGCTGTTAAAAGGTTGCAGGTGTATCCTTGGTAATCTAATAATTTCTGAAGTAAGAAAAAAAAAAAAAAAAACCAAAACCCCTAACTGGAGCAGATCTCACTCACACTTCATAGACTGTGCTGTACACACCTGTCTTTCCCGTGGTTTAGCATGCTTAAACTTCGGAAAGACCAGATCCTGGGTTCAGTCTCCATCCATCTTAGAAAACCTGACCTAAGATTGAACTCAAGTTCACTAACAGGCCAGTGCCTAGCACCAGTTGCTAGGCTCCCCCCCTAACAAGACCCATGTCTAGCCCCAGGTTTTCAGGTTATTCCCCCCAAAAAATCTATACCTCCGGTTACAACCCCGCCCCTGACACTTCACTTCCTAACAACCACCAATCAGGAGGAAAACAGAAGTTAAGTTTATGGTTTGGCTCCCAGCACCAGCCAATTATGTTAAAGGCCATAATGGCGCCCCCTATCAGATGTGTACTAGGTTAGACACGGAGTTCTTGCCTCTATAAATGCTTGCCTGATACTGGGCTCAGGGCCTGTCCTCCTGCAACATGGACAGTGGTGTGGCCCAAGCTTGAGCTTGAGTAAAGAGACCCTAATATAATTGTATCAGAATCAGCTCCTTGGTGGTCTTTTTGGGGTCCACGAATGTTCCCTGGCACAACATTTCCTGGAGAAAGTCCCTGCCTATGCCCCTCTCCTCAGTCTTCAGCTTTGTTTGTACCAACTACTTTAGAAGTGGGTGAATCCAGCAAATAGGTGAAGATGGTAGGAGGGGAAAGAAACCAGACAGATGCCTTAGCCTGCTTAGCATCATTGTAACAGAATACCAGAGTCTGTGTAACTTATAAAGAAGCATATTTCTTACAGTGCAAGAGTCTGGGGAGTCCAGCATTGAAGGCTCAGCATCTGGTGAGGGTCTTCTTGCTATATCATGCTTTGAAAAGTAGATGCTCTCGTGGTGAAGGATTATGGTGAAGGCAGAGAAAGGAGAGTCAGACTCATCTTTTTATTAGGGACCCTGTTCACAGCTCACTTAACTGTGCTCTTACTAAGTCCAATTGATGTTTTCATAAAGAGGGGCACCCTCATGACCTAATAATCACCACTTAAGGTTCTACCTCTCAATTCTGCAGGACTGGAGACTGTTTCCAACACTGGACTTAGTGAGGGAACATTCAAACCACAGCACCAGTGAACAGTGATTTCAACAGAGTTGGTGAGATTCGGGCAGGGATGGCAAAACAAGGCCCTTTGCACACACTCGCGATCTTTAAGTCATGGATTGGGAGACCTGATGGAAAGGAAGAGTTGGAAGTTGGAAAAGCCAGGTCACAAAGCATGAAGAGCTGAGAATCCATGCAGGCGTGGGAAGCCTCTGGCATTTTTACTAGACCATCCAGGAGGCTACTGGGTAATGCTCACAAGGATTATTCTACTGGCTGGTAATCCACCCCGGGGGAGAGGAGAAAGTAGCACAAAAGTGGTGTGTGATGGGCAGAGGAGGTGAAGAGGCAAGGGAATGAGCGCTATGGGGAATGGGGAAAGGGCTGGCTGGCAGCAGCGTTGAAGGCTGGGTCTCTGCATTAGTCACCCCCCCTCCCACCCTATCCCCACCCCCAGTGGCTGCCTGTGGGGTTATTGGGCACTGAGAATAATCTGGCTGCCTATCAGGAAGGGGGTTGGGCGTCCATTTAAATCTGCCTGGGGAGTCTACCCAGGCCACACACCAGGCGACCGATCAAGCGATCAAGGACACTTTCATTCAGTTCCAGAATCCAGGGGCTTTTGGTCTCTCCTACCTACTTAGGTTTTTATTTTTGTCTCTTGGTATTTCAGAGAAGTCCAGGATCTGCTGTTTTGAGTGTCTGCCTCAGCGAAGTCATGCTTCCTTTTGGGGTATTATACTCGGTTGCCGGTTGCCATGGAAGTGAGGGCTGGCTGATTCACACAGGAGGGGGGTGGGGCCCACTAGCAAGCCCTCAAGCACACTGGATGATTTCAATTACCTAAATCCCTGCAGCTTCTCAGAAGACATCTACGTGTTTTTTATGACGTATGAATACCTTTGACTTTGATTTAGAAATCGAGATGCATTTTTAAAAATCTGTGACCTGTATGAGAACAGTCTATTGATAAAGCACCAAGAATAAATGGAACTTTGAAAGCAGGCCAGTCCAGCACAAATTGGAATGTCTCTGAATTGGGATTAAAAGAAAGAAGAAAAAACAAACAAACAAAAACTCCCCCAAAATCCAACAAAACCAGGCAAGCTGAGGTCATCCAGGTTCTCCAGAAATGAAGAAAGCAGGCCTAGTGAGAGTCTGGTGGATTCTAGTTAACAAAAAGCCTGCAGTGGATAGCAATCCCGAGGCAGGTCATTATTAGATGCCCTTCTGTTTGCAAGTATGGCGAAGTTCTTGTCCAGCAAGTAACTGTTGCCAAAGCCAAGATTTGTTTCTGGTTTCCCTGCTGGGCTTTTAAGTGTTCATCTGCCTTCTCAGGGTCACTCTGGTGAATGTTGGGAGGACAGAGGGACCCACCTTAGGTTAGGAAGTCCAGAAGAAAGCAAGAACTTCGATGGTGTTTCTAAGCAACACTTGCTCAACCCGCTCAACCACACCCCTGTAATTAGGCCTGCCATCCTGTCCAAATTAGGGGCAGGGTTAATAGCTGTGCTTCTCTGTGCTGGGGCTTCCTAAACATTTGCAGCAGCTTGGGGCTCTTCCCCACCATGTGTCCACAGGAGTGTCCATCTACTGCCTTTACCTGTCCATCTACTGCCTTTACAAACGCCCCCCCCTCCCCCTCTCTCTGGAGTCACAGGAGAAATTGTATCTCCAGCACTGTTTTTCTGCTCACAATGTAAACACAGTGGCTGTGCTTTCAATATGGCCCCCTCTTGCCAAAATTCCCGCTGAAACTTTGTTGCAGTGTTGGGGCCTTTGAGAAGGATTTGAGCCTTTCTGAAGGAACTGGACTGGATCTTTCAAGAGGACATTAGTCTGCCCTTTGTAACAATGGAATCATCACACATTTATACAAAGGGGTCTCCTTCCCTGCCCCCTTCCATATGCTGGGTTGACAAGTTCTCATGCAGATCTAGCATCTGATGCCACCCGCATACTACAGTGTGAAGCCTTCACCAGGTACAGCCACTTCATCTTGAGCTTCCCCGTCACTAAGACTGTTGAGCTGAATAAATCCCTTTTCTTTATAAATTGTTTCATCTCCAGTATTCGGTCATAACACGGGCAAATGGACTAGGATGCTAATCAAGAGTTGAAAATGGCCAGAAAACGTTTTTAGAATTTCATGCTACAACGGACTGGAATCAGAGGTGATGTGAAATGGTTGTCCCTGAGCTTATGACTCAAAGATACTTCATATCCTTCAATAGGTGACACATTAAAAATGCATAGCGGCAGAGGGGTGACTGGAGAGATGACTTGGTGGAGAAGTTACTACTGCTAGAGAGTGAGGACCTGCGCTTGAGTCTCCAGAACACTTGTACAAGCTTGGCAGGGGTAGAGCACATCTGTGATCCTAGCATTTTCAGGAGAAGATGGGAGGCAGAGGGAGGAGAACCCTATCTTCAGCACCAACAAGCTGAACAGGAGCCTATAGACGATGCTGAGAACTGATACCGAAGATTTCTGAGCTTTGCAGGTAGATCACAGCACATGTATCCACAGAATTCACAGCAACACACACAGAGAGAAACAGAGAGAGACAGGGAGAAAAGAGACGCGCGCGCGCGCGCACACACACACACACACACACACACACAGACACAGACAGAGAGAGAGAGAACACACAGAGAGAGAACACAGAGAGAGAGAGAACACAGAGAGAGAGAACACACACACAGAGAGAGAGAGAACACACAGAGAGAGAACACAGAGAGAGAGAGAACACAGAGAGAACATACACACAGAGAGAGAGAGAACACAGAGAGAGAAAACACACACACACACAGAGAGAACACAGAGAGAGAAAACACACACACACACACACACACACACACACACAGAGAGAGAGAGAGAGAGAGAGAGAGAGAGAGAGAAAGAAAACAATACCCCTGATGGAACTGGTCAAAGCACACTGAGGATTTATTTCTTGCACTTGTATGCAAATCTGTAAGTATCTGAAAATAGCTTAACTGAGAGCCAGAGAAGGAATAAAGGAAAACCGTGCACACAGTAGGTGTTACATGTTTGCACATAAAGATTGTGCAGGGCAGGGAAACAAGCCCTTCTGTCTAGTAATTGATGTGCCTGGAGGAAAAACTGTATTAAGGATAAAGATGTCGGAGAAAATGTATTTTTACAGTTTCAGGGTCACGAGCTGGACCTAGCTTGTCACAGTTCAGCTTCGGCTTCCTTCCTCTTCTGTTCCCCTGCAAGGTGTTCAGCACGGAGAGTTGGAAGCATTTTAGTTCTGATTCTACGCCCACATTTGTGTCTTTGGGGAGCAGCAGGGCGAGGCATGATGAATCATTACTACTTGGTAGTGGCAAGCAGCTGTGAGGTCACCAGCTGAATATAAGCAAGTGGTCACAAGCGTCATGTTTGTGTAAGAATAGAGTCAAGACTGCTATTTTAAGAATGTCATACAAATAGATTTTTAATCTCTTGTTCTTTTCCCTGGATTTAACATGAGATAAAAATAATGTAGTGTCTCTTCCCGGAATTCCCACTAGGAAAGAGATTTGTGGGTTTCTGAGTTGTCTACCTGGTCTGGTGAGATTTCCCTACTGCAGCTAACTGCCTATGCTAACAAGAGCTCCTAAGTAACCCCATTTAATTTTTTAAAAATCTAATTACTGATACTCATGGACACAAAAAACTCTAAGCTCAAAACCGGTTATCCATCTCCTTTGACTACAAGATAGCCAACCAATGATCAACACCAAGAATACGAGTTCTTAGCATTAAAGCTGTTCAGCACTTACTACCTATGTCTCTCAGCCCCAACTCCAACTTCAAGCATTCCACGTTCTAGAATAGAGATCTACTGAGCAATGCCAGCCTCCCACTCCTTTATTTGATCCCCCTGTTCCTGCCAGATCAAATAGTATCCACTTGGTGTTTTTCTTGGGGTCTCAGGACGCTGTTAAATCAATCTGATCAGTGCCCTTTTAGAAGAGAAGGTTCAGAGGCACCTGCGCACAGGGGAGGTAAAGTAGGATGGATGAGGCCACCTCTTAAGACACTAGTGGGATGCTATGAAAGGTTTCTATTGTTAACAAACCACAGTTCCCTCTAGTGAGCAGGGGCTGGTGGGGGGGGTGGGGGGAGAAGGAAAGAAGGCAAGTAGAAGCTTCTGGAAAAAGCAAAAAGAAAAATTAGGAAGTGACATTATCAACATGTGAGATTGTGGTTCTCAAGATCCAACTTTCTCCTTCCCAGGCCAGGTTCCTTTTCTCTGTCACCACTGTCTCACCTGTGTCATGGCGTCATTGCCAAATTACATAGTACCTTATCTTCTTTACATGGGTGGTCCATGAGGGTTTAAAGACAGTACTGGACCACAGTTTGCTAGCCGCAAGCTTCAATAACATCGCTACCTTTGTCTAGCTGAATGGACAGAATCCCTTATTGTCTTCAGGGTTTAGGAGCTCTGCAAACGGGAGAAAGTATATACAGTAAGAGTGTTGCCATCATAAACCATAGCAACAGAATGATGCCCCTCCCCCCATCAAGATGTCTATACCCCACTTCCTGGAAGCCTTCCTTGGGAGGACTACTTCACATGGTCAAAGGTCTTTGGTGATTGTTAAGAGTCAGATATTTATTATTTGAATGTGCCCCTCAAGGTTTCGTATGGTGGACATTTGGTCCCACGGATGTAGGGGTGGGAAGTGGAGGGACTTTTAAGAGGTGGGGCCTAGAAGGCAGAGGTTCCTGTGTTATTGGCAGTTCTGCCTTTGGGAGAATTAAGGTAGATCTCTCCAGAGCAAGTGGCTATAAAAGCCTAGGCTGACTGCTGACTCTCTCTGTAGCTTCCGGTGGATGATGTCATCTCCTTCTGCACACACATTCATCGTGTTCCATGAAGCTTCACCCAGAGTCTCTGCTATGCTGTTTGGATGTCCAGTCTCCCAAACTGTGTGTTAAACAAACCTCTTCTTAAAAAAGCAGCTCACCTCAGGGATTCTTCAGTCCCTCCTTACATTGAAAAATCAAATGTCTTGTTCATCATTTCGTTTATGATCTAAAAGGTATGGAGTTGCTAAGCATGATGTCTGTATTTATTCCTTCTTTCTTTCTTTCTTTCTTTCTTTCTTTCTTTCTTTCTTTCTTTCTTCCTTTCTTTTTTTTTTTTATTTATTTTTTTTTTTTTTTTGGTTTTTCAAGACAGGATTTCTCTGTGTAGCCCTGGCTGTCCTGGAACTCACTTTGGAGACCAGGCTGGCCTCGAACTCAAAAATCCACCTGCCTCTGCCTCCAAAGTGCTGGGATTAAAGGTGTGCGCCACCACGCCTGGCTACAAAGTCTGTATCCCAGCACTCGGGAGGCAGAGGCAGGCAGATTTCTGAGTTCGAGGCCAGCCTGGTCTCCAAAGTGAGTTCCAGGACAGCCAGGACTATACAGAGAAACCCTGTCTCAAAAAACCGAAATAAATAAATAAATAAATATTCATCAGCTTTACTTCATGCTTCTCATGCTATCCCATGAAGACAAAAAAAAAGTGCTAAGCACACAAATTTGATTTTTAAAAAAATGAATAGCATAGCTATTGATTTTTGTCTTTTGTTTTGAGCTACAACATATTGCCTATGAACGAGGAACCTATGTATAGTTATATTGGCTATTCTTATCCTGAGAACAACATTCACTGGAATGTGAAAGGTCTGAGGCCTTCTTAAATAGTGCATTAATTTAATGGATATTTGTGTTAGCCCTGAGAAATGGCTTGAAGACTCACTCATATTCATAGGAGATGTCCCTAAAAGTTTGAAAACACAGAGACATGGAGACATGTCTAGGCTGTGAGTTACTGTGTGGGAAGAGTGCAGGTGGAGGATGAGGAATCAGGAGGGAGACACAGGGGTTACAAGGCCTGGAAACCAAGGTCAGCCATCAGTGGCTGACATGTCCAGGATGGATCTAGTTTATTCCTTAGGATTCACACACTGACACTGAGCCCAAACAACTCCGACAGAGCTAATGGGTGGGAGAGAGAAATCCGAGACAATGCCTGTAGGTTATCCAGCTGTACTTCCGGTTCCCAGGACATATTTGTCAGGTAAGAATCATATGCTAATACCAGAGCATGTTACCATGTAAGCCAGTGTTATGTGTTAATATTTACTGCTCTTCTCTCTCTCTCTCTCTCTCTCTCTCTCTCTACAGGCTCAATCAGGCTTCAAAATCACTGGGTGCGAAAACTCTTGTCAAATGTTACTCGCACCATCTGTGTTACCTAACTTCCTTCACTATAACAAACTATAGGAGAGACACAATTTGGAAGATGAAGGGTTGACTTGGGCTTGTGTTTTTAGTCCTTGCTGATGAAGCAAAGCATCATGGTAGAAAGTTGCTGGGGAGGGGGCAGAACAAGGCTGCTTTCCCCCAGCAGCCAGGAAGCATGAGAATGGAAAGCTAGACACGAGACATTCTTCAAAGGCACACACCCCTGGCCCACTTCCTCTAAGTCAGCCCAGCTCTTAACAGCCATGACTTTATGAATCTCTTGATCCAGCCACCCCTCAGCAGCACCAGCACTGAGGGCCAGTCCATCCATCCATGAACACATATGCCCTCGAGAGGGACTGGGTAGTTTCAGGCACCACACACATCCCAGGGCTTAATAATTATTTCCCAATGAACAAAGGACAGTGGGGCCAGTAACCGAGCCGCTGTATTGGGTCTTTCCTCTAATCAAAGAGCCAGCTTTCTTGTCTTTTAATTGGAGGTTGTTTCTAAGGTCCCATTCATACCTACTGAGTTTGATGGGTCTCAGGCTGTGGTTGTGGGATTCAGAGAAGCATGAGGGGGTCCTGGCTGGGATTCGTATATTTTACATGATAATGACTTCCATTTATGCTGCCTTTGGCTGTTTTTAAAGTACTTGGGCCCATTCTCGATAATTATGCATGCTTTTCAAACGCAGCAAAGCTTAGAAGGAACTCTGATCTATTCCAGCCCTCTTTCCAACTTGAACAATTCAGGTTGATTTCCAGAGAAATCCTTTCTCCTGCTTCCCTCCGACACGCAAGAGAGGGTCATTATTTCTCCGTTCCTGAATCCTCTTCCTGCTATTTAAATCTGTCTGCTCTGGTTCTATCTTTAGTAAGCATTTAGATAGGACCTGAGGAGTTAATGCTTTCCTGGCAAGCCCTGAAGTATGAGTACTCTGTTCTGTTTCTTCCTTTAAGAAGGCCAGAGAACTGCTGCTCAGCAATAACACAGTCGGGTTGATCTACTTCACTCAAGGCAGCAAGGCTCTCACCAGCTCAGGCAGTCTGTCCACAGTGGTGGATGGAGAGGACTATTTGGACCAAAAATGTGATGGGGGGACAGGAATATGTCTGCTGAACACTCAGTGACAGTCAGCTCTGAAGGGTCCTATGGGAACCACACATCTCAAGGGAGTCAGAAGCACTGGGCAGGAAGATCGCAAAGACTCAATTAGTTCCAAAGCATCTAGAAATATACAGCATCGGAATAGAGTGCCATAAACCTGGGAACAACACCAAAGATAATGATGATAAACAGTTGCAAGAAGAAAGCTAGCCTCCGGCCGGGAGTGGTGGCGCATGCCTTTAATCCCAGCACTCGGGAGGCAGAGGCAGGCAGATTTCTGAGTTCGAGGCCAGCCTGGTCTACAAAGTGAGCTCCAGGACAGCCAGGGCTATACAGAGAAACCCTGTCTCGAAAAACCAAAAAAAAAAAAAAAAAAAAAAAAAAGAAAAGAAAGCTAGCCTCCAGTCAGCAGGAGGGATACTGTAAAGTAAAAAGGACCTGCCAGGACAATGATGTGCTGCTAATGCTGCAGTCATTCTATGGCAGAGAGAAAAGCATGGCAGTATAGGGCAGGATTCACTCCAGGGAATAGTTTGCCTCACACAGAAGCACTTAGGCCAGATGTTCAGGAGACTGCCCATCATCCTTCTGGTCCCAGTTTCCTGGTTCTGAATCATTTTCTTTAGGTTGTCTTATATGGGCACTGGCAAAATGGGAAGTGTTAACAAATTGACCTGTAAGGTACTCAGCTTCCCACTGCGATAACAAATGCCCCCAAGACAGCAGCTTGTGGAAGATAAAAGGTTTATTGGGGTTCACAGCTTCATGGGTTTCTTTCCATGGTCATTTCGCTCCATTGCTTTCTAGACCCATCGAAAAGTGGCATAGCAAACCAGGGAGCATGAAGAGACTATATATATATATATATATATACCTCATGGACAGAAGAAAGAGGACAGAAGCTGGGATTCTACAATCCCTTCTAAAAACACGGTCACAAGTAACCCCAAGGCCTCTCACTAGTATCCATCTCTTCACTGTTCCATACTTTGCCAACAGAAAGGTCTTAGGGACCCAGGCTTTAACACTCAGGGCCTTGGAAACCATTCCACATACAAACTATAGCACCCAATACCGACCTTCCCCTACCCTCATGTTGCGTGTGTGCGCCTGTTGGCGCATATGTATAGAAACAGAAGTCAGTATAAGATTGCCTTCTTCCCTTGTTCTCTACCTCAGTCTTCTGTGATGAGCTCACTGATTGGCTGGATGGGTCCCAGGAATCTTCCCATCTTTGTAACCCTCCGAGTAAAGGTTACAGGCATGTGCTACAGTGCCCAGGTTTTACTATATAGGTCTGAGGAACCAACTAGATCTTCATGCTTGCATGGCAAACACTTTACTGGCTCAGCTATTTCTTCATACTTATGTAATATTTAAAAAATTTTTATCTTGAAGGTAAATATATACACATACATATGTACATACATACATATATTCATACATATATATATATACACACATATATATGTACATGTGAGCATACACATGTATGCACATGCATGTAGAAGCTTGAGGCCCATGGTAGGCATGTTTTTTTTCATTTGTACTTTATTGTCTTTGTGTTATCATTGTTATGATGAAACACCATGACCAAAAGGAACTTGAGAAGGAAAGAACTTATTTGGTTTACACTTCTAAGTCATTGTTTATCATCAGAGGAAGTCAGGACAGGGACTCAAGCAGGCAGGGACCCAAAGGCAGGAGCTGATGCTGAGGCCATGGAGGGGTGCTGCATACTGACTTGTTCCTCATGGCTTGCTCAGCTTATTTTCTTATAGAACCTAAGACCACCAACCCAGGGGTGGCACCACCTCTAATGGGCTGGGTTCTCCTGCATCAATCACTGATCAAGAAAAGGATTCACAGGCCAGTCATATAGAGGCATTTTCCCAATCAAGGCTCCCTCCTCTCATATGTCACTGTCTACAGCTTGTATCAAGTTGACATAAAACTAGCCAGTGCACCACCTCATTTTTTAAGATACAATCTCTCACAGAACCTGGAGGTCATCTATTCAGCTAGGCTGGTTAGCCAATGAGCTGGAAGAAACCCACTGGTCTCTATCTCCTCAACACCAGCATTACAGGAGCATACACTGTGCCTGGCTTTTATGTGGGAGCAAGGGATGGAACTCAGATCTCTGTTCTTGTCCAGCAAGAACATCACCAACTGAGCTATCTCTCTAGCCCTTAAGCAACCACTATCTTGTAGGAACAGCATCCTTGAAGCATCAAGCTAGAAGGATTTAATAGTAATGATGGAGAATAGCCGGAGTAGGCAAGAGTCTGGAGTATGGGGATGAGATGTAGCCACAAAGACACTCTCCATTTAGAGCCAACACTGAAGAGAAGCAGGGTGTTTGGAGATGGTTCCATTAGGAAACCCCAAGTGGGTTTGCTGATTTTTCTTTCCCTGAGAGATGACATGCAGGGATTTTCTCCAATTAAGCAAAGAGAAACATGAAAACATCCGAGTCTAACCCATGGCAGGCTTCCTTCCCCTCCTCCTCTTCCCTAATCTGGAGTCCATTTCCCTTGACTCTGGCCTGGTCTCCTCAAGGGATGAGGTGACCTGGATGGAGGGCAAGGAGGCAGAGTTTCTAACATCCCCCACCCCAGGTGGCGCAGGCAGCAGACTACTTCAGCATCTCCACAGTACAGTATTTGTTTTGCTGTTAATAATTGGCTCATGGATGTGATGTACAGTATTATCCAGATCTTCACTTCCCAAATGATCAACCATCCATATGGCTGTTTACTTATCAAGGTCACTAGGATTGGGCATCACCATTACAGCTAACTGGAGGAAATCCAAGCATCTACGCAGACAGTGGGGCTCAGTGGAGGAGGGAGCTGGTAGTCATTGTCGAAAAAGCGGCTGAGCTCACGAAGCCTGCGGAGTGGGCTTGGTAAGCATGCTTGGCTCCAGATGAAATGAACTTTCAAGATTCTGTCTTTTAAACTATGGGAGTAGTGTCCAGCCCTAGTGGGTGACTGCTTTCTGACCCCTCGCTTTCCTCCAGGTTTTGGCTTATTGGCATACAGATGGAGAGTCTAAGTGAAAACTCTCCCTTTGTCATATTAATTAATCCCCTTGATTTTCCAGTGAAATGTAAAGCTGACTCAAAGCCCAAGTTCTAGATTTAACTGATAAAAGGCATCAGCAAATTAGTCTCGTTCCGGGATTACCTCCAGAGCGGGCCTGTGGAGGGCGAGCTCCCTGGCTCCCGGGCAGATGAGGTAATAGCCTCTCGGTCTGTAAAACTCGAAGTTGTGGTACTTATCTAAAGAAGGGTGTGAGAATTACATCAAATTCAAGAAACATGATTTACATAGTATAATGTAAAAATTTTAATGTAGACATTAAAAAATGGGGGTGGGGATGGCTCAAGATGGTGGAGAGCTTGCTCGACAAGCATGAGGATCTAAGCCTGGCTCCTAGGCACCCATGTCACAGCTGGGCAGGTCTGTAACCTCAGCGCTGGGGGCTGAGAGGCTGGGGGATCCGGGGAAACTCACTGGCCTCTCAGCCCAACTAAATCAGTGAACTCCATGTTCCGTAAGAGACCCTGTCTCAAAAATAAGGTGAAGGGTGACTGATAGAGAGATTCAGTATCAATCTCTGCCACCACAGGCAGGCACACACACATACACACATACAGATATACACATATGCACATACATACATATATACACACATAAACACACATACACACAGATATACATATACACATACGTACATAAACACACATACACACATATATACATATATACACAGACACACACACATACATACACATACATAGACACACACACAGACACATATACACAGACATATATATATATACACACATAAACACACATACATACACACAGATATACATATACACATACATATACACACATACACACATAAACACACATACACATATATATATACATATATACACACACATACATATATACACAGACACACACACACATACATACACATACATAGACACACACAGAGACACATATACACAGACATACATACACAAAACACAGAAACATACACACATACACAGAAACATACACAGAAATACATACACACAGAGAGATACACATACATAGACACATACATACAGACATACACAGACACATAGACACACAGACATAGACACACACAGAGACACATACATACACACATACACAGGCACAGACACACATACAGAGAGGAACACAGACATATACACACAGACACATATACACAAATACACACAGAGTTATACACAGACACACAAACACATACACACAGACACATATACATAAATACACACAGAGATATGCACAGACACACAAACACATACACATACACACAGACACATATACACATACACACACATATACACATACACGCAGACAAAGACACAAAGACACACACACACACACACACACAGATACACACAGATACACACAGACACAGACACACACACACATACTCCTGAATACCCAGCTACATATATATTGAAGACAAACACCCCTACCCTCCTACTTACATTGGGAATATTCGCTATGAAGTCATCCCAGATGAATACTAACAAAAACCTAGCAAAGACAAGACACTGGAAAAAGGGGGAATTCCTTAACATAGATTTGGATCTTGTACACTAAGTTGGATCAGAATCCAGAGCACAGTACTCAGCCAATGGTATCTCTCTCAGAAAAACATTTGAAGAGTTTTGTTTTTTTTCTGGGGTGCATGAGGTAGTATTAGTGTTCAGGAAGCTTTTCCACACTGACTGTCATGAACTTGGAGACAACAGGAGCTTTGAAAGGTGGAAGAGAGTCTCTGGGTGGGTTCTCCTGATTTTTACGTATCTTGTCTCCTAGAATCTGAGGTCTTCCTATTTAAACTTCCCAGTCATACGAAAACGCACCTGTAAGTGTTGCAGAGCTGAGCCACGATTGCCCAGGGAGATGTTATACACACAGCTCTAATGACTCAGGCTTAGCACTGCAGTGGAAACCTGGACACTTTGCTAGCCCTGCTTGTCTGGGTCACAGCTGATTCCAAACTCCTGTAACCTGAACATCTCAGAAGAGGTTCTGCCTTCTGCTTAACTCTTCAAAAACATTGGAGTCAACGGGAAAAAAAAAATACATGACTGGATAAAACCGATCGAAATATTTAAATACTAGTCCTGTTAGTGATGCACAGTCCGGGAAAATTTGGTGAGCCAGCCGTCACGCCGTTGCCCTTTTTAGTGTGTTATTTGGACATGGGGATAGAATTTTGTTTCAACCTTCCTTTATTCCATTCCTGGAAATGAACTTCATTATTAGTCATGGGCAAAAGTCACTTTTTTTTTTTTTTTTTTTTCAGAACTGGCAAAGGTCATTTTTCCTGGTAGCATGACTTTTTAATGTCTTTCCTAAGCAACATAACAACAGCTCAGCTCTTCCTCTCGGCTTCAGTAGACCCCTGGGCTGTGGTACTAGATTTTACTCACTTACATCCTCAGTAGGCTTTTTAAAAAAAAGATTTAAGCCGGGCGTGGTGGCGCACACCTTTAATCCCAGCACTCGGGAGGCAGAGGCAGGTGGATCTCTGAGTTCGAGGCCAGCCTGGTCTACAAAGTGAGTTCCAGGACAGCCAGGGCTATACGGAGAAACCTTGTCTCGAAAAACCAAAAAAAAAAAAAAAAGATTTATTTTTATTTTATGTATATGAGTATTTGCCTGCATGTACGTGTGTGCAAAACAAGCATGCATGGCACCCACGGAGGTCAGAGACAGCACCAGATCCCCTAGAATTGCAGAAACAGACAGTGTCAAGCCACCAGGTAGGTTCTGGGAAGGGAACTGAACCCCAGGCCTCTGGGAAATCAACGGGTGCTTTTAACCATCTATCTCCTAGCTCCTCTCAGGATGCTTTTTAAGATAGTGACAAGGTGGAGAGGCAGGAGTGAACTGGAAAGCACTGAAGAACTGTTTGGAAACATACCCAGATACTTCAGCGTTCAGTACAGAAGCCACTGGCTTCGGTGTTCATTAATTTTCTCCCACTCACCATTGCGTGGTTAACCCATGCTGGGAAGAAGTCATCCAAGCCCTTGGGGTAAACGAGGCTCCGGTCGTAGTGAAAGAGAGTCCAGAATACCAAGAACACAAACTGGAAAGGAAACACAAAAATACTAGCCTTAGGTTTGGTTTTCCAGCAGAGGTTTATAAGCCAACCAATGAAACAGCAACATCAAAATTGATGGCGATTTGAAGGATAGCGCACATACATTTTAGAAACATAAAATGGAAGAGGAAATGCTTACTATAGAACAGTTGTATCCTGGCTCTCTGGGGATTCTTTAGTGAGGGCAATGTGTTAGAAAGCAATGATGATGACCATCGTGGCAGGAAGAGAAGACATAATATAAAAGATGCATAGACCACCAGCCATTCATTGTTATCAATGGTCTCTTTGTCATTAGTGCATGGATGTGTATGTGTGTGTACATGTATGTGCACATGTGTCTATGCATATGCATATATGTTCTTGGGCTCTCCTCCCTTTAAGGAGTCACGGCAGAGAACAACAGGAAGGCTTAGGGTGCTGCTGAGCAGGAGATCATGCATAAGCTACTGACGTGGGAGTTGGATCTCTCTGTCGCTTAGAACTTTGGGTTTCCTTGCATTTGCTGTATCCTTTGTATGTCCTGCCCCAGCGTCTGTCCTCTGGGTTCTGTGCCTGCCGAATGATGGGGCAGGCTACTGATTCTCCCATCACATTACCTTCTGAACATGCATAGGCTCGATTTGCAAGACAAATAAACAGACTCCGATGTTCCTTCTAAAACCTTGAACTTGAAGAGATTTCCTGTGAGTGGAGGAGGAAGCATTCCACAAAGAAACCTGGAAGGCTAAGTGCTTGCTGCATCTGAGCTCACCAGAGGTGGGGAGTTCCAGGCTGCATTTAGTTTTGAAGTCTTGGAGCCATAGAAAGCACTGGCCAGAGGAATGAGGTTGTCTTTATTATTATTATTGTTGTTGTTGTTGTTGTTGTTGTTTTTCGAGACAGTGTTTCTCTGTATAACCCTGGCTGTCCTGGAACTCACTTTGTAGACCAGGCTGGCCTGGAACTCAGAAATCTGTCTGCCTCTGCCTCCCGAGTGCTGGAATTAAGGGTGTGTGCCAGCACACCTGGCTGAGGTTATCATTTCTAATGCCAGGCCCTGCTATGCAGTAAGCATGTGTGATCTCAGACGGCTACAGTCCTAGATAATGAACGCAGCATGGACAATGGAATAACCACGTGGCAGCACCGGAAAACAAGCTTCCTTCAGTTAAATTTGTGGTTGCAAAATCCACAAACATGGAGAGCTGGTTTTATTTTGATTATGCTTTCCCACCAGGCAACAACAAGGACCACACACAAAACTTTTACCAAAAAAAAAAAAAAAAGAAAAAGAAAAGAAAAAAGAAAAGGACTTTGGGCTGGAGAGATGGCTCAGCAGTTAAGAGCACTGACTGCTCTTCCGAAGGTCCTAAGTTCAAATCCCAGCAACCACATCGTGTGGCTGGCATACAACCACCCATAATGAGATCTGATACCCTCTCCTGATGCCTCTGAAGACAGCTATAGTATACTTATTTATAATAATAAATAAATCTTTTGGCCGGATCAAGCAGAGCCGACCAGAGGGAGCAGAGGTCTTAAATTCAATGCCCAGCCACCACATGATGGCTACAGTGTATTCATATACATAAAATAAATAGATACATCTTTGAAAAAAATTAGAAAGTTAATAATAAGCTCATCTGTGGTGTACCCCACTCCTGGATGATGCTAGACAATGCAGTCAGTCCCCAGACAGAAAATTTGTGGAAATGTAGATGCTCTGGTTATAGTAATTAGTCTCCAGACCACCTTGTTGTTCCAGGAGAAGTATCCATCCATGGTATGGGATGATGATGCTGGACATACAATTTGGGTACTTACTGTGGATATAGGAAAAGCCATTGTGGTAAAGAGCAGATCTCTGAAGGATGTGACAAACTTGATGTCTTTCCTTCCGATGACTCTTTTCAGCACATCATCCAGGCAGGCGACCCCAAAGAAAATGGCCTGCAAGAGCTAAATTCATTACAATAAATGAGCACTCTCATTGGCTTTAATTAATACATCCTTGACTGATGTCAAGCTGCGGCCCTCTGGGAGCAATGTTGGCTTGAGAAGGAAGGGGCGGTGGGTCGTTTGGGTGCAGAGCCAATTCAAGGGCTGGGATTCCAGCTCATTGGGCCTTGACCTTGCACACTAAAACTGATTGAGGAAATTCATTTAGGAGATAATAGTGTGTACAGTATTTAGTCTAATGGTCTTCGGCTAAAATGGAAAGAAAATAGACTTTAAAGGGAGAAAGTAATGAGCTGCATAGAGGTAAGAACCAAATATACAGCTCGGTGTGAAGAGCCAGCCAGGCATAGGGGAGCATGGTCAGAAGTCCCTTCCTAGGAAAGATAGCTAAGGTAAAAGACTAGGTAGCGCTAGATACAACAGTCAGTGGAATGGTTGCCTCACAACCTGAAGACCAGATTCCAATCATTCATGCAAAAGCAGGGTGTGGTGCAGCAGATGTCTGTAACCTCACCTCAGCGCTGTGGGGTGAAGGCAGAGAAAGGTGGACCCTCCAAAATACGCTGACTCATGAAATAAAGTTAACTTCTGGTCTCCACACATAGAAACGGGCAAGTACCCATGCACATACATGCATGAACATATTCATTCTCTCTCTCTCTCTTTCTCTCTCTCTCTCTGACACACACACACACACACACACACACACACACACACATACACACACTGAACCCTCACTAAGAAAGCCATAATGAACACCAGGATGGAGCTCTGTGCCCGTTTGAGGAAAGTGCAGATCAGGACAGCATTCTCAGGATGAGAGGCCAGTGCAGTCCCCCTACCTAAAGGGGCTGCCTGAAGGCCTCGGGGAAGCAATCTGATAATTGGAAGGATTTAAATCATGGGATCCAGAAAGCAAGGCCAGGAGTTGTGGCAGCTGCTGAGTTCTGTGAGGTTCCCGAGGCAGGGCAAGAGCGAAGCAGAGCCTTTTTACTTCAGTAAGACTGAAGTCCTTTTTATCCTAAAGGCTTGGCACGAGAAGTATTTCGGATTGAGGATTTCTTTGTTCAGATTTTAGAATATTGACTCATAATGGAGAGAAGACTCAAGCATGCACACAAAATTAATTTGTATTTTATGTTCGCCTCTTAAAAATAGCTTGAAGGTAACCTTATACCATACTCTTAATAATGATCTTGTGCGTGAAAAATCAAGTTAGACTGTGAAATTTTCTATTTGCGACATCATACTTGTGACCGAGACACTTTGATTTTAGAGTCAATTGTCAGATCTTTGGATCCAGGATACTAAGCCAGAAATCAAGCCTTGTGTATTTTGTACAATATTTAGGTCTGGTGGGTGGTGACTGTACAGAGATTGGGTTTCTTTGAAGTAGGTTTGCCTTAGAAGCCATCTCAGTTCTTAGAGGCTCTGCCCTTGGCATGTGAGGGGCAGTTGGATTCCAGCCTAGAGTATGAGATAAGAAATTTATGGAGTCGGGAGCTGAGTTAATAAGTGATCCAAGCTGGCTGTTGGGGAACAGTGTCTGAAGTTTAGACTTGGGCAAGGATCTAAAGTTGACTTCAGGATACTCCGTAGGCTGAGGAATGAGCAGGAAGAGGGATGGGGAGAAACAGACGATTCATCCAAGATTGGAAACCGAGTCCTCAGATCAGCAGAAGGTGCACTACCTTGATCTTCTCAGAGAGCCAGGACTCTTCTCTGCCCACAGACTTCGGGATCACAGTCCCTGGAAAGGAGGTCTAAGGGCAGAACCCTCTGGATTGGGCATCCATCGCTCATGGATTTTACCAGGGACTCACAACTCCAACAGCTGACTTTCAGTCATGGCTTATTGTAGGAAGCCGCCCTCACATTCGCCGTTGCAAGATGGCGCTGACATCCTGTGTTCTAAGTGGTAAACAAATAATCTGCGCATGTGCCAAGGGTAGTTTTCCACTACATGTGCTCTGCCTTCCCCGTGACGACAACTCGGCCGATGGGCTGCAGCCAATCAGGGAGTAACACGTTCTAGGCGGAGGATAATTCTCCTTAAAAGGGACGGGGTTTCGCCATTCTCTCTCTTGCTTCTTGCTCCTGAAGATGTAAGCAATAAAGCCATTCTCTCTTTTGCTCTTGCTCTCTCTCTTGCGCTCTGGCTCCTAAAGATGTAAGCAATAAAGCTTTGCTGCAGAAGATTCCGGTTTGCTGCGTTCTTCCTGGCCGGTCGTGAATGCGTGTAAGAGCTTATAACATGCCAGACTCGAGACTCGTTTAATTCTCAAACGTCCTAGTGATGTATCAGTATTAGCTCCATCTTAAAGATGAGAAAAACGGGCTAAAGAGAGATTAACAAACTGGTTTTAAGTCCCAAGGCTTTGGAGTCTGGTTCTTGAGCCAGCCTTAAGAAACATCAGATTTCTTGAGCAGAATTGAGAAGAAACAATCTACATGACTAGGAGAATAAAATGCAACATTACAAAAAATTACCAGTGCTCTGTTCCTACCCCAGGGACTCCCCTTTAATGGGCTTAAGGGGACAGCTCAGATATTACGGTTTATGAATCTCCCCAAGGTTGTAGGTTTTTTTGGATATGTGGTGGTAGGGTTAGCCAGGGATCAACCTTGGCCAGGAGACAACAGCTATCTTGGTTTTTGAGGCAGGGCCTTCACTGGGGCCTGGGGTTCTCTGCTTCAGCTAGGCTGGTCAGCAGGCAATCACCAGGAACCTGCCCATCTTCACATCCTCTGGGCTGGGATTTCAAGGTCCTGCCACTGTGCCTAGCCTCAAGTGTAGATGCTGGGGATGGAAGTTCGTTCAGTCCTGATGTTTGTGCTCAGGCATTGAAGCAGCTGAGCCTTCTCCCTAGCCACATCCCTGGGGGATGCTGACACTAGGTATCTGAGACTGAAGGCCACCTGTCCAGCAAAATCTACACTTGGAAATACAGCTACTATCAAGTGGTCTTAGAGAGACGCAGCTGGGAGGAGCAGACCTAGATAGTCAACCGTCTTCAGGTGGAATGAAATTGTTGAGGGAGCGAGCTATGAGCAGGGAACAAATGCCAGGAAGTTACCTCAGGTGAGGCCCAGGATGAGGCAAGGCTTATCCAAGGCCACAGAGGCAGAATCACAGGCTGGGCGAGAGTCACAAGGCTCCTGCGGAGGAAGAGGAGGCTTCCCAATGGCTGAGGGTCGGTGTGGGAAGGAGGGAAAGAGCCACAGTTCTAAATGCCACGCAGAGGTTCCCTCCACAATGTTTAGCCCTACTGCTGGTGCCTTTGCCACAAAACCCATGAGCTGTAGAATTCCGAGTCTGCAGTCGTTTGTACACGGATGTCAGAAGTTGCCTCTTCTCTCTCCTTCCTCTTCCCACAGAGCTCTCAGCCCTAGTTTCAGTTCCAGATACTCTTGGCCATAGCAGCCCTTTCCTGCCTCAGTTTGCAGAAGCAACCCTGGGGCCTGAGCTTTGTTGATCAACACAGCCATTCTGCACACACACACACACACACACACACACACACACACACACACATGCATACACATTGACCATTCTTTGGACCTGCCCTCTTTGAGACTGAGAGAAAGGCTGCCTCCACCACCTAGAGAGTGAAGTCTATACTACCCAATGTCTTTTGGCCAAAGGGGCATCTAATAGGGAGTCAAGCCCATCCCTTTCCTTGCCCCTGTCAGCCACAGAGTATGGAAATCAGATTAGGGAAGAAAGCGTATTACTCAGCTCCTCCGAAGTTTCTCCCCATCAATACAAATTGGCTTCCCTGTAAATGTGCCAATCATCTCTCCCCCCTCCACCCCCAGTTCACACATACCATCTTGCAGACATATGCCAGACGCCAACTCAGGGTGAGGCAGCCTCGCTGCCACTGATCTGAGTACTGATATGCTACATCCTTACTAACAAGGAATACTTGGGCAGTGTCAGGTCCCACATGGGTGTAGGAGAGAAAAGGTTGAGGGTCAGGCCAAGGTAAAGGTACAGGCTAGAGCTAGGGTTTAAAGGGGCCACTGAACAGAGTTGGAGGATAAGGAGTAGTAAAAGCTGGATTTCTAGGGAGTCTGGAGGGGTATCGAGAGGATAATCAACCAGGTTATCCAGATGGATAGTGATCTGCTCATCCATCAAGGAAAAAATAAGACAATGTTTAGAATCACACACACACACACACACACACACACACACACACACACACACTCACAGATTCTAGGGAGTCCTGGGTGGTGTTGAGGGTGCATTTGGGTCATCACCTCAGGTCATCCAAATGGGTAGTGGTCTGCCCTTCTGTCATCCTAGGACATTGGCTCCCAGGAAAGTAGGCTTCATGGTGTCCTGTTGATCACAGGCTATTTACAGCTAATGGTTTCCGATTCATCTTTTCTACTGGCTCTTCCCTGACTCTACTCCAGTGGAATGTTCTGGGACTTTTCCTGAAAGGCTCGCTGCTCTATATTTGGTAGCTGTCTTTCTGTTTCTGTTGCTAGCTAACAAAATTATGACCAGTGACAGAGCTGAATTTACATTAAAAAAAAACAACTAATGTAATTTTAAAAACTGTAGCTGAAGGATATTTAGTTTATATATTCCATGTCTTCACAAATCCACTAGGATCTTAAAATCATGGAAACTTACCCTCTCCAACTCATCAAGTTTATTTCCCTTGCCCTAGAGCCAAAACCTTTTTAAACAACCCCAGGAAATGAAAATTTCTTCCATTAAAATAATAATAATAATAATTCCAGAGAGGGAGATTCCACAAGTTCCCTGAAGAAGACATTATGACTCCTGGTGGGTGAGTGTAGTGAGCCGGTGCCAAGCTCAAGGCTCTGGGCCTGACTCAGTCATCCTGGGACTTTCCTTACCCCTCTGTCAACCTGATGCAACTCTTGCAGTGAAAGACCATTCTAAAATTAAAGAGAACACAAGCACTAACAGGGAATGATGTTTTATCTGCTGGTATCGGAGAGGGTGCTGTTGACTGAGAAGGTGGCTAGCATTCTCTCTCATCCAAGGCTATCTGGGCCTGTGTGAAGTGCACAATCCCACTCATCGTCCATGTGCCTTTAAGAAAGATGCTGAAACTCATGGACAAAAGGGTATACTGTGGGACGCACTACAGCTTCCGCAGGGAGATTTGTTTTTCTCTGTTTTGTGTGTGTGTGTGTGTGTGTGTGTGTGTGTGTGTGCGTGGGGGGGTTGCAAGGATGGAGGGAGGGTAGAAGGGGAGGGAGAGATGAGTGGGATTGGAGTGCATGTTGTGAAATTCACAGTGAACCAATAAAAAGTTAACAACAGCAACAACAAGAAGATGCTGAAGTTTCATCCATGTAATCTTAACAACATGGTGGTTGTCCAAATAAGTTGTGCACAATGCTACCAACTTGTTGACACACCAAGGTGGGTGTGGTACGTTTCGCAAGGCTGCACCCCTCAATGAGGGGCCACAAGGAATTCATCCATGGTTACTGAGGGAGGGAGCATCAGCGTTCTCTAGGAATGAGCTTCCTGACCAGTTAGTTATCCAATCCAGGCGGTCAGCCCTAAACAGATGCTCTCCTGAGTTACAGAATCAGTAGAGTGTGTGGGTGTAAAGCAGCGATCACTGAAGAAGTCCTAAATTTGAGTGGGAGAAGCAGTGGACGTGGGGGAGGTGGAGGGGAAGGGGGGAGTGGTCAAATTGGGTAAATACCGGACTCTCATGTGACATTCACAAACAAATTAAATTTAAAAAGATCAACTTAAAAACAACAATACAACTCCCTTAAGATGAACAAGGGAGTTAAACAAACAAAACTAGGAGGACAAATAATGTAAAGAACACAATTTGGAATGATGAGGAGAGAAACAGGGAAAGCAAGAGTTGTGGGGATGTGTTGGTTAGAAGTGTAAGAAGCCTTGGCCAAGGCTGTGTCGCTAGGAACAGTGGCTTTTGGGTAGTGAGTGGTAGAATTTCCTGGGACAGAGCAACCTGCAGGGGGATGGGGTTTCC
Source organism: Mus musculus (assembly GCF_000001635.26). Lineage (NCBI taxonomy): Eukaryota > Metazoa > Chordata > Mammalia > Rodentia > Muridae > Mus > Mus musculus. Next base: position 41,822,278 of record NC_000079.6, read on the forward strand.
TGGCGAGTGGCTCACTCCAGTTAGAAGTATATACTGCTTACCAATTCATTCAGCCAACATCCCTGGAGTACCAGTGAGGAACCCAGAATTGTGTTAGAGATAACACGTGCCTGGGGTGGAGAGGTGTGTGGTGGGGGAGCTTGGGGGGGGGGGTGGAGTGGCTCGTGTCAGTTTGCCTTTACCGGGAATGAGGAAAAGGGGAAGAAAAATGAGAAAGAGGAGGAGAAGGAAAAGGAGGAGCTTGTGTGGTTCTGAGATGTGCCAGAAGGGATTCATTGAGGATAATACCCTTGAAGTATCTGTGGCAGGGAGGGAGAAGGATTGGGGACAGAGCAGATCCTAGAGGAGCACTGAGCGGCCTTGCAGAGATTCCCCCCCACCCCCACCCCAAGTGGCCCTTTCTCAGCCCCAGGGAAAGGGGATTAACCCTAGTGGAGGCAGCTTCCTCCCTGCTGAGGGTGCTTCCGGGAGGAGAGATCCACCTGTGACCCACCCACTGGAAGCCCACACACCATCTGGGAGCTGTGGAATGAAATCTCTCAGCTCTGTGAGGTGGGAGGATGTGTTTTCCTCAGTGCCACACAGGAACAAACTGAGATGGGGGAAAAGTGAGGTAACTCTCTTAGAACCACACAGGAAGTAGGTAGAGAGCCAGTGTTCTAGCTCCAGAAGCCTGGCTTCTCAGCACTGATCTCTCCACTGGGTTTAAAGAATGAACCAAAATGCTACCCATACATCCTAGTTGCTTTATTTGCATGCTGCTGATGGCCATTCCTTCTGTGCTGTCATCTGTAATCCCTCAAGCTGCCTGAGACCTGTCAGTCAGAGTTGCAAGCATCTTTGTGAACATCATCAGCCTTGTGTCTTTTGGACCCTGTAAAACTAAAGAGCTGTACAGATTAAGATCTAAACTTGGGGATGAGAACCAAGGGTTTCCCTCTAGGTACCAGAGCAGGCACTGTAATATAAATAGAACCCTGTCCTTCTACTGTTTGTAGGCTGCCTTGGAGTTTGTGCCAACGGGGAGGAGGGACTTCTTTTTCTCTAGACATGAATCATCCTCTCTGGGGACATATGCAATGACATCACATTGTTATCATCCCGAGAACTTGAGGATCAGGAGGTTTGGGGAGCATTACACGAGGAGAGCAAAGGGAAGGTTCATGTCTGCTAGAGAAGGAGATACAGGCTAGAAAGGGATCAACTCTAAGAATCTCACCTAGGGGCTCCTAAAATTGGGACATCTGAGCAAACTCAACGGCCCTGCACATCAAGAAGTGTCCAAAGGCTCCCCACCTTCACTAGTAGGTGTGTGTCCCTTAGGGCCGGGGCCAGTTCTTAGATGGAAAGGGAGTGAAGGAAACCAGGAAGCACATCTGGGGAGGACTGGGTACTATGTGCACTGAGCTAGCACAAGCAGACTAAGCCATACTCGGCTGCTAGGGTTTCCTCACTTGGTAGAACTCATTGCTCTCGGCTTACACCTGAAGCTCTACCTCTCCAAAAGCCCCAATGTCAGGGATGTCTATGCCAGCAGCTACAGCAGAGAGAGGAGAGTCTCAATAGACATCCTGTCCTAGCAAATGACAGAGAGGCAGACACCAGAGCTGTGTATGTAGAATGTGTGTACCGAGTATGAGGTGGTTGATTCTCATCAGGTCACCCACTTAAAACTTATCAAGGAGGCCTGTGTTCCACTAAGTCACTATGTCCCTCATTATTTATCCATCTCTGTCAAACACAAGATGACTCTAAGCTCCCTGTCTTCCTTCCATCTTCTCTCCTTTTCTGCTTACGCCATGGTGATAGCTTATGGCCATGCTGTTAGCTTCTGTTTGTGTTTCTACTTAACAAATGTGAGAATGAACAGCATAAGGTCCTTAGCTCTGGGTCACAGTGTAACCAATAAACAAAGGAACCTTACAGCGGACACAGCCACCAGAGCACACTCCCTCTCCCTGGGGCCACCTCTCTGTCTTGTCGGGAGTGACTTTCTTGTCCCCCCCACCCCCACCACCCTTTCTCTTCTTAGTTAGCAGCTCTCTGTCAGCCACCAACCCTCTGGCAGCTTCCATGGCTTCTTTTGGGACTTCCTGGGGGCAGTGTCAGGAGGAAAAAGGCACAAAGCTCTGAAAGCTGACTTGTAATAAGACAGGTTTTGCCATTCAACTGGGACACAGACATGCACTCAGCCAATTAGAAATTAAGGATGTCTGAGAGGAATGGTACATCAGACTCAGAAAGATAAAAGTCACACATTTTCCTTCCTATGTAAGTTCTAGATGGTACTGTTTCTATGCGTGGGCTGCAGCCTCTAGGTCATGAAACTAGAAAGGGGAGGAAAGAAGTCATGGGGAGAAAGAAATAAAAAGTCAAATGATGCATGTAACATGCAAGAAGGTTGGGGACTACTGGGGACAGAGGAAGGATGTGTGGGTGGGGATCAATAAAATCAAAATCTGTATGAAAATTCCATGATGTCCATTTTGGTTTGTATGCTAATATGAAAGGACACATAGAAGGCTAACATGACTAGTAGGGCATATTACAAAAGCGTTAAAAGTTGTGTTTGATTGAAAATATAAATAAAAAGAGGAGAGATGTGCTATGTCGATGGATTCCAGAGATGGTTCAGTGTTTAAAGAGAATTTTCTGCTCTTACTGGGGTTTAGTTCCCAGAACCTACCAGATGGTATCAAACTGCCTATAGTCCCAGCACTAAAAGATCTGACACCCTCTTCTAGTCTCCACAGAACCTGCACACACATGGCACACAGACAAATATGTAGGCAAAACTAATGTAAAAGTTAGGCCAAAACTAACATATAACATACAATATAATAAAATTTACAATTCTTGCTAACATGAGTTGGATACTGACGTCACTAGTAATAATAAACATGAATGTTAAAGTTAGGAGATCTATAGCCTGATCATTCTATTAATGGAAATTTTAAATTTTAATGAAAATATAAATCAGTTAAGAACGAATAGCTATAGGTGAACATGCAAGATCTCACGATGTAGAGATTTTGAGGCTCAACTATATTAGTCAAGCTATTTGAAAACTATCCTTGGATGGGTTCCCTAAAATATACTAAACCTATCTTTGTCAGATGGGGGATATTCTATGAAGTCAAACTTTCAAGAGCATAGAAAGGAAATCACTACAGGTAAGGTCTCGGGATTGGTCTCCTTAGCGTGCTGGGGCCATGCTGGGGCCGGAAGCAGCCAGAGGAGGAGTTATTCATCTTAGCCACGCCCACAGCAGACATGTGAGCAGACGTCTAGTCTCTGAACACAGAGGAGAACTGTTAAAGTGGGTCGCGCTGCTAAGAGCGTGGGAGGCAGAACTGGTTTTGAGCTAGTGAGAGTTCAAATGCTTTTTACATTTACGGAAAGGGGAGGGAAAGGACAGAAAACTGCGCCATACACTGGACTCCAGGTGGTCTATGGAAGGCAATGAGGAAGCAAAGTGTTGAACAGAGGCGAATAGGCCTTAGGGGATATGGGCAGAGAAATGAGGAAGGAAACTGCAGATAAAACTTGAGACAGACTTCTTTCTCAGAGACAGTAGTAGCTTTCCTGGGAAAAAAGGGACCTGAGGGGGTATTTTGTTTTGTTTTTTGTTTGTTGGTCAGATTTGTTGTATTTGTTTCATATATATAAAAAGAGGCCACAATGTTTAAAGGAATTAAGAAAAGGAAAAAAAAAAAAAAGGACTCTGGAAGATTAACCTGGAATCTGAGTATTGGAAGGGTGGACACTTCCTGTAGGAAAGGACAGGGCAGAGCTAAGGTGGCAGTCCTCGGGTGCAAAGTAATCAGAGTTCAGAAGGAGCCGGCGGGAAATTTGGGGAGGGAGAGGTGGGTCCAACAGAAGTAACAACCAATGGGATTTTTGATTTGGTGGCTAATTCACCAGAAAGGCAGGAAATGGGATTAAACTAGAATATCATCTGAGCCCAGTGAGATGCTCAGGTTGGTAGAAGATTACTGCTCAGCCCGACTTCCTGACTTCAAGCCTCAGGACCCAATAGTGGAAGGAGAGAGCTGACTCCAGAGAGCTGTCCCTTGACCTCGACCCCATGCATTGAGGTGCACATGACCCCCCCCCAAACACACACATACATGCACACAAAATAAATAAAGGTGCTATATATATATATATATGTATATATATACATATTATACATATATATACATATTATACATATATATATGTATAATATATATATATATATATATTTTTTTTAAACACCAAACTAGAACATGCCAGCAGACAAAAAATTAGAGAAAATGCCATTGGAAGCCAGAAGAGGTCAGGGGGGTGGCTTATAGAGCTGTGTGACAAGTCTGTCCTGCTCCATAGTTATGTGTGATAGAATGCCCATACAGGAGTCTGCCTTTGATTAGTACATAAAAGCTGCCTTCAGTTTACCCAACAGAGTTACGTATAGTGCTCTTAGAATTCTACAAAATCAGTCTTTGTTTTCTTTTCTAATGATTCACCTTTTTCCCTCATGACATCTCAAGACTGAAACCAACAGCCACCTTGACACTTTTTAGCACAAGGGAGTAAGGTCCAGAGCTTAAGATATTCAGGCTAATATCCAGAGGGGAACACAAGGCCAGAGGGAAGGGGACAGGGCCTCAAGGGGCTCTTCAACCTGAACTCAACATCCCCCACCCCGACAACATAGCATCACCCCACCACCGTGCTTCTGCTCCAGCCACAAGATGAGGATTTCAATTTTGAAGATTCAGAGGGATTCGCATATTCTGATCCCGGTGTCTGAGAGATCATAGAGCAGTAGGTACAGCAGTTAAGGATGCTGCTGCTGCTTCTTCTTCATAGGACTCAGGGTCAGTTCCCAGCACCCACAGGACAGCTCACCTATAACTCTAGTATCAGGAGATCTCATGCCCCCTTCTGGCCTCTAAGGCACCAGTCAGACATATGTAGTACACATTGCATGCACAAAAGGCGATACGAGAAAAACTCTCATGCCCTTAAAGTAAAACTAAAATGAAATCTTGAAAACAGAAAAAAAAAACAAAAACTTTTTTTTTGCAGCTTGAAACCAGATAATTTTATAACTGTATTTATTTTATTTTGTTTTTAATTTATTTATATTTATAATTTATTTGCTTATTTGTGTGTTTGCTTATTTTGGTTTTTTGAGAAAGGGTTTCTATGTATCCCTCTTCCTGTCCTGGAACTCACTCTGTAGACCAGGCTGGCCTCAAACTCAAAAGACCTGCTTGCCTCTGCCTCTGCAGGAGTTGAAGGCCTGCCCTGCCACCACCCAGCAGAACTGTGTTTTAACTTTGGTTTGGTTATAATAGTTGAAGCTGTGTATTGGCTGTTGGCTCGGGTGATCTCTCCTTTCAGATGGATCTTGAGCCTATAAAAAAATGTAGTGGGAGAGGAAGGTGGCAAAATGTGTTTGCTTTTCTTGGCTAAATCTGTGAGTCGGTGCGTGCTGTCAAATGACATTACTCCTTCATTGGAAGTCACACTTCCTACTCAACATGTGACACCGCCTTCTTTTCACAGACTTTCCCAAGCAAGGTTCAAAAAAAAAAAATCTCTCCTGTGTTTTGTATTCAAGTCTATAGTCCCCAAGTTGGGCTCGGAAAGTCTTTGTAAAAGAGCACTTAACAGTTAGACACCCCAGTAGCTACAGAACTTTTCCAAACTTAGTTCCTTAGAACAAACTACTGATTAGCAGGGGAAGCCCCAAAACTCACCAACCATGACGAAGGAAGACCTATAGGGAGTTTGTGCTTAGTAAGTGGTTCGTGGAAAAACTCTCACGTTACTGATAAGAGGTTGGTTCCAGACGTGGATAAACCGACTTACCAGATTAAGGAGTGTCAAGTACTTGGATCGCCCACCGTCATGGAATTCCCTTAGCTTCTCCTCATTCCTTCCAATCTGTGGGATGTGATAATTGAGGAAAATGTACCAGTTCAGAACAAGGAAGTGGTACACGCAAGTGGTTGTTTTCGTCATGGCTTCCCTGGATCGGAGCGACAGTGGCACCCGCTCTGCGTTCACTCTGAGTCCTGGGTGTCCCAGCTGCCCTCTGTTCAGGCTGGAAAGCTGTAGAAACAAAGCCCTCTGGGCATGAGCATTTCAACACAGGCTGGACTTTGCATCTCGCTCTTAGGCACCTTTCCTTATAAGTGTGGGAGGGAATCTCTGCGATAGGTAACCTGACAGTTTGCACCCATTTCAAAACAGGGCTCCAGGAAAGCCATGAAGTTGCACTTTGAACAGAGGGCATAGGTTGCTAAATAACCTGTTACAAATGCCATCTCGGTAAAAGGTCACGCCTCTGCTCTTTTCATTTGACTGAAAGATCAGAAGTATCCACAGTGTCCCAGCAAAGGGGAGGTTCCTTTTAAACCAGGAAGTACAGACTTGGATGTGTTTACAGCATGAAGAAAGATAAGGAAATAGGGTGTAGTCATTCCACTTTTGAAATCTGAGGCATTTTCAAGCTTGAGAAAAGTCTTTGATCCGCTGAGACACCGACTCAAGGGTGTCTCACTTCCACACCCTTACACTACGGAACTAAAGATGTTCAGACATTCTATCCGTACAGCATTTGTACCCTGAGGGAATAAGCACAAGGAGAGAGTCAAGGCCAGGAAGCCAGTCAGAGTGTAGACAAGGCTGGTTGGGGGTGTATGTCAGGGGTAGCAGGACATCTGTACTGCCCCAAGGAGAACAAGACTAATCCGATTGGGAGAGAAAAGGACAGGTCCCTACCTCCATCTATGCAGAAGGGGACTTAAGGAGAACTGCCTTGTGACATCACAGGCTTGTTTCCCTGGGCAACTCTCTTGGAGGACTGAGCAAATTCCTTGAAAAAAAAAAATGCCCCTGGAGCCATTAAGGAAGTCTGCAGTTGATGTTATTCATGACTTCCCCAGGGCTTATAAGAACTGAGAAAAAACCCATGAGGAGCTATGGGAACCCAAACAAATCCAGAACAGGTCTATATCTCTCTGAAAAGCCAACGGGATCAAACATTCAGACTCAGAGACAGGAGGAGGACAGTGGTCCTGAGCCAGCAGCTCTGCAGGGGAACCACTTCCTAGTCTGCTGGAAACTCGATAAAATAAAAAAAAAAAATCTTACAAAGTTGTAGGCGTATAAACAAATTTTATTTATCCTGTATTTCTAGGCTAGCATTGTAAGGACAGGGTGCTGGCAAGTTCGGTGTTTGGTAAGGGTTCATTTTCTGCTCAACACAGACAATTCTCTCACCATGACCTCTCAAGGGAAAGAGACACAACAGATCCTTTGATTATCTTTGGGGCCAGAATCCTATCTGAGAAGGCTCTGTCTTGTCTTTATGTCCTCAGGACTTGTCTATAACCACACCTGTGACTAATAGTATCATCAACTTGGAGAGTTAGGATTTCACCCTATGAATTTGGCAAAGGCACGAACATTTTTTAAAACAGAAAATCATTCACTATGGAGAGAGCAATCCAGGACATGGGGGCAAGGCTCTGCAGAATTCCATGGCTGAGCCTAAAACTGCAAATAACGACGGCATCTCCTGCTTTACGAGTACCTCTAGTTAAGCATGGCTCCAAGCCCTTTACCAATTTGGTTCTCTGAACATTCTAAAAACCGTAATGATGTTAGGGCTACAAGGATGTGCTCTGCAAGCGGTGAGAAGGCAGAGTGAGTTCCACACAGGTACTCACTCTCAAGGTGGACCTCAAGGGCCCAGGGAAACCCTTGTTCTCCATACCGCTGGCCCCCTTTTCAGTACTTCCTCTCCCCTAAGGGCCTTTTATATTTTCATCTTCTTATCAGAAAATTCTCCCAATCTTCAACCTAAGACCAGTTCCTCCAGTGTCTCCCTTCCCAAGTTTGTCATCTTTTAAAAAATTATCACGCTTACAAGCAAGACCTACTGGGCCCATTTCGCTTTGCTTGTTTGTGCCCTCCTGAACTAGGCACATAAAATGGTCCTCACCACTTCCCTAACATTTATTTCTTCTCTGACACCCGAAGCATCTCTGAAAATCACATAATGACCAAGAACAAAACTTGCTAAACACCCTGTTGTTTCTTGGGGTTCAGAGATATGCCGTTGTAATTCTTAACGCTTATTGGAGGGCTGAGCACATAGTAAGTGCTTACTAGAGAGTGCTGAGCACATAGTAAGGGCTTTACAAATGTCTGTCAAATAAGATAATGAACAACTCAAAAAGCTGGGTGTGGTGGATAGAGGAAGGTGAAACCTAGAGAGTTTGAGGCCAGCTAGATCTACATAGTGACTTCTAGGCCAGCCAAGTCTACATAGGGATGACTTATTTCAATAAGATAAAATATATAAAATAAGATTCAAAGAAATATTTTGCAAAAAAAGCATACACATGGCCAACAAATATATGGACAAGATGTTCAATATTACTAATCATCATTAAATCCAAATTCAAAAGCAAAATTGAGATAGTAATTTGCTTCTGTCACAATGGTTATTATATATATATATATATATATATATATATATATATATATATATATGTATTGATAAAACTGTGGGGAAAAGGGAACCCTTGTGTACCCTGAGTGGAAATTCAAATTGATCCAACTGCTATAGACTTTGAAGATTCCATTAAAAATCAAAATGGTACCACCATGTGTACCATATGATCCTACAACATCAAAACTGGGTATGCTTCCTCAGGAGATGAGGTCCAAATGTCAAACATACATGTGCCCTCCTGAGTTATTGCAACACTATTCTCAGTACTTGTGGTATGAGGTCATTCCAAATGCCCAGCAGTAAACAAAGGCATGCATGACACATTACATTTAATAGTCACTTGTGCGCCATAGCGCTTGCATAGGGAAGAATCTTTTTTTTTTTCTTGTTTTTCAAGACAGGGTTTCTCTGTATAGCCCTGGCTGTCCTGGAACTCACTCTGTAGACCAGACTGGCCTCGAACTCAGAAATCCGCCTGCCTCTGCCTCCCGAGTGCTGGGAGTGAGTGCTGGGAGTGCGCCACCACGCCCGGCCATAGGGAAGAATCTTGCCATTAGCAACATGGCTCACCATAACATAAGAATATGTTAAAGTAGCACAGGCCCATAAGGACAAATGCTACAAGGTCTCGCTTATATGAAGAGTCTCTACCTAAGTTTATAGGAGCATTGTGTGGAATGGTGGTTAGTGGAGAATTAAAGCAAAGGTAGGAGTGGAAACTAGCTAGAGTTTGTTAATAGACAAAATTACAGTTCCAAAGAAAATAGGTTCAAGAAATCACTTGTATGTCATGGTGATTACAGTTAACAAGAGTGTAGTATGCACAAGTTCTAAGAGGGACCGTGGCAGGAGAGATTGGAAAGATTGTAAGAGCCAAAGATAGGGAGAAGAGATATAAAGTGCTATCTCTAGAGAATGACAGCTATTGCAAACATGATCTCATAGTAGCCGCAGTTACCTGCACAAGACAGGGTCTGTCAATAGCCATTTGTGGACCAAGGAGGAGTTCACATGACCTGAACTCTTGGCTATTGACGGACCTGGGGGAGGGGCAGTCATTATCTTCAGTTATATACCATGATGGATCATAGTACATGATATGCTAATGGATAGTTCCAGACTTGGAAATCAAGACAAATATGGGAAAGGGACCTGACGGGAGGGATAAGGATGTGATAACAGTGAGAGAGAGGTAGGAGAGTGTGGGGGTCAAGAGCAAACTGGATGCATTATGTACATATGTACAGAATTGTCAAAGAACAAATATAATCAATAAAAAGAAAATTTCCAAAAGATCTGAAGTAGTCTCACCACAAAATGTATGGAAAATAATACATATATTAATTAGCTTGACTTAACCATCTATACATATGCATACTTAGAACTTCATGCTGTGTACAATAAGTGTACACATATTTTTGTTTTTTCTCAAAAAAACAAATCATACAGTAGAAATATCTATGGATAAATGTATGTATGAATAGCAGTTACATTTGGTTATTGGGCCTCTCAGAGCTAACTTGTTCATTAAAAACCTACTATGTTCAGAGCCTTAAGCTGCTATGTACAGAGGAGGAGGCAGAATTTAGGATGAAGAATCTAACCGAAGTCCTGGAAGAACTCAAAGCCAAGTAGAGGAGACAGATATGTAAACAAACAATTACAGCAAGATGTGATAAGTGCTATAATGGGGATATGCGTAAAGTAGTAATGGAGTTTAAATTATCCTGAAGATTATTCTGTCATTTAAAATACACCGAAGATTGAACTGGGGTTGAATGCATTGAGGAAATCATCAGAAACTCAGTCACTATGTAGGAGAAGATGAAAGTCACCCCAGGGCCACCCATTCGAAGAAGGTCCTCTCCCAGCTTCCTCAGCCTCGTCTTTCAACCTTCACATGAGGGGGTTGCTCAGCAACACTACGGAGATAGTCAATGGGATGGTGAGCCTCCAACGTGGGGCCTGACCCTTATGGTGTTCTCAGTGACTCATGGCAACAGAGAAATTACAGACCATAGTAGTAGTAAGACCAACAGTTCTTCCTGATTGTATTAGTCAGGGTTCTCTATAGTCATAGAACATATGGAATGTCTTTCTATAATAAGGGAATTTGTTGTGATGTTGTGTGTGTTACAGTCTGTAGTCCAACTACCCCAACAATGGTCAGCTGTGAATGGGAAGTCTAAGGATCTAGTAGTTGCTCAGTCCCACGAGGCTAGTTGTTTCAGCTGGTCTTCTGTAGAAGTAGATTCCAACAGATGTGCTGACAAGTAAGTGCAAGCAGGCAAGGAAGAGTGAATCTTCCTGCTTCCAAAGTCCTTAAGTAGGCCTCCAGCAGAAAGTGTGGCCCAGATTAAAGGTGTGGATCAGGGACTTGCTTTGTCCCAGGCTGACCTTGAACTCAGAGATCTCCTTACCTTAGTCTCCTGGAATTAAAGGCATGGATTACCTTGCCTGGGCCTAAACTTTTCATGGCCACTATGCCTCAAGATCTCCATGCCAAGATCCAGGTCAGAAATCTGTGTCTTCTAGCCTCAAGCTCTGGATCACAGGTAAGCCGTCCAATTCTGGATTGTATGTAGTTCATTCCAGATATATTCAAGTTGACAACCAGGAATAGCCATCACACTGATAAATACATGACCTATATTTCAGTCGCCTTGTGAAAAGGCAGGAAGAACGAAGAGCGAGGGGATCCAGATTTGAATGGGAGCTTGTATACGTACTAGGTTAACTTACTACCTGATCTGCTTGAAGAGCCCTTTTAAGATACATCGTTCCCTTGAAAGTTGACTCAACAGCTGTTTAACTCTGGCCCCCTATTCCCCAGGATAACAGTAGCCTTCCCAAGGAAGATGGAACATCCTGAGATAGCCAGTAAACTTCCAACTCTTCTAGTGATGTCTGATATATCTCTGTGCACCCGGCCTATGCAGGTGTCAGGCGAATTCTAGTTCCCACAAGGATTTGCTGTTCATTCAAACATCACGTGTTACTGATAACCACTAAGGGCGGCAGCTGCTGCTGTTTTACATATTCTCCCAAACCCTGGTGCCTCTGAACCTGTAACAGCTTGTCTTCTTTTATAGCACCTCTCCGAAAGGAGGACTGTTCTGGAACAACTGCGGGTGTGGGATTGTCCAGTTGAAGTCAAAGTACACGGAAACCAAGCGGGGATTTCCCAACCCAAATCACATTTCTCCTGACTCAGCCTCCTAAATGCTAAAATGACAAGTGTGTACTACCAAGGCTGGCTCTTGGCTTATTTTTTTTGAACATCATGCACACATATGCCTTATAGTTGGCTTGTTTATCAATATGTGTTTTAAGGTAGCTGCTACCTGTCAGGATTCAAATTTCCCATTTAATTCTTTGTTTTCAATCCATTTCTGCTGTGTCTTATTCCTCTGATCATGTTTCCACTGATCTCTACGTGACTTGAATACATTTTAAGATTCCATCTTGATTTATTTATAGGGTTTAGATTGTATCCATTTGAATGTCTGGACATGACAATATACACAGAGACCATTGTATTCTACTTATGTGTATGTTTTTACTCAATTCTAATATGGCCTCCTTCCATCCCTGTTTTGACCCCCTTATCTTTCCTATGTTTAAATATAGTAGTCTTGCTTCACTTGGTGCTACATGCTCTAGTTACTAAAGAGGACTGACAAGAGTAGAATTACTCTTATCCTATACATAACTGGAGGAGCTCTTGGCTATAGACTGTCTCTTGTCATCAACCACTGGCTCTGATGTCTTTGCATGAACCCCCTCTTTTGAGTCCAACAGTGGAGGAAGGGTTGGTATTGAAGCTGTAGGCAGCCTGAATTTCTTAAGAAACCACTGGGTCATGGATGGCCCCATGTTGGCATGCAAAAAGAAGTTTTTCTAACCAAAGTAGAGAGCAGCACAAACCTATGAGTATAAGCTTAAATATTTGGAATTCAGTAAGCCCATTTAACATGACAACAGTAGATTCTCCTCTGAGATCTATAGTCTTCCAATGATGAACTTTTAACTAGGTCTGAAATCCATCTTGTGAACAGGCCTCACATCCAATCAGGATGTGCTTTTGGTCAATTCTGTAACCTGCATGCCACTATTGCAACAGTGAACATACTTGTGAAGCAAGTTGGGATTGTATCATGCAGGGTCCAGTGCTGAGTGAAGTCATTTATATGTTTTCTGACCCAGAATCCTGTGTAGCACCACGTAAGCTAGCCATCCAGGGAGAGTTTCCTGGTCAGTTAAGGTTAATCTCTACATCCTGCATCCCAAGTTAGTGATATCTTCAGCGGTAGGGTCCTACGATCTGGTTAACTTGGGCAACCAAGATCAAGGGCAATAGCCTGTGTTGCTTTGGGTTCCTCTGGGCCTCTCTGACCAATAAGTCATAGGGAGGCACCCTGTGCCTGCCACTGAGCTTTTCCATGCAGTGCTCACTCAGTCTTGGGGAGCAACACTGTCTACCCTTGGAGTCAATTTCTGTTCAACATCCTTCATATTATAATGCTTAACTAACTTATAAACTAGTCATTTCTGTAAGGCTTCATTCACCCATAGTTTTAGATAACCTACTCATCCCCCATGCTGCCCCCTATCTCCCTGTCCCCATCCCCACTTCAATCTTTTTGTGGATGCTGCTGCTGAGTTAATGGCTGTAAGCAGGCCATTCCTGGTACTCCGGGAGCTGGGCAGTGAGCGGGAAACCCAGCATCCAGTATCCCTCCAACTCCTCTCAGTTATCTCTGATTTTCATGCGTCTCATTTGTTGTCTTTCCTGATGCTTTGAATTCCTTCTTTTATCATCATGTTTTTCAGTTTGCATTACTGTATTAGTCAGGGTTCTCTAGAGTCACAGAACTTATGGATAGTCTCTATATAGTAAAAGAATTTATTGATGACTTACAGTCGGCAGCCCAATTCCCAATAATGGTTCAGTCGCAGCTGTGAATGGAAGTCCAAGGATCTAGCAGTTACTCAGTCTCACACAGCAAGCAGGCGAAGGAGCAAGAGCAAGACTCCCTTCTTCCAATGTCCTTATATTGTCTCCAGCAGAAGATGTAGCCCAGATTAAAGGTGTGTTCCTTGAACTCAGAGATTTAATCTTCTGGAATCCATAGCCACTATGGCTCAAGATTTCCATACCATGATCCAGATCAGAAACTTCTATCTCCAAGCCTCCAGATAAGGGTCACTGGTGAGCCTTCCAACTCTGGATTGTAGTTCATTCCAAATATAGTCAAGTTGACAACCAGGAATAGCCACTACAATTACTTTATTTTTAGTACAGGTTTTATTATACTTATGTGTATGTGTGTGTGTATGTACGTGTGTGAGTGTGTGTGTGCGTGTGTGTGCATGTGTGTCTTTCTGGTGCCATGGTACATATCTGGAGGCCAAAAGACAGCTCATGGGAGTGGGTTCTCTGTATTTCATGTCAGAGTAATTCACTTCTGATGTTGAAGGTATCTTTGGCCATTGTTACAACACATGGTAAAGGCTGTGTGCCCCTTCCTTTCGGCCCCTGTGGCTGCAGGAAAAAAATGTGCAGTTACTTAATTTTCATTCCTGTGTGGTTGGCATGTCTCTTTTCTTTTGCTGCTTTTAGAGACATTGTCAAAAGCATTCTGAAACTTAATGATGATGTGCGGAGATATGAATTTGTCTGGTCTAATCCTGTTGGATTTTTCATTTTTTTTTAAGTCTGTAGGTTTCTATTTTTCATTTAATTTGGAAAATGTTTAGCCTTTATTTTTTTTCAATGAGATGTTTTAAAAGTCTATCATTGTCTGACAGTCCAGCTGATTTCCCATTTGTTCTGTCTGTCTCCTTTGTCTCTCTGGTTTTCAGACTGGCTAGCTTCTTTGGCTGTGCCACACACCTCTCTGGTTCTGCAGCCGGTCCTCTTGTCTTCATGGTTGCTCTCATGCAGTGAGAGCAGTATTTTATTGCTGTCATTATATTTATTCCTGTCAATATGTTTCTCAGTTCTCTGCTTCTAACTGATTCTGTTTTGTAATTTGTACTTCTTCAATGACATTTTCTATTTTCATTTGTTTCAAGAGTGTTCAATTACTCATGGAAGATTTTTTTTTTTTAAATAGCAGTTGTCTTAAAGTCATTGTCAGATGAGTGTAGTATCTGATTGAACTGTTGTTTGTTTTTATTCTAGACGTAATTTTTTTCTGATTCTTGGAATGACTGCTTCACTGCACTTATATTATGCAAAATTTGGGTATCAGAAGACTCTGCTATGTGTGCATGTGTGTGCACTTGTGTATTCCATTGAGCATGCACACAGAGGCCAGAAAAGGAAAATGAGTATTCTCTTCTATCATTTGCTGCCTTATTCCCTTAAGACAGAATCTTCATTGAACTCGAAGCTTGCTGTTTTGATGCCAATGGTTGACCAGCAACCTCCCAGAATCTGCCTGCCCCTGTCCCCCAGTGCTGGGGTCACGGACATAGGAGGCCATACTCAACTTCTATGGAGGTGCTTTCTGATTGACTCGGATGCACCCATGGTCACTGGCCATTTTCCACCAACATCCTCTAGAATGCTCAAGGTATCTGAGGGCACTCTGAGTGATTCCAATTTGTTTCCTAGGTACCACCCCCCCCAATTAGACGAAATCAAATCCAACTCTCTTTTATTATTTCTAATAAAAGTAAGCTTTTTGAAAATGTGGCCTCCTGGGCATGAGGATGTTTTGTGAGCTGTGGATTCCTTGAGCAGAAGAATTGAGTTTTAGCTAGTTCTTAGATGTTCAGAGCAACATTTGTCCCATAACTCTGACTCAGCCCTTGCATTCCTTGTCTCAAATGATATCAAAATCCCTGCCGTCACCTTCTTTCTGCCTTTCCCTCTCTGTCTATTTCTTAAGGTTTCAAAAGGAGTCATGCCAAAAAGGATATGAAAAAGGTGCAGATGGGGAAAAGATAAAGCTCTTCCAAGTTGCCTTCCCCAGAGGACGCTTTTCTTGCACACTTAGTTGAAGAGCTGACGTGATGATTTCTTTTCTGTTCTGAGATGTAACCGTGTCTCTACTATGTTCAGTGACAATGTCCTACTGCTCTTGCCAAAGATACTTTTGCCAACACTGTGTTAGCAGGAAGTAGATTTTATATAGTCTTTTGGGTTTTTAGTGGCATTCACATGAGCATCCATGTTTTTATCAGGCTGGCTATCTTTTCAAAGTAGATATTTACTAGAAGCTAAGGGAGAATACACTGGACCAAGCAGTCAAAGCACCAATTAGGATACTCTAACCCTCGGCCTACTGTCCTACTGCTGGTCAAAGCTGTTTATAACCAGTGAGAGTGCTGCTAAGATTCTAGGTCTGAGACGAGGACTAAGCGAATGCTTGCAACAGCTGGACCACACCAGTCTGTTAGCATGGCCAGACTGCTGCCTTGCAGTTTTGTGTTGACTTCTGAAAGTGTGTGGGCTCCAAAGAGAAAAACCATTTTCACAAGCAGTCAACAGTGTATGCTCCGAAGTCAAGTTCTTGACTTCAAATCGTGGATTCAGCTTTTGCCACTTGTGTGGTCATGTGTGAGGCAGTAAAACTTTACACGTGTTTCCTTGACTGTGAAATGAAGGCAGTAATATAACTCCCCTTTCACAGCTCTGCAGGGCTCATTAGATGAGATTAGACCATACTGGTGCTGTACACAACCCACAGGATTGTAAATATTCAACATGGTATTATAATAATATTGTAAATATCCAATATGATAAGAACAGCTTCTAGAGCAGTGCATCTCAACCTTCCTAGTGCTGTGACCCTTTAATACAGCTGCTCATGTTGCGGTGACCCCCCACCAGCCATAAAATTATTTTTGTTGTTACTTCATAACTGTAATTTTTCTATTGTTATGAAATATACTGTAAATATCTGTGCTTTTCAATGGTCTTAGGTGACCTCTGTGAAAGGGACCATTAGACCCCCCGAGGAGCTGGGATCCACAGGCTGAGAACGAGAATGTTATCTCTTGTGGCTATCAACTAAGGAGAACATTCTAGTGATTTACAAGAAGTGTCTGGCTTTGGGAGGCGCATCTATGGGAACAAGTTAGAGATGTGTTTTCTGCAGAAGGTAACAGTTCTGCCATGAGGCTGCTCACTATTAGCATTATGATTGTTTTCCAGAAAATATTCAGCGGGAACAATTTCCAAGAATATTGTAAATGTTGTCTTAAGGCCAACATTAACTTTCAAACTGAAGGAAAACTTCATTCTTAATTTGGGGATTTCCATTAAGACCTCCACGACCCAGAACTTCCCACTAGTCTCCACTACATTTCTCAGGAATTGGAAAGGGCATCTGAAATTGACCTGAAATCTAAGGTTGGCGAATTATCATCAAGTCTGAGAGACAGAAGGAACTAACATGCTAGTGAGCAGGGGTTATAAAACTAAGGGGTAGGGTACAAAAATCAGCAGTGTTGATTTATCGTCTGTTTTAGGTAAAACAGAGATCAAATTATAATCAGAAGTATTTTCAGTGGAAGAGAAAGAAAGACGGGAAATTAAAATCTATTCAACAACCTATCATATTCTCAGAACTCAATAAACCAGTTTTGAATATATAGCCCAAAATATGATCAGTTAAAGGTCTTTCCTTCTTAGTGACTCTTCTTTGAGGAGACCACACTTGTACTCATGTGTGCTTTTCTTTCTTCCCAGATTCTCCTCTTGCTCTTAAGAAACTGGGTAGTAGGCATGATGTTAAATCAATGATGAAGGAAATACACATTAAGTAAATAGACCCCATGAAAGATTGGAAAGCTTGGGATTTTTTTCCCCATTTATAGATGGAATTAGTTCTAATGACTTCAGTAAACTAATGATGATAAGAAAAACAGGTGCTGTGGAAGTTGCTTGGTACTCTAGTTCCACACCACTGTTTTCTCTAGCTCAGAAGTAGACAATAGGAAACTGGATGGTGGGCATTTAGTAGCTCCACAAAAAAGAAAGCCACTGTTCCCATGCTCAGAGTCCTAAGACAGTGCTACACAATTCCCATCCCTTGCCTGTGAGCCCCTGAACAGAACATGACATGAGAGCTAGGGGCTATCTGTGCTCCTTGTTCCCAAATCCCTATGTTGGAACTCCACTCACCAGTGAGATGGTACTTGGAGATGGGGGTCTTTGGGAAGCTCTCACCATCGGCTTGATGCCCTTATCAGAAGAGACCATAGGAAGCTTTGTCCTTCTCTGCCTCATGTGAGGAGGTAGCCAGGATTGGCACCCTCACAAGTAACTGAGTGGACAGGCACCATGACCTTGGACTACCCATGAAATAAGTTTTTGTTGTTTAAGCTACTTGGTCTACAATATATTTGTTAAAACAACCTGGATGAACAAGACAGGGAATTAAATAAATGTTTATTTAATGTCTTATTTTTATAAAATTATTAAGGCAAATATGCCATTTGTATAAATAAAGAGAAATGTTTATTAAGCATACCAATGGCCCAAGCATGCTAAGCACTTAAAAGAAGTGTCTCATGCCTTTCTTTTTTATAACACTAAAGTACACATTATTAGATCATTTGACAACTGAAGAAGCCCACCTGATTATACACTGGAGCTAAATAAGTTATCAAAGCACACAGGGTGAACAATTGGCAGAAATGCCAGCTGTAATTTTTAAAATTATTATATTTATTATAAAAATAATTTTTAAATCTCAACTCAGAACCCTGTTATCCCATTGGAACTCTGTATACTACTGTTGAGGTAGATTTTCCAAAATGAACTAGCTCTGTAGACCAGGCTGACTTCAACTCAAAGAGATCTCCCTGCTTCTGTCTCCTGAGTGCTGAGGGACTAAAGGTCCCGCCACTGCCTGGCCGAAATGATCATTTTAAGAAATTAAATAAAATCCATCATCTTCATTAGTCTAAGATTATTTTTCTCCAAATAATTTACAAGAGTTTGTCTTTGCTTAAATGATAGTTTTATTAGAAATATTGAGAAATAAGATATCACATTTTCATCCAAGGCTCCTTTCAGCAACTTGATTTCCAAAGAATTGCCCTATACTTTCCCATGTAAAGCAGATTAGAGCCTGTCTTATGGGAAGTTCCTAACAAACAATAAGATATCATCATAACCACCATTATCATTGCAAACACAGCCTCCACAAATCTTCATTTCCATTATACCTTTAAAATCAGTCAATGTGTTAGTCTCTCTCTCTCTCTCTCTCTCTCTCTCTCTCTCTCCCTGGTCTGAATGCCACAGGAACAAGAACTGGAGCAGCGGTCAATAAAACGTTCTGAAAGGAACAAACCCTTGTGCTCACACTTCAGCTCCTTCAGGAGTGGATCTTCAAACAGACAGGCAGTTTGTCTCTGTTTCTGATGCTAATTTGCCTCTGCCCTAGGAAAGAGGGCTATCCTCTCTATGATTATCGCCACTACATCCCCATCATCCAAATGACGTTTGGGATACGACTGCAATGGACTTTCAAGTCATCCCATTGCAAAGGGCAGTTTCCCTCATGAATGGCCATCCTCAGCTGCAAGCTACATCAGCCATTAGCCCCACAGTGCAGCACATCAAGGGAGATGCTATAATGGAAGGAAATGAATGGGACGCTCATGCTTAGTGGACAATTTAAAAAGGGTCAAGTGGTTTTGGTTTGCCTATACATTAAATGTTTGTAATGTCATGCCCCTATTTCCACTAAGCACCAGTAGGTATTCATACATTCCTGGGAGCTAAGCAGATTGAGGGCACAGAGACAAAAACCTGATCCAAACTCTGAGAAACAGTTTGCTGCAGGTTTCCTGATACAGCAGGCTCCGTGTGCTCACAGGGGCAGTATCCTCATCATATGAGCATGCGCAACCTTTGACCAGTGTGCTGTTTTCAGGGATGCTAGTTGGAGGAAACTGCAAGAGGTAACCTCCAAGCTCAGCACTACCCTGCAGAATTTTCTGTAATGGTAAAGATTTCGTATTTTTCATTGATCATCAACATTGCCACTAGCTACAAGGTTGTCCTGGGGCCCTTGAAATGTGACCAGTACCTTAAAGTAAAACTAATTTTTATTTAAATAATCCCATGTGCCTGATCTTTCTTATTGGCTAGTACAACACTAGGGTGACTGAACAATCCAAGTTTACCCAGGACTCACTAATTCGGGAGCCGCCTCAGGCAAACTAAGTCAGTTGGGTAAACTGCGTTTGTGATAGCCAATCTTGTTGGCCAACTTGGTAGATGAAGAAATATCCAGGATGTCAGGAAATCACACCTCTATACGTTCTGTGACAATCTCTGCCAAAGAGATTAGATTTTAAGGCTCTGACTAAGTGACAGGACTAATACCCTGATAAACTCACAATGATGTTATTGGTAAGTAGAAAACAAAAGTAAGTGTCAGAGGGCGAGATGCTGTAGAAAGTAGGCCCTGAGGGCTCATCTTTCAGACCTGTATTCTCTGCCACTGTCCTTTTTTCTTTCTTCTGTCTAGTGTCTGTCTGTTTAGAAATCAAGAGCCTACCCTACCACATAGTCCATCACCGTGATGCTTGAACATGTGGGACCAGTGGCCACAGACTGAACTCTCTTGAAACCAGGAGCTAAAAGTAAATCTTTCTTCAGGCTTGTCATTATGTCATTTTTCAGCTCATCGGAGGATAGAAGGCTATTGGTTGCCTCATTAAAATATTATAACAGCTTTGTGTTCCTGATCCTAGGCAATTTCTAACCCCCTACAAGTTTTTTTTTAATTGAATTTCTTTTTCTTGCAAGAGGCTAATGCATTCTAACACTTAACCTACCCCCCAACACCAGCTCGAATTCTCCCTCTAGAAATGGACCCCTTTTAGTACTTTGTCCAATTAAATAACAAATAAGTTTAAGAGGGGTCCCATGTGACTGTGCCCTGGTATGATATTGCGACTATGTCTTATTGCTTTCATTGAATCCAACTATCAGGGTCCCGAAAAAAGGAACTCTGATTTCACATTCTATCACTGCTCTTTGTAAATGTATATTGATTGGTAACTGTAGGAGATTGGTTCTAATGCTTTGATTCAATTGGGAATCTGCAAGTCCAGACACTAAAGGTCTTTTTTCCCAATTGGTTTTTGATTGATCAATAAAGATGCCAGCGGCCAAAGGCTGGGCAAAGGGAGATGGGGTGGAACCCTTAGAGTTGCTTGGGCTAGGATGCGAGAGGGGAGGAGAAAGAAGGATTGCCAGATGGATGGACACAGGAGCTGCAGGAGATAAAGCCAACCAGCCATGTGAGATCTTGGGTAAGTGACCACTGGCCACTTCCCCGATTGGGCCTAGGGTGGCAGGCAGAGGATTAGAAGTGCCCAGTCATTGAACTAGCCAAGGCATTTCAAAAATAAGTTAATGTGTGTGTGTGTCTTTCATTCTCAGATCCAAAGAACTGCTGGGCGGGTAGCTGGAAGCATGCAACTTACTGGGGGCCTAAAGTGGAGTAGCCAAAAACCCACTGTTATGGGTAACTATGACCAATCCATATTTTAATAAGCCACCCTTTTCTATATTGTGAAGAAGAACCAATTACTTTGAAAGTTTCCCATGTGTTTCTTTGTTTGCTGTTCTGAAATGCTTGGGACCAGAAGCATTTTGGATTCTTCCCAATTTGGGAATGTGACTTGGACTTTCCTGCTGGGGAACTTCTAACATGAAAACCTGGAACCAGAAACTTTCTGCCCATGCTGCCGGTGTGCTCAAAAAATATGTCACAGTTTAGGGAATTTCTAACTGAATCCAATAGTTGTCACCTGAAGCACGGTGGTCCCAATCAGTAATGATGTCTTGGGTCTCTTTGAGCCACCGAGGAGAGATTGGTAACATTGTATTTAAAAGCCTTTATTGCTTAGATATTTATCTCTTGCAGTGTTGTGTGGGTCACACTAAATCAGTCTCTGGTTTTGGTCACTGGAGGGTAGTTGTGAAGACCAGAGTCATGATCACTGACATAGTTACAAAAGTCTTTAGTTTGTTGTTTTCCTTTCAAGGCATCATCTATCGTCTCTCTCTCTCTCTCTCTCTCTGTGCAGCATGCTGGCTTTCAATTCCATATTGGCCTCAAATGAACAATCTTCTTCCCTTGTTTTGGCCTCCTTCATGCTATGATTACAAGCATACCTCACTGTGTTGGGGGTGGGGGTGGGGCTCTAGGTTTTTGTTCATTTTAACAAACAAATCTCCCTCTTTGACCTTGGTTAGCAAACTTCCTCACATGGTGCATAAAAAGTACATGAGAGTGTTGTCTTAAAATAGGATTCCGAATCCCACACCTGAAAGTCTGCTTTAACTTGTCTGAGAAAGGGTGGAGAATTAGTCTTTGCCTGGAGATTTTGACCTCACCTCATGAACACTGTCCTTGTATACTCCAGCAGAGTGGGAGAAATAAGATTAGCAGGTCACTAATATAGTGATCCCTGGCACTGGTTAAAACAAAACAATTTGAACTTTACAACACAGTATGAACTTTGCCCCAGAATTGACAGGAGCGAATGAGGTCATTGGTGGAGGGTTTAAACTTGTGTTTCCAACCATGAAATTCAAAAGCGACACTTAATTTTTCTTCTCTCTCTTAAAGAAGAACCTATCCTAAGTAAACTAAGTAGCCCTTTAGAAACTATCATTTAAACGTTATACCTACCAAGAGTTATTTCTGAATTCATCTTTAAATATCAAATATGTTTCAGATGGACATTTTGGTTCATGGCTAATAATGAGACTTAGGTCAAGTGTGAATCTTTATCCCAAGACACATTTACTGAAGTACCAAGCCAAGAGTACAAATACCATATGATGCTTAGATGTGCTACTTGCCACAAGTAAGTCATTCAAGGGGACCAGGGCTTGGTTAACTTTTTTTTTTTAAAGCTTTTAAGGCTTAGCAACAGACCCTACATAACTGACCCTACTTCCCAGATATGAAACATACCCAGACCAACCGTGTAACAAGTTGCAGGGCAGCCTGTGCTAAAGAGGGTGACTTGAAACAAAGAGTAAGGAATCATTTTTCCCTTTGGATATGGACCCAAGAAATGTTGTTTAGTGATTTAAAATATGTAAAAGTATTTACATTAAAATGAAACCCTCCCCCCAACCCTTCAGCTCAGCATTAAATCTTCCTTCCCCAATGGCAAACACTGCAGCTAATGTTAATATTTTTAATATATATTATATATAGATATGATTAATAAACATGTTTTAATATAGATTTTTAACATAAGAAGAGACATACAGGATGACTCTCAGAAAACACCAGTGTGGGTTTCTCTGAAAGAGTCTCTGAGAAATTATTATCTTAAATACTTTGTTTATTTTCACAGAGATTTGCTTATCCCTCCCCAGATAACAATTTGAACGATTAGTGGAGCAGATTGTGCTGTTATGTTGAAATCACACTTTTCGAAGTGCCTACTCCGCTGATTTCTACAGCCAGGTTGCTTTGAGGGCAACAGGACTGGTCTCCAAACACAGTGAGGACATATTTCTCCCTGCTTACACTCGAATGTCAACACGTGCTCCTAGAAATAGGACCCCAGATGCTGCACTGATGAAACAAAGAATTATTTTATGAACTAGCAATAAAGTAATATCTCAGATGTCTCAAAAACCTACAGCAATTTTTTTTTTTTTTTTTTTTTTGGTTTTTCGAGACAGGGTTTCTCTGTATAGCCCTGGCTGTCCTGGAACTCACTTTGTAGACCAGGCTGGCCTCGAACTCAGAGATCCACCTGCCTCTGCCTCCCGAGTGCTGGGATTAAAGGCGTGGGCCACTATGCCCGGCATCCTACAGCAATTTTTAAGCACCCACCAGCTTCATTTCTCCTGAGAGAAATGATCTTTTACAGAGTTCACGTGTGTAATTGGTCAGTGAGTTCAGGTTCTTTCTCGTTGTTCTCAGTCATTTGTGTGCTGTAACCAATAGAGTGAGTTGGTTTCTTCTGACCACATTGTGAACATCTAGCACATGCACAACTGTGTGCTGTTTCTCTCCCACACACTGCCTGCAGCCTGTGCTATGAAGGTCCCAGCATCAAGAACAGGGCGTCAGGAGGCTGCTTTCATGTGAACAGAAGATCTTCTCTCTTAATTTTAATAATACATATCCTCGAGTATAAATCTGTATTTGCTTTTTATTGAAACCTGGCAAAGGATCCGGGAGATGGTCCTAACTAAACCATATCCACAGGGCACCTAACCCAGCATCCCCGAGGTCTGCTGTGTACCTTCCATAAGAAATCCTAAAAGCAAGGGCAGTCTTAAACATCATGTCATGATGGCGCCTCTTGGTCCTGCCTCCGGCTGTTCTCCCATATCCCTCCATCTCAGAAGCAATCTCACTCCTTCTGAGGCTAGGAGCATAGACTCTGATCCAAGCACATTCTCCCGGTGCTCTGCAGGTATCTATGGGCTAATTCCATCCCCAGTGAAGAACCCAAAGAATTGTTATGCGTGTGGCAGATAGGCACCAAGCATGTCTAACTGTCATGATAGAGCCAAAGGCAGTTTACCATTGGGGGCGGGGGGAGGGGCAGTGTGACCTTCTCTACCCTGCTCTATGCTCCCAGATGGATCACACATCACTAAAAGACCAAACATCACAGCATATAAGACGACCTGAGGTCTTGGAAATCAGGCAGACTTGGCTGCACATTTAACTCTGTCTCAGAATCTTCCCATCAGAAGGAAGGACATACATTACAGTTGCATCTCTAGGCTTTGCACAGAAGGAAGACGAGGAAAGGGCATTTTCTGTACTTCTGAGCATCCGACTTTCCATGGGTAACTCATTCTGTGTGCCTGGGGACTGGAGTTGCAACTCTGGATGGGCCAGTTGCTCTCAAGCACAGCTAGTATGGGTGCATGCCAAGGCTGCTTGTGAAAGGAAGGACACACCCCAAGTGCTTTGATCAGCATGAGTTAGGTCTTCCAGAACGGTTGGTCACTTTGCAGCCGAGCCTGCCATACAAGGGATATTTTTCCAGGGCCCTCTTCAGTACCACAAGTTCAATGTTGGTTGGCTACTGAGCTGCTGACTTCAAGTGGGGGGTTGGAGAAAGTTTAGGTGGACGAGGAAAGGAGTGGTGCCCAGGCAGGACATTGGAGAGGGTTTTGAAAGCACCCCACTGCCACCTGTGACTCTACAGTTTTTAATCTTCCACTTGTGAATCCCAGTCTGCCTTGGCTCTTTCTTAAAGGAACCAGGAAGCATCATCTAGCCAGAGGTTTGTTACTTGATACCTGTAGCCAGCTGGAGAATCTTTGGGATAATGAGCCGAAAAGATTCCTGATGTAATGCTTAATTGAAGGTAGGGAACAGAAGATGAAAGAAATTCTGCCCTTCCATCCAACTTATCTAGTGGGCAGGAACATACTCCGGCACCTTTTCCCAATCTTCCCAAAGCAGTTAGTTGCATTAAATCTTCTCATGGAATCTCACACTTGAACTATATCTGAGCAGACATCTGGTAGTGATTTATTGGCACATCGGAACGTTCAGAAAAATCAAGATAGTGTCTTAGGAAGCTACACAAAATCTACCTCCCTCCCCACTCTCTTCAAAGTCTCACCCCCCCACCCCCCACCCCCACCCCCAGCGACTGTTCACCTGCATGGACTTCTGAATCTCACACGTGGCGCTGACACGGAGAACTCACCTTAGCTACCTGGGTCTTCTACCAAGGAAAACGCAGGGAGCTTGAGATCAAGCCAGATTTCTAGTGGCCAGAAAAATTTCCTGGCCCAGATCGCCACCTTACTAAGACACGCTCTGTCTGAAAGATAAGAAGTGTTCGGTGGGAGTGGATGATCAAGGGGCCCCTCCCCTGAACTCACCCAACCCTCTCTGTCCTGGCCCGAGGCCAAGCAGGGAGGAGACACTCTCACGTGCAAGCTATTTCTCTTAAGACCTGGCTTGACCTTGCCGGGGTTCCTTGGGATGGCTCTTGGTGGATTTCAGCCTCATGACTAGGAATGATGAAAGGCCAAGGCCTCCCTCAGGGGCTGGTGGGAACTCATTTCGCTAATGGAAAGGCAAAGCAAGAGATGGGCAGCCCTGGTTTAGAGAGTTGCTTGGCTGCTTCTTTCAAAGGTGAGCAGACAGCATTGCTGACTGATGATGTGGCAGCTAGGACTGCTGGGAAATGTGGGTGTGGCCACTTTTTTTTTTTTTTTTTCTTTTAGTGAATAGGCGTTTAGAGGCAACTCCTTCTAAGGCTGCCACTGTCCTGGACCAGAAACGGTCATTAATTGGGGGATCAAGATAGGGCACAGGAATGTCTGACCACACGAGAGCACGTGTGTAGGTGTGAGTGTGAATAAATCCTACCTTTCGGTCTCTAAGCTTAGAACTGAGTGTCCTTTATTTGAAACCTCTGCTTAACGAGAAGTTACAAGGCCTTTGGAATTTGTTCCACAAAATCACATGAGTCCATTGTCATATTGTCATTTTTTTTCCAAATGCTTTTTTAAAAAGCACCATTATCTTCTATTGTCTCTCAAACAAAATCCAGCATCCTATCCACACATACAAAGAAATCACAGCAAAGCTGCCAAGGTTGGAGTGTGGATGGCTCCCGAGACCTGAACCCTCTTCTGACCCTCCTTCCTATGAGCAGAAATGCTTCACAGCACATGAAGGTACTTTAGTGCCCAAGAACAACACTGAACAAACTCTGGATGGACTGGTCGAGTTGGCAAATCAGTCAGAACTAGGTTTAGATCCTTACTCTGCTGCTATAGGCAGCGAAGCCCCGAGTCATGGGCTCCACTGGCATGATAAAAAAATGACACCAATAATGCAAATGAGCAAGCATGAGCTTAAAAGCTGACACCTTCGCACACCAATGCTCAGAGTACACCAGCCTCTATGGAAAACCGTTTGGCCATTTATAAATGTTAAACATAGAGTTATCCTATGACTAAGCAGTTCCACTCCTAGGAATGACCTAGAGAATTGATACTAGGAATCTAGGCACAAAGTTGCCCAGAAAAAGTGATGGCTCAGAAGATAAGAGCACCAACTGCTCTCCAGATGACCTGGGTTTGATACCCAAGCACCCACAGAAGGCTCACAACTATCTATCAGTCCAGTTCCATGGGATCTGATGTCCTCTGCTAACCTCCAAGGACATCATGCACATGTGTGGTACATAGACATACACGCAGCCAAAACACCTGTACACATAAAATGAAATAGTTTTATAAAAGTTACTCACAAATGCTCATAAGAGTGTTCACAGAATCAAGCCACTTCAAACCCTCACTGAATGATGCTCATATAAACTAAATAGTTCTCAGCATGTACTGGAGTGAGGCTCATGATAACATTCTATAACATCAATGACCTTGAAGACATGGTGCTTTGTGAATAAAGACAGGAAACAACATACACCCAAGAAGCCCATGTCAACAAAATGTCCAGCACAGACAACTAGACACAGAGAACAGATGGGTCCGGTCCAGGGACCAGAAGGCAGTGACAGAATGAGGAGGAACTGAGCACAGTTTTCTTGTGGAGTATTGAAATTGTCCTGGAAAAAAAGACAGCAATGGCAGTTTATGGTCTTGCAGACACATTTGATGCCACTAAGCTGCACACTGAAGATGACTGAAATATGTTTTATGTACATTTTTATGCAACAAAAAATGGCAAGTATCAATTTAACTAAGACAAAACTTACACTTTCGGTTTCATTTGTTTTCTTTTGTTTCAAAATAGTCTTATACAATAGTCTAGGCTGATGTGTAACTCAAGATCTTCTTACTCCAGCACCTGCATTGCTGAGGCCTCGAATCACCAAGATCAACTTTGATGCTGCTTGTTTGTTTTGACTTGGGACAACTTTGTACCTCGTAATCCTGGATGGCCTGGAACTTGTTATGGAGGTTAGCCTTGCTGTAAGTTCGAAGAGATTTGTCTGTCTCTGTCTCCCAAGAGCTGGGATTAAAGGTGTGTGTACCATTCTATCTGGTTATAATTAATATTAGACGTGCATTTCTAAAAGTGATTTAAAGCCTTTCTCTCTCTCTCTTCCTTCCTTCCTTCCTTCCTTCCTTCCTTCCTTCCTTCCTTCCTTCCTTCCTCCCTTCCCTCCCTCCCTTCTTTCTTTCTTTCTTTCTTTCTTTCTTTCTTTCTTTCTTTCTTTCTTTCTTTCTTTCTTTCTCCATGGACATGGTAACAGCCAATCTTGAGAAGTCAGAGTGTTTGTACTAAGTGGCACACTGAAGCTTCACTTTAAGGAGAGCTATTCTATGAGCCCAGCCAGGAACCTTTTAGGGCTTGGCTGTGCCCTTAAGCTTCTTCACTTTGACCTACCTACTCTTGGCTTAGGAGCCCTGCCCACACTTCAGGCCTGAGCTTGCCTTGTTTGAATCTTAAGCTCAGAACCTTTCCCCTGCTCCTTTTCTTAGAGGGGAGGTATCAGGAGCTACTCCCACAAATGCTTGGGATTTTGTATGTGACCTAGCTCTGGCATAGGCTTGGGATCTTGTGGACTATGTTGGGCCCAGATGCCACCCCCAAAGACGCCACCCCCAAAGCCACCTTTGCTATTGCTATTACCTTAAATCGAGGGGAAATTTTTGTACCTCTTTGTCCAACGTTTATTATATGGGAAATCTGATAGTTCTCTATTACAGACTGTCACTTCTTGTTGAGCATAGGGTATTCTCATGAAAATCCCAAATCAGGAAGGAGAACTGCAATTTGGGGAAGCAAACATCTGTCTTCAGATCCACATAAAGATAGACATCCCTTGGGGAAAGAGAGGCTTCCTGGTTGACCTCGCCCCATCTCTGCCTAACCCAGTTAAACACAGGTGTCTGTGCTCAGTCTCAGATACCCTCTTGGCTCCTAAGTCCTTGCTTAAAAAGATAGTTGGTTATATATATATTTTTTCTTCCCTCTCTGTCACTGAACAGCCCATCACTCTGTTCCTATAGCCCAGATTGCCAGGGAGCCATCAGAGACAGAAGTAATTGAGTGAGAGACAGTGGAGAAGGATGAGGTGGAATGTAAAAGCCAGTGGAGAAGGAAGAGCTGTCCTATTCAGTGATGAGGGTGCTGATAACTCCAGACTGCCTTGGGTTACAGAGCAGACTCTCGTAACACAGAAGGCTCTGATTCTAACAAAGGAGCCATAGAGCTTCCTGCCATGAAAGAATAAATCAACCCTCTTCCCTTCCTACATCTATGCTGCAGTATAGTTTGTTGGCACAATGCACAGCACTTGTTAACCACTCCAGGAAAAGAAAAGGCCACTCACTCTGATTAGCTGTCAGAACTAATTTTAAGCCATGTTATTATATGGTAAAGAGGAGAACAGGCAACTGCAGAAACTGTACTTAAGGCCAGCGGCTAATCAGATTATTTTCTCCTTCATCTGTTCCACACAAAGGCTGCCTAGGATTACTGGTGTGAGCCATTTCTTTCCTCTCCTCAAGTGTTAATTAAATGTGATATTTTAAAATATACACCCCTCTCTCCAGGTAGAACACACTGAGACCTTTGTAAATTGCTTAATGCCCATTGGCTCCCCGACAGCTCTGCCCTATTTCCCTGTTGATCCACAACTCCAGCAGCAATAAGTATACAGTAATTATTTCTACCACAAATATTCCCCCTAAAAGGGGTTTGCCTTGTTTTGGTATATGTACATGTGTACTTGAATGAAGGGCATATTATAATATGCACACTCTTTGTTTTCTGTTTAATGCCCACGGGTTCTCCAAGTTGTTGATGGCAAATATGCTATGTGTTTTTGTTCCCTTTGAAAGTATTTTCTGCTCAAGCCTCATCTCTTAGAACTGCTGAGCATCTCGCTGTGGACAGCAGTCGTTGCAAGGTAGCAGACAGAATGAACTCAGCCCGATTGTTTAATTTAGGGTCCATCTGCTAGGACTCAGGTCTGAAACTCTTCATCATTTGGGGCTTCTTGGAGACTTTTGGAAGACAACTCAGCTAGTAGACACACCCTTGTAAGGCAGGAGCAGAGGGACATAATTAGTCATTCAATCATAATTGCTGAATGCCTACAACTGTGTGTTCCCTGGCAAGTTGGTGACCATTCAGACCAAGTAGGGTGCTTACTACAGTGAACTCCAGCTGGTAATCAACCAGGCCTCCATAACAGTTAAATCTGGAGATGTAATTCAATTGAATAATATATCATTTGTCTGTTTGCAGAGAATAATCACCCCCCCTTAAGCCCCAGAGAATATACCCTAAGACCCCCAGTGAGGCTCTGAAGCCATGGGTTGTATCAGTTCTTACATATATGTGAGATTTTGGCTATATGTACATATTTTAGTTTTTCTCTTTAAGGAAGCACTTCAAAGCCATATGTGGTGGTATCATTTCATGCCATCAGAAGCTACACAGTGAAAGTTCAGGGCTAGCCTTGGTTCCATAGTGAGAAGGCACCTAAATAAATAAACTAAAATAACTTACAGTTTCTTTTTTAGGCATATTTGAACTGTCAACAACCCTACTCATGTGCTTTGTGGAGCCCAAGTAAGAAATAAAAGAGTTATTTGACATGAGCACTTGTACCTTCTG
Organism: Mus musculus; assembly: GCF_000001635.26. Classification (NCBI taxonomy): domain Eukaryota; kingdom Metazoa; phylum Chordata; class Mammalia; order Rodentia; family Muridae; genus Mus; species Mus musculus. Next base: position 41,852,392 of record NC_000079.6, read on the forward strand.
GAAATTGATCTAACAACTGAGATGGCTTTTAAGTAATACCTGGGTGGATACACATCATGGATCCATGTCTCAGGCAGGACAGAATAGGATGTCATGAGTTTTCATCATGTTACCACTGTCCATGGCTAACTGAATGTGTAGAAAGTCAAACTTTAGATAAGGAGAAACTATGGAATTATTTTTATTATGTAAAAAAAATACTGATAGCAGACTGTAAGTGTTGTGAGTGTGTACTCTTAGCACACAGGGGAGTGAGGCAGAAGGAGCTTGAGTTCTATGACAACGAGGGCTACACAAAGAGTTCAAGTCCAGCCTTGGACACACACACACACACACACACACACACACACACACACACGCGTGCATGTGTGTGTATGTGTGTGTGTGTGTGTGTGTGTGTGTGTGTGTGTTGTGGTAAATGTTATTCTGAGACAAGGAAATGTTAAATGTCTCCAGCTTTCTGGATGGGATTTCTGTGTCACGTAGAATTTTGGCTATCTTCAGATTCCATTATAGGAATCTATTAAATGACCTTTCCAGTCTGAAGGAATGATCAGCCAGGGTGGTGTTTAACTTGCCTGGGAATAACAAATGGAATGGTGGGATTTATGTTTATACTGACACGTAAGATTTGGACTAGAAGATATTTAGAGACTACCTAGAGGTTCATAAGGGAGAGTCAATGTATTAAGGATGAATTATGAGCTAAGGAATGGAGTTCATTGAATTTGGGTTTATAAAAGGACCAAGTTGAACACTAAGAAAGACCAGAGTCAGAGATACCGAACAAAAATGGACCAAAATTATTCCAGGAGTCCAAACTTAGTGAGAAGTATCTTGTATGCATTACAAGTGAGCTAGCAAGATGGTTGAACTGTAAAGGGGCTTGGTGGGTAAACCTGATGATTTGAGTTTTATCCAAAATCCCACAGTAGAAGGAGGGAAGCAACTCATGAGAGCTTTGTCTCTGACCTCCACATGTGGGTCATGGCACGCACGTGTCCTCATTCACACACACACACATACACACACACAGAATTAAAATAACGATATTATTATTTCTTAAAATTACCCACTCACTTAAGGAGAGTCAGCTTAGCATCCAGAGGCAAGCCTCTGAGTCACGATGTAGCAACCTACATAGAAGAGAAGAATCTGACCTTTGCCCCAGATCATATTTTATGTGGATCCTGAGCCCTCACAATGGAAGGTGGACACAAGACCCCTGGGGGATCATTTTGTCTTGTACATTCTGAACTTCTAAGTTCTGGGGCCTAGGCTAAATAAGTTAAACTTGAGGACCAGACTACATTTTCCCCCCCAAAGACAGCACCCACATCCAGGAGCACCTGTGGCTCTTCACCAAGTACAAAGAGATTCCTCAAACGTCACAGTATTCCTGGACCCCATGGAAAGCTTGCTACAGGAAGGCAGGTGATGGCAGGGGTGTGGGACTCTCCAGTCTCTGAAATCTTGCCATTTGGTTTCCGAATGAAACCTATGTGAAACTTGTAAGGCAGAAAGGGAAGACGATCCCAGACACAATTTTATTGAAATAATAATGTGTTAAAGAAAAAAAAAAAAAACCCAACCCAACCCAAACCAAACCAAACTGAACCAAACCAAACCAAACGGGAGAGGCTGTTTATTGTGGAGGCAGGCAAGTGAGCAGAACACAGTCCTTTTCCCAGAGGGTTTTCACCAGTCTCTCTTCCCCCTTTCTTGGTCCCTTATAACTACCAATTACCAAAAGGAGATTTTGCTCAACAACAACAACAGTTTTTTTCTAAAGATTTATTTATTTATTTTATGTACATGAGTACACTGTAGTAGCTGTGCAGTTGGTTGTGAGCCATCATGTGGTTGCTGGGAATCGAACTCAGGATCGCTCGATCCAGCCCACTCATGCTCACTCTGGCCCAAGGGTTTCTTTATTATTATATGTAAGTACACTGTAGCTGTCTTCAGATACACCAGAAGAGGGCATCAGATCTCACTAGGGATGGCTGTGAGCCACCATGTGGTTGCTGGGATTTGAACTCAGAATCTTCAGAAGAGCAGTCAGTGCTCCTAGCCACTGAGCCATCTCTCCAACCTCAACAAAAAAACCTCTTATTCATGAGTATCTCCAATAGCACTCCAGTTAAATGGACTCCCTCCAAACTTGGTCGTCTAGGATTCCTGCATTAACAGAAATAATGGCCGGCTTTGTTTTCATTAGAAACCTTCAAAATAGTCACACAAACATTCTCTCCTGAGATATACTGAGCACAGACTGAGTTTTTCTTTCACTAGACTTGGAAAAGTTGGGGAAATTTGAATCTTGAGATTAACCGAAGGTGGATAATACAAAATTAAACTGAGCCTGCCTGGTATTCCCGTCTGGGGATAGACCCATCTCACTGGATCACACTGTGTTTGAGGCCTCAGCAGAGCTTCCCCTTGGCTGGAGGCAGTGTTGTGGAGGAACAATACTTGACCCCACATACTTTCATGTACACGTGGGACATTAGGGACCTGGTTCTGACATATGTCCAGGTTCTAAATCATTGACCAACCTTCATATAATGCCAACATTCACAGATGTTGCTTGGACTAGCAAAGATATGCTAGGTTTACCCCTTTCTAAGTGAGCTAACATATATGGGTCGCAATCCAAAGTCAAGTTAATGTCATTGAAATGTTGTTATTGTTATCAAGGAATTATACAACCCCCCCCCAACCAATGTATTGTTTAGAGAGGCAATTGCCATAACAATACACATATCTGTACTAGAAGGTAACTTGGAGGCTTTCAAAAAGACAAGGTTTGGGCTATAAAAGTCCTTGCTCTCCACAAAATATGTTTTGGACAGTTGGACTCTGGTGAGCTTTTCTAAGCAGAACTGAGAAGGGGAAGATAAGGGGACTGGTGCTTCCTCATGCAGAACGGCCTTCATCGGGGCTCCCGTGGGTCTAAGTAGACGGATTAACAAAGATTAAAGCCTAGCATAGTATTGCCACTAAGACTTTTCTGCATTCCCTGGAAAGTGGGACAGTGAGCTCATTCCTGCAGGAAGCCAACAACACAGATTTCTCTTGTAACTCTTGTTTCTTATTGGAGAGAAGATGCGCTTTAACTAAGATATTCACATCAATGCTTCTACAACAGATGGAGTCTTTCTCCCTAAGATGACGGAAAGCACTCAGGTCAAAGGACTTGGCCACCTAAAGATCTATGGCTATCAGGATGGCTGAGTTCCTACAACAGCTTCATTGTTGAAAGGGACCTTTCGGGTCACGGACTCCTCATGCTCAACCGGGAAAAATAAATCTTGCAGTCTATCCAGACGGACAAGGCTGGTGCAAGCCTCAGCCGGTTGAAGTTGGTGGAGTTGCATGCAACTGCCATGAGGAATTCTTAGGTAAACTCAAAATAAATAGCACTCCTTGGAATAATCAATAACCTGGAAGTTCAGATTAAGTCCTCTCTAGTGTTCTAGAAGGCTTTGAATCAATCCCCTTTCCCTTTGGTTTCCTGCCAGGAATGGATGCAAATACATCAGGTACCTCAGGAAAACCTGTTCTCACAAGTTTTATCATACCACTTGGCAGACAAAAAAAAAAAGCTTGGGTAGAGGCCGAGAACTTTCACACACATCCAGAGAGCTTGGGAATTTAGCCATCTTGGCTTACCCCGCCCACCAACCACAGGAAACTCTTCTAACCCTGCAAGCCAGCAGCTAAGATTCCTGTGCTAATCAGAGAAGGGGGAGGAATTCTACAGAGTTCAGTGCTGTCTTTGGAGGAAATGTCATGATTTTCCAGAAAACTAGTCTGTTTTAGAATTTCTCAAGGTGTGATGAACATCAAAGACCGTGTACTCTGGTTCCCTAAACGCACATTGCCTTCGATCATTTCCTTCCAATAACCACAGGCCAATGGTGAGCTCTCTGAGAAGCTGACAGCCCAGAGGAAATCAGGAAGATGGGGATTAGTACAAAAAACAATGGTAGGGAGAGCAGCTGTTTTGGTTGGGCCACTCTGTCCACTCTGTGTGTTTGGGAGTCCACGAGAAATATGAGAGACTCATTCTAAAAAGTGAACAGTGGGCACTGGGAGACATGACGGAGTCTGCTGAGAATGCCTGCACAATATTCACAAGTTAATAATTCCCCTAGAAGGGGGAGTTTCTTGAGGACGTCTGGGATTTATTTTGAAGCCATTAACTGGAGTGGCACAGTTTCTCTTTTACTATTTCTACAGTGTTCAGAGATTTCAAACTCAAGCATCTTAGAACAATGCCTGCCTACAACAGCTATAGACAAAATAGTGGGAAATAATCAAGGACCTCCCAGACTCATTAAGAATCTCATTGGGGACATGCTCACTGCATGGGGGTTTTCTCATTTTGATAATGGTGGTGGTGGTGGTGGTGGTGGTGGTGGTGGTGGTGGTGTGGGTTCCCTTATAGGTCTTGAAGGAATACACATTCATCACGTTTACATTTTCCTCTTGGTGGCCCTCACCCAACCTCACTGCCATGTCAAGTCACTGATTCACAATCAGGGCTGTGGAAAATGTAAAATATATAAGTGAAAGGGAGCATGCTGTGAATCTAACAGGTAGCCATCCCTGCACAGAGACCTGGAGAGAAAGACATCACCAGAAGAGCTGACACTCCCCAACTGGTCAAACAGGCTCATGAAAATTAAAGGAAAAGATAAACTAAGGCTGTGTCTGAATCACCCTCAGACCCACCCATGTTCCTGGGTTAACCCAAAGGAAAACGAACCACTGAAGTTGCCCATCACTGCTAACTTCTCAAATAATGTTATGGCTAGTGTTAGTGGACCCAACATCCAAACCCAGATGTAATGAAAATTAAATGGGTCTAAATCAGTAAAGCCTAATAAATAATTGTTTACAGTGAGAGCATAATATATTCAAGTTTGGATCTTGAATATGTTCCCCAAAGACCCTCATAGTAAAGGTGTGGTCAGCAGCCTGAGGCTTGATTAAGAAGTGACTGAATATTCAGGTGATGAGGTCTGTGGGAAAGAAATTAGACCATCAGAGCCATTGAAAGGGATATTGGGACCCTGCTTCCTTCCCATCTCTCTTGTTCTGGCCAGCATGAACTAAACAGAGCCCTCGGCCACAGACTTCATCATATACACACACAAGAATAAAGGATCCGGGCCAAGACTGGAATCTCCTAAATCTTAAGCCAAATAAAATCCTTTCTCTTTCTAGGTTGATTATCCCCAAGAATTCTATCACAGACAACAGAAGGCTGGTTAACATAAATATTAGCCACTAGCATCGTTTTTGTCTTCCATATCATCCTTTTCATCCTTACTGATTTCGAAAGAAAAGGCTTCTAAGCATAATAAGATAAACAACTCCGTTATTCTATTAAACTTAAAGACACAGAAAATGGATAGTATATTATTAATCCAAAACTGTTCTGTAGGCCATGATTTGTACACTGTGTGCTTTTTAATATGCCTCTATACTCATATGTTGTTGCAGCTTCCAGCTTGGCTAAAGCAGTGTTCTCTGAAGAGAACAGCAGTCGTTCTAGTGGCTCATAGCTGGTGTGTGATGAGAATAAATGAATCAGATGCTCAGCTGTAAATGATTTCTGCATCACATGCTGCCCCATGAAGGCTCTGGCACTAGCTAGGAAGAAGGGTCACAAAGGATTCAGGAGTCAGAGAAGACATGTGGAAGGCTGACCACAGGGAAGTCCACAGCATGGACATGAACACGAACAGTCCAGAGCTCATAATAGCCGCCATCATCTGTGCAAAAGCTTGGAGAGACTGAGCCAGACAACAACCTGTCATGGAATGTGAGGGGCCCTCAAGACCCTAACCCTGCTTCCTGGGGACTTAAGACCCTAACCCTGCTTCCTGGGGACTTAAATTCAGTTTATGGGTGGTGCGCGTAAGGTGGTAAATAGCTCTTACCAATGCTCCTGTAAGCAGCCATAATGTTTCTGACTAGGTCATTCAAGAAACAAGAGACATGGAAGTTCTAGAGGGATAAGTTGGAAAGGAGGGGGATATGTGGGCATGAGAGGAAATAAAATAGGGTAACTGAAAGCAAACAGGAACGAAATATTTCGCAGACATATAGATGAAAACCTCATAATGAAACCCGTTATATAACGTTAATAGATGCTAATATATACAAAGTTAATAGCTTGGTATTGTAGCTATAGTGAATTTTTTTTTCCATAGAAGAAAGAAAGTGCAATTTCTGAGAAAAAAAATTGAAGGCATATAATAATGGAATAACAGAGCTCCTCAGCCCCTCATCACTGCCAGTCTGAAAAAGGCACTGCATATGAGTTTTGTAAGCTCTATATTTGCACACCATATCCAGCAGAGGCCAAGTGATGTGGCTCAGTGGGTGTTTTAGTGTGCTGCCTGTTGCTGCAACAAAACGCCATGACCCAAAAACACCTTGAGGAGGAGAGGACTTATTTGGCTGACACATCTCAATTACAGTCCATCTCGAAGGGAATTCAGGGCAGAAACTGAAGAAGGAACTGCAGGCAGGAACGGCAGCAGAGACCATGGAACACTGCTTTCTTGGCTTGGTCCCCATGGCTTGTTCAGTTTCCTTTCTTATTCCAGCCCACGGCCAGCTGCCTAGGAATGGTGCTGCCTAGGAATGGTGCTGCCTGCTATGGATTGGGCCCTCCCACATCAATCACTGATGGAGAAAATGCCCTTCTAGGCTCTTCTACATGCCAGTCTGATAGAGACATTTTCTCAGTCGAGGTTGACTCTCATGTGTGTCAAGCTGACAAAACAAACAAACAACAACAATGAGTAAGGGCAGTTGCCACTAAAATTGATAACCTGAGTTCAATCCCCAGAACCCACATGACAGGATGAGAGAATTGATTCCCACAAATTGTCCTCTCACTTCCACATGTGCACGGTGGCACACAAGCACACCTATGGGTGCACTCATTAAAAAAATGTACTAAGATTATTTTAGAAAGAATACCACATGGTCCTGACTTCCTTTATAAGACACTGACTCTAACCATCTGTATTAGTCAGGGTTCTCTAGAGTCACAGAACTTATAGAATGCCTCTATACATTAAGGCAAATCATTGGAATGACTTACAGGCTGCAGTCCAACTAATCCAACAATGGGCAACTCAGTCCCGCAAGGCTAGGTGTTTCAGCTGGTCATCTATATAAGCTGGAATCCAACAGATGTTCTGGCAAGTAAGTGCAAGCAGATGGAGACGAAACACTTCCCTTTCCCATTTTCATTTTCTTTATGTAGGCCTCCAGCAGAAGGTATAGACCAGGTTAAAGGTGTGTACCACCATGCTTGGATTTGGAATTTGTTCTGTCCCAGGCTGTCCTTGAACTCAGAGATCTGGTTGCCTCTGTCTCTTGAGATTTAAGGCATATACTACCTTGCCTGGGCCTAAGCTTTTCATGGCCATTATGCCTCAAGATCTGGATCACAGATGTGTTCTCCACTTTTGGATTGTAGTTCGTCCCAGATGTCATCAAGTTGACAACAAGGAATAGCCATCATACTCTCTGTTCTGAGTTTTACTCATAGTTCAAAATGCTGTCCACCACCACAAACCAAGGCAGCAAGAACTTGAAGTAGCTGGTCATATTACTTGTGGAGCAATCAATCCACACACATAATGCTTAGCCCCTTCCATCAGCTTATATAGTCAGGTTCTTCTTTCTGACCAGGAAATGGTCTCTCCCACCATTAAAATAGCTCTTCCCGTATCAGATAATCAAGATAGTCACCTACTGGGCATGCTCAGGAGGCCATCTTCCAGGAAATTCTGTTGTTTCCCAAGTAGCTTTAGGTTATTGATTCTGGGACTTGTAATGCTGTGGTCACATTATTATTATTATTATTATTATTATTATTATTATTGATCTTTGTTTTTAAAGTTCTGTATCTCTTTCTTTCTTATAGCCAGAAAATAGAATTTGTTAGCACAAATTAGGGACCAGCTTCAGGTTGCCAGGAAATTAGTGTGTCAATGGCTATATAGAGAATTTTCTGTTATTTAGGTTGCCTCAAAGAAATAGCACTCAGTTATGAACCAGTGGCTGCTTTTTACACAGTTGACTGACAAGAAGTTGCCTTCATATGATTAATATCTCTTGTGCCTTTTACTCCTTGCACAATTGCATTTATTGAAGATGTTTATCCACTCAGCTTTGCAGTGGACACTACAGAACCTCCATAGAGAATCTTGTAAGTCCCTTGTCCCTGAGAAATCTTTGATTGACTGGGAACATAAGAGGAGCGGACACGGTCTGATATATTAGAAGTAATGACTATCTCAGAGTAAGCGGCAAGCAGAAAGAGTCTTTCAGATGTCAGAGAGAAGGGTGATCAGTGATAAGCAGAGTGGATTGGGTAGCCTTGCTCTGGGGTGCAGGGGGGGGAGGGCGAGGAGAGCTTTGCCAGGCTTCGTTGTAAAGAAGAAGGGGCCTTCGGTCATAGGACCAACTACCCGAAAGCCTTTAGAAAAAAAGGAAAAAAAAAAAAAAAGAAAACCACAAGTGGCCTCCTTGTCTAATGATGGGTATCCTGTGGGGTCTCATATGTTTTCAAAGGAGGTGGCTACAAAGGACGCACCTCTGTGAGAGCTTTCATGTGCTCCCCGTTATTTTTGAGAAGAAGCTAATGATCAATCGCCTTTCCCTGGGGGAAAATGTCTAAGTTATCCTGTCGGGGAAGATGAAAGTTTGCTGTCATCCCCATCCTTGCCACAAAGGAGAGGGGAACAGCTCTCAGCTGTAATCGAGCAGATCTGGTCAGACTCTTGACATTCCGGGCTTTACCAAAAAAAAAAAAAAAAAAAAAAAAAAAAAATGTAGCTGTTCCCTATTGAGACCATGCTTTGATATACCAGCAATGAGCAACTCACTGCGCAAGCGCCTGTTTCACATAATGATCAACTCTGTGCTGAGTTCACAAAGTAGCTTTTATTATGAGGAGATTAGAGTAGCAGAGCCAGGGTGAATGTGGATTAGGCTGATCCAAGCGGAGCCATCTTAGACGTAAATCTATCAGAATTTATACCAGACAGCCTGTGAGGACTTCCCTGGCCTCAGACACCACCTTCATGTACTGCTCCTCTCGGGAGAGGTCTTGTGACTGCAAGACATGACCTGTACATCCCACATTCATGGAAGATTTGTTTCATCAGCAGTGACAGTGGAACCAAACAGTGATCTGAAACCCACGTGGAGACTCCGAAAAAGAAGCCTGGATTAAAGCCTTACTGATGAGTGGCAGCCTCGTTATATCTTGTTGACAGTTTCCTTTGTCCAGCCACCATGTGTTGAAGACCTATGATCTGCACAGTACTGTTCTAGGAACAACCCATGCAAAGATGAGTAGCCAGACACCACTGAGTTCAGTGTCTGGGAAGACAGAGTAAAAAGAAGCCCCATAACAAACAAAACAAAAACCTACAATCAGATGGGAGCAGGGTAACAAAGTGCCTTTTATCTCAGAAGAAGGAACAAGTGACTCCACACTGGTGGGACAGTCAAGACATTTGAATTGTGTCATGAAGGATAATTTGGGAAGGTCCTGAAGGGGAGGAGATCTTGAAGTAGTTGAGAAATTGCAGATGGTTCCCTATGGGCAGAGTATGCAATCAAGGCCACCTAGTTGCCTGTTTGGCTTTTAAGCGATAGACCTCTAGTTTGGGCTGTGCACACACTCTCACTGAGGTCTCAGATGTACCATCAAACTCTGAATCAAATGGAAGAACTTTGGAGATTTGTCATCAGAAGACTAGTATGATGAATGAGGCCTTTGCTTCAGATACTGTACCCTGTGGTAAGTGATTAGGGAGAGTTAGGCCGGAAGAGGGTTAGAGGGTCACTAGGCTACTATTGGCAGATCTAGTTAGTGAAGGGAGAGGTCCCTAGTTTAAAGGGCCAGTACCAAGGCAAAGGAAAGCTTAGCACTTAATTCTTACTCCAGGGCCATCCTTCCCATTCTCTCAGTCAAGTTACTCAGTCACAGGATAATTTGCTCACCAGATCTTTGTTGAGAAATAATCATAAAATAAGCAATAGGAATGCAAAAGCAGACTTAGCACTGTCCTCTTAGAGTCTGGGTTGCAATTGGCGGTGGGTGAGAGTCACATCAGTAATTACGACTGGATATAATTTACCTGGATCCAAGTTAAATATAACTCTTCAAATTCCACAAGTAAAGGCAGGCTAACATAGTGCTCTTTGAATTTCCTGTGAGCTGTATGATCTTAATCCTTCTCCTGTTTTTACAGCAAGAGCATCCCTTTTGGAGGCTGGCACATTGCTGGGTATTAAGTAGGTCCTTTGTTGAGCGAAGGAACTCCTAAAGGAACAAGTACAAGAAAGGAGAAGCTATCTCCTCTGACTTGCTTGCCTCTTGGACCACCTCAGGGTATAAGACTCCATTTCTGTGCCTTAGTTCATAAAGAGAAATGGCCTAAGGTAATGGGAAGTGTTAGGATTCTGGAATCCAGAGAACCTAATTAGATGCCAGTTACCGTACATAGTAGCAGCAGGGAGGCTGAGCCAGTTTGATAGTCTTTTAGAGTCTCAGTTTCCTTCTCTTAAAAATCTACCTGGTCAGTATAAAAAAAGGGGGGGGGGGGTTTAAAGGACTTAGGAATGAGGATTAAATAAGATGCATTTCCATTCTGAGCTTTAAGAAACACAGAGGCGAAGTGTTATTATGGTTCTGTTGGGTCTCTCTCACTTTCTTGCCTACAGAAAATGAGAAAAAGCTCAAAGCTGACCCATGATCACAGCACTTTGTGCACATTTAATTTTTTTAAATATTTATTTTCAATATTTATTTATTTGCCTGCACATATGTCTGTGTACCATGTATGTGCAGTGCCCATAGAGGCCAAAAGAAGGCATCAGATTCTCTTCAGGTTGTTTGCCTTCATGTGGGCACTGGGAAATGAACTCAGGGTTCTTTGCCAGGGCAACAGTGCTTTTAACCATAGAGCCCATCACTCAAGACCTCATATTTAAGGCTTTAAAGTTTTCTACTTATCTTCTTTAAATAATAGCACGTAGGACTCCTGTTAAAGCTGGATACATGCATTAAAGTGTTGGTTTCCAGGGCAATACTCTTGAGAAACTAGAGGTTTTGAAGGTTGGGACCTAATGGACTGTCCTTGGGTCTCTGGAGGCTAATGGAACCACAGCCACAACCCTTCCTTCTCTTCTTTTGATTATTGGTCACGAGAAAAGTGTTTTTTCTTGGCTACATACCCCTGCTGTGTAGTGTACCATCTTCGCTACAGCCCCAAGCAATGCATGGAGCGATGGGGAGACTAAATCTCTGAAGCTGATCACCGTATATATCTTTCCTACGCCAATTGTCTGCAGTATTTTTTTATTTTCCCAGAAATCAGACAAACACAGCATAAGGAAGTCCTGTCCTGATCTCTTTCCATACTCTTAGGTCCTCTTTTTTTCTGTACCGGTTGCCTTGACAACTTGGCCTCACCACCATCTCTCTCCAGAACCTCCTCTACCTTGCGCTGAAAACACAGATTACATTGTTTTGCTCTAGGTTAGAATTTTTTAATGTGAACCATCACTCAGGGCTTGGAACAGAAAACCAAAGACCGGGATTGTATGGAGATGAGCTGTGCTCTGACCATTGACAATGGGTTCTCATGCTCGCACATTTAGTCTCCATCCATAGCAGGCCAACAACTGTGTGGCACAAACAGAGACAGTAATTGCAGGAGAGAACCTTAGCTAAGCATTTATATTCCAGTGATCTACAGCAGGATCAAAATGGAGGCCCCATTTAAAGTCTCAGGCACTTGAGCCACCACAAATCAAATCTCCCATGCTGTAAAGCAGTGTGTGTGTGTGTGGGGGGGGGGGGAGTGGTTGTTGAGCTCTTTTTCCCTTGGACCTTTGCAAAACTTCCTGGTTCCAAGATGATTTGGTACCTCAAAGCCTGGTAGACAACAGCACACCTGGTGATGACATCTGCTGCCTCCAGGACCCAAGCATGCCCCCAGGTGCTAGGGCTGCTTTGCTTTTTAAAGGCTAAGATGGAGTAATCTGGCTCGATATTAAATGGGACACTCAGTATTCTCTAGTCCACTGGACACCTAGAAACCTCATATGCTTGATTTCTATTCTCTGCCATGAAAAATTATGTCCTAAGTATGGTGTTAGTCTGTCAGCCTGGGTTCAGGAATAAGAAGACATCTACCTAGGCTGTAGGACACCTGTGAGCAAGGCTTTACAAGTATGGGTCTGAGTGTTTTATTCTTGCAGAAACAAACAAGCAAAGCCTACTTGCTTCACATTACCTTTATCTCAGCCAAAGAATGTAGCCTGTAACCTTATATGTGTCTCATTCTCTCCCATTGTTATTGCTTCTTTGGCAAATTAAAGTGTCTTTCCCCTCTTTCTCCACTCAAGACTGGTCACTAAGTCAACAGTTAACACGTTCTTAAAGACTAAGTTATTCGCCCAAATCATGTCAGTTATGTCTGCCTTCTGGTTCATCACCACCCTGGAATTTTATGACTTTTTGTGCATGCTCGTTGTAGTCATGATGGCTATTTTCCCAACATCTATTCTATCAGTAATGGTTAGCCTAGACCAAACATTGTAATAAAAATACTTGTTAGCTAATCCTAGAACAACAACAACAAAAAAGGATGGGAAAGTTCTGGAAGCTATTAGGAAAGGTTTCCTTACTCTCATCTTTCCCCAAAGAAAAGACCAAGGCAGAGACAGCCTGACTCCTGTTCTTTCTCCGTGTTGTCAACAATGTGGGAGTTAAACCAACCCATGGGAACAGGGCCGAGCTGGATCAAGCGCAGCATGTCCTGTGTTGCCTGGGGATCTCTGTCAACGGCAAGCATTTCCAACAGCACCCAGCACAGACGCTGTCCAAGACAAACACTTAAATAAGTTGTTCCATCAATAAATAAAAAGAAAGCCTTTCAGACTGCAGTTGACATTGAGCATATAAAATCCCTGGGTAAAAATGTTAAAACAATAGCAGTTACTGAAGCATGGAAAGTTTGTGGAGAAACCAATGTGGGGACCAGAAGTGGGGAGGGGACTACGGTCAAAGTATACTGTAGTGGGGGAACCTCAAATAATTTTTTCTTTTAAAGGAAAGTACTCAGGAGCATTTAAAAAAAAGAAAACCAAAGGTTTGAGGAAGTAAAAACTTCTAAAGGAGAGAAAGGCCTTGCTAGAACCAAGATTGCATAACCTTGCGTTTTGAAGTCTTTGCAAAATAGGTTAAAGATTGAACAGATTCTCATCTCCATGGGAAACCTCAGTTTAATTCTTCCATAAGATTCCACTGAGGGTGGCCAAAGCAAATAAGGATGAAAAACCAGAATGACTGACCAAAGGCCCACATGTTACAAAACACATCCAAGGAGGATGTGCCGGAGGAAATACAACTGACAGCTGTTTCTGGTATCTGGACAGCAATCACGTGGCGCGGTTCTAGTCTTTTCAAAGCACAGGACTGCGTCTCTCACCACCACAGCCAGGCAGCTGCTCTTCTAGCTTCTGATTATCATCCCCAAGCCATGCCTTGGTCATTTCTGAGTTGAACAAAATCGTAAGTGACAATGCTTTGGGACTGTGTGTTTGTGATATCGAAGCTCCAAAATATGAAATGATCTGTGGGGTCTAACTCTTCTGGATTGTTCGACTTCCCGACATGGGCTAGTCACGGCTTCTAATAAGTAAGTCTTTGACAGATGAGGCTCGACGGAGTTTTTGTATTGTATCAGAGATGCTGAGAGATGCTAGGCATACAGAGGCGTCTGAGCTCTCAGGCCTCAGCAGGAAGACAGAGTCATTACTAAGTCCATCATACCTCTTAATCCCTGGTCCTTTATTCCGGAGAAGAAAAATAACTTTAATTTGCCATGATCCGCCACCCACTCTGCTCTCCTACCATAAGTCCCAAACGCATAGGTGTTACTAAAGAGAGTAGAAAGATTGGGAATAAGACGATTACTGATAGGTTCAAACTAGAAGTGCTCATATAAGGAACTGATCTATTAGAAGCCAGGAAAATACGCCCTGCATCTCCTTTTCTTCTGAAATAACTGAAAAAAAATATTACTTTGTTCAAATGAAACAGTGTATCCAGTATTACCTTTCACGGAAGAATCAATACCCAACTACAAGCATACATGGACACAGGTCCCAACACACTCAGCTTCTAAAAGTAGTACAATCTTATGGTTCAAAATTGATGGCTGGTCAGTAAGCTCCAGGGACCTGACTCTTCCCAGTACCGGCCCAGGCTTGTTTGTTTGTTTGTTTGTTGTTTTGTTTTATGTTAATCATAGAGAGGTGAAGTTGGATCCTTGTGCTTGCATTTCCCCAACTGAGCCGTGTCAGCCTTTCTGTTACATTTCTGACTGCTGTTAGTATCTTGATAATCTTAGTTAGAGTTTTACTGCTGTGAACAGACACCATGACCAAGGCAACTCTTATAAAGACAACATTTAATTGGTGCTGGCTTACAGGTTCAGAGATTCAGTCCATTATCATCAAGGTGGGAGCATGGCAGCATCCAGACAGTCATGGTGCAGGTGGAGCTGAGAGTTCTACATCTTCATCTGAAGGCTTCTAGGAGAAGACTGACTTCCAGGCAGCTAGGGTGAGGGTCTTAAAGCCAACGCCCACAGTGACACTTCCTCCAACAAGGCTACACATCCCAATAGAGCCACTCTCTGGGCCAAGCATATACAAACCATCACACTGAGGAAGTGTAGAAGTAAAAGCATGCTTTATTCTGTGACTCAGTTTACTGCTTTAGGAAGAAAATACACGGAGTCACACTGTTTATCCATGAGAATGGGCAGAAACCCGACTTCCAACATGGATGGATCTGCAGGTCATTGTGGTGGGAGATTTAACTCAAACATAGAAGCATATGAATTATGTCCTTGCTGACTTGTAGGAGCTGGATGACCAGTCTCATGGTGGAACACAGTAGTATGGTGGTCACTGGCAGCTGAGAAGAGTTACCGAGGCTTTCTGTAGCACAGCAGGGTACAGAGGAATGGGAAGGCCCTGATATTGACTTGGAGGCAATTTGTGCTGGGATGGGCTTAATGCCCCTGATCACTATACATTGTGCTCTGTGGGGAGTTATTCGACTATATGTACATCACAGAAATGTGTAAGTATCACGTCTCTTCTTTAGAAGAAGAGAACACTGAGCAGGCTATTGCTGAAGCTTAGCACAGGGTAGGGAAAAGCAGGGCAGCCACTCTCTGCTTACTTCTTTTCTTAGACAATCACTCACTGTTAACTCACTTGGTACCTGGGAGAGCTTAAGTGGGCACTTACAGATAGTAGGCTCTTTTAACAAGCATATTGAAAGCCAATGGCTTTAGTTTGACTTCTGGGATAGGTGTGTGTGTGTGTGTGTGTGTGTGTGTGTGTGTGTGTGTGTGTGTGTGTTTAAATCAACCCACACAGCAGCTTTTAAGTGGGAAGAGGACAAGGCTAGAAGAGGAGAAAGCATGCTGGGGGCTGGGCTGGTTAATGTTAGCAACCATTAAGAGAATTAGAAGGCAGACAAGAATGAGTTCTTTCTGTTTCTCCTTTATGCTGTCTTTGCTGTTGAGAGATGCTAAGGCACCAGAAAGAACACAAGTTCAAGGTCAGCTTGGGCTGTGTAGCAAGACCTTGTCTCAAACACAATATTACATTACCATTTTAGGAGAGAATGAAAAGAGTTAACCATTTCTGACAAAAATAATGAATAACCAGTGAATTCCAAGCTGCATGAATTTCAGTTTGTTGCTCCCAAGTGGCTCATTTAACCATGAACTGGGATGGGTCTTCAGGTTGTGGACTAAACAGGTTTCCCAACATCTTTTAATCCCATCCACTCATTTGTATAATAGAAGTATGTTGAGTAAGAAGGTACAAAGAGACATGGGCCATGAGGTGGCTGTGGCCATATGGCTTTCAATTGCAGCTGCAGGTGGTGGCAAGGGTGTGCTGCAGAGGCTCCCCACATCTCAAAACACAGGGAAGCTCCTACCAGAGAATAAGTATGGTAGACACTGCAGGAGGCCCTTTCCCGGATGACAGAGACCCCACTGATGAGCACATAGAGCTGCCAGCACTCAGAGGCAGCCCAAAAGCTTTGCCAATGCTCTCCTAGAGACAGATGCCCGCAGCCCAACAAGCTGTCCACCCAAGCATCCTTCCTTCTGACTCTCTCTACCAATGCCTGATGGCTCTCCTCCTGTCTCTTTTGCCCCCGTCTATTTTTCTCCAAAAGATATTTTCATTTTAATGTCTGGTATGATTCTTTTCATCCTTGATGACTCCTTAAATGGTCTCGATTAATACAGGCAAGGAAATCAGCCACTTAAATAAAGGCGGGTACAATGGTTTAGCAGGTAAAGGTTCTTGCCATGCAAGGCTACCAACCAGAGTTAAATCCCTGGAATCCAGGTGAGCATGGGAGAAGAGAAGTGACTCTGCAAAGTAGTCCTGGGATCTCAACTGCCACACTGGAGCACTCAATTGAACATGTACCCTACACATACAAACCCAAACACACACTCACACATACACACACACACACACACACACACACACACACAATCAAATTGTAATACTACTCTTTAAGCTGACAGACATTTTTTATCTTTAGGGTGGTTTTTAACTCAGGCACAGTGTTGCCCATCTCTAATTTAGCATCTGATCTCTGTGAAATCCAGGCCAATCTGGTCTACATGGGAGTTCCGACCAGCAGCGCTACACAGAAAGGAGGGGGGAAAAGTTGTTTGATTTAATTTTTCATAAATAGACTTACTCAAGTTTAACATTCATGATGTAGAAACTGTCCATCTCTGATCACTCTCTTCATATTCAGACTTCTTTAGAAAATTATCAAGACCCTGACTCACTGAATTTCTTACCTCACCTCATCCCTTAAATGTCCCAATTGTTAACTTTTCTAAGACCACCTTATCATACATACACACCCTCTGACTTCCTGTTGCTTGTTTTGTGGTCAAGGGCTGCCATAACTGTATCTGGGGCTGGGTGGCTTGAACAATAGAAATGAATTTTCACATTGATCTGGAAGCTGGAAATTCAAGATCAAGTGATGGGCAGAGGGGTGTCTCCTGAGGTCGCAGTCCTTGGTTTGCACGTGGTACCATCTCCTTGGGCCTCCACCACCGAGCCACAATCTCTTTCCTCATCTTTAAAGGACATCATCAGTCACAGTGGATTAGGGTTCACCCTCAGAACTTCATTCGACAATAATGACTTTATTAAAAGGTCCTATCTCCACAAGATATAGTGGGAGCTAGTAATTCCATCTGTGAGTTTTGAAGGAACCAATCACCCCATCATGATCCAAAACTATTGGCTTTGCTCATTTGACTTAACTTTGCAGGACCACTCAAGAATGCTGGGCTTCAGCGAACAGCCAAGAGATTTTGGATTGTCTCCCATTCCTCTGTTGCTTTTTGAGTTCCCCTTTCAAGTCTATCTTTCAATCTCTAATTAAATATTGATATTTCTCAAGACTCACCCTGTCTCCTCATACTCCTCCTTGTCCTCCTCCCTACCCCACTTCTACCTCTTCCTAGGTGATCTTGCCTATCCACACAGCTTGGATCCATTGCTACAAAGAAAACTCAGCTGTCTGCTTGTACATTTGATTTATTTTTTTATTTTTTTATTTTTTGTGTGGGGGGGGGAGACTTGGAACTATATACTTCATCTATAAAAATTTGCCACTGTGGAAGAAAGTGATGTGACTGTTTTTTTTTTTTTTCTCATTCAGAATGTTGTTTTAAAATATACTTGTCTTAGAAAAATCACCGTATACTCCGTTGCACCGACACACTCATGCTAGGGAACTTCCAGGGAACTCTTAGCTGATCTTGACGGGCCTCTCCAGCACTGACACACGGGTGTAGCTACTCTTGACATCAAGGTGGTGAGGGAAGTGGGGATTTCCAAGGCACATGTTACATGGAAATAATTTTGAAAAGTTGAGGAATAAGCATCTATATTGTACCCAGTCTGACACTGCCATGTTGGAAGAAAGGGCTTGGCTGTAACACCTATGTTCTATCAATGGGGAAGACACTGACTGTCATCTGAGTTCAGCTGGTTCATTAGCTCAGCTATGATGGATGGTTTTTGGGACATTCACACTTCCAAAGACTTCAAATGTAATTATCCAGTTCTTGAGATAATATACTGCCAGGTATTACTAATTAGAAATGAACATGTCCAATGACTCACAGAGGAAACGCACACCTTGAGTGCTGGGTGTCCATACTTAGTATCAAACATTGTGCTTAGTGAAGGAGAGAGGCAAGGGCGGTGGTTAGAGCCAGACCACCAGCTTGGGGGACAAGCTTCTCTACCTCACGACTGTTATGCTTGTAGGGATGGTGTTGCTATTTATTACACTGAGATCTCTCTACATACAGATGACCTAAGATCCAGCTTCTCAACTCCAGAATAGACCCTGCTCAGGCCACCTGTCCCCCTCTCTCTTAGCTGGCTATATGACAGTCATTCAAGTGCCTCTCACTAGGAGCTACTTAATTACATGCATCCCGTGTTTGTTCTGAGGTAAGTTACTCTCCGTGAAGTGCATCAAAGCCTCCAACCCATTTATGCTCATGGGCCTCTAACATCCCTAATGTCATATATGAACACATGTATTTTCATTCATTCATTCATTCATTCATTCATTCATTCATTCATTGATTCATTCATGCATGCATTAAATATGTATTTAACACTCTTCAAAGATACTAACACAGGATATTTATAGTTGGATAATATTCCTTGGATTTTGTTGTTTCTTCTCTCTTAGAACAATTTAAAAGTTTTGAAAACATATCCTGTCATTGAAGTAGGTCTCCTTGTACAGCTCAGGGTGGCTTTAACGTGACAATTCCCTTGCCTCAGCTGGGATCATAGGCATGTGCCACCAGGCTTGCTTGCTTTTGAACAAGCTCAGTTTTATTTAAAAACAAACAAACAAACAAACATACTAGCAAAATCCACAGATGTTAAGAATCATCTTTGCCTTGGTACAGCTGAGTCAGCTCTGACTATAAACCATGACATGTAATGTAAAGCCAGAGGGTAAAAATAAATGGAATTTCAACACACACACAAACACACACACACACACACACACACACACACACACACACACACACACACAGAGCAGAGCAAGTCAACCCAAGGAGGGAACTGGTAGGCATGAGGGAAGCTGCAGATTCCGATTTCTTAGAATACTTTTTGATGAAGAAAATAAAAGAGTAATAAACAAACCCTATTTCTAGAAGCCGGGTTCCAGAGTGATGGCCGTTAGTTGCTAGAAAATTCTTTCCCTCATATTCTTGGGACTGCCTGCATGGGTCCGGTATGTGTGGCTATTCCTGTGTTTAAGGGCACTTAGGGACAACTCGGTTTTCAAGGCAGAGGAAGGAAATCAGAGTGAGGTGAGAGCCAAACTCCCCATTTCGGCAGAATTAACTCAGGTGGTGAGGAGAGGCAGGGTGTGACCACCTCGCTTCTAGAATTAGCAATGTCACATTGGAAGAGACATTTTCTGACTTTTCTCCATCTCAATTTCCTTCCCAGTGGCTTCGTACCTGTTAAATGACTTTGTAAATATTCCTAAATGACAGATTGGTAGTGGGTGTGGTGTAAAAAGGAAAGAGGGAAGAGGCTAACGACCACACATAAAACAAGCAGCCCTTAGAGCCACTGGCCAATTTTTACAGCTGGATTTTTATAAACTCCTTGAAGAGTTGGGCGAGGGACTGGTTTACGATGTTACCATAGCGATACTGCTGGTTTTTGAGAAAATATTGAGATGCTGAAGTGGATGGACTGTGGAGAAACAAGCAGAGTGGATGGGACAAGCAGGAAAGAATTATAGACCCTCACTAAATATTTCACCGGCAGGATGCCTTACTGAACTGTCCCTGGATTTAATTAGCTGTGGAGAGAAGGGGGAAGGGTTAATCCAAGGTCACTGTGGAGGAAAACGAAGCTTGTGACACACGCTGCTATTTTGATATCTGCTGAATGCCACGTTATAGTCAATGAGGATGGTGGCTGAGTCCATCCGGGAAGTAGTAGGTAGCGTAGATTCTTTACATTAGCAGATAGGACAGAGTTCGGCGATGGCGTTTCTGTAGAAATTTCTCTCAGATTCCTTCTGCCAAGCCAGCATTTTCTGGTAAAGTGTTGGAAGTGACTGCCAAGGAAGAAGAATTTGCCAGTTTTCGAGTTGAGAAACAATTTGATTGAACTCAATTAAAAACAATTGTTTTGTTTAATTGTGTTTTTCCGTACTTGAATTTGCCTGTTTACACTAACTCAAGCCCATGGCTGTCTTACTCTCAGTCACACAGGGGGTGACCACACGTCTTCTCAGAAAAAGCTTGCTTGTTTGGAGGAAATAAACTGTGCAGTCCTGTGGGATGAAGGGGGGTGTGGGGCGATGTGCCGGCCATACTGAGCTACACCACCATTCACATATCATTTCAACATATAAGACAACCTCTGCCGTGGGCCAGGACTTTTCCAAGTGCCTTGTTCTCCGTGATCACTAGGACAGAGTTTCCCTGTCACAGAGTCTGAGAACCAGGCTCTATCCTCAGAGCAAATAACCTAGGGGGCACAGAGAATGGTCTAAAGATGATTTGTTAGTCACATCTATAACAAACCCACGGGCTATCTCAGTAATACTGTCATGCACAAGAACTGTCTGGTCTTTAAAATCCCTTATAACTGCCAGGTAGGATCCCTGTGGTATTTCACAACTGGATGCCTTCATATACAACTTTTTATATATTTTTTTGTACCAGTGTAATGGCATCCTCCCCAACCTTCTAGTTTTTTTTTTTTTTTTTTATTAAGAGTAAAAGTTCATACTCATACCCCAAGCTGAGTATTTCATCTGTCTTAAGTGGCCTGTGTGAGGAAATATCTAGTCATCACTATGTAGTAAAGGAGGGGGAGAAGAAAAAGCAACTAATTTTAGTAAAATCAAAGAAGAGTTAACTCACAAGATGGTCCTATATTATGTTAAAATAAAAGGTTTTATGGATGTTGTAGTGGCTAGTTTTGTGTCAACTTGACTCAGCTGGAGTTATTACAGAGAAAGGAGCTTCAGTTGAGGAGATGCCTCCATGATATCCAACTGGAAGGCATTTTCTCAATTAGTGATCAAGGGGGAAAGGCCCCTTGTGGGTGGGGCCATCTCTGGGCTGGTAATCTTGGTTCTATAAGAGAGCAGGCTGAGCAAGCCAGGGGAGGCAAGCCAGCAAGGAACATCCCTCCATGGCCTCTGCATCAGCTGCTGTTTTCTGACCTGCTTGAGTTCCAGTCCTGACTTTCTTTAGTGATGAACAGCAATGTGGAAATGTAAGCTGACAAACCCTTTCGTCCCCAACTTGTTTTTTGGTCATGATGTTTGTTTAGGAATAGAAACCCTGACTAAAACAGATGTGGAAGATGATGTGATGTTTGTCTTTCTGTACTAAGCTTACTGTGCATGACATAACATCCTGGTTCATCAACTGCACAAATTGTAGGATTTCCTTTCTTTTAATACTGCATAGTATTCCATGTGGTGGAGGAGATAGCTTCTCTAGTCATTCATTCACCAGTACACACTTAAGTGGATTATATTATGAATAGCATAGCCATAATATTAGAGATAAGAGACATAAGAAATGATTATTCAATGGATGCAAAGTTATAGTTAAATTGGGAAATAACACATTTTCCAGAATTCTGTTGCACAGTAGGGTGACCATCTTTATAATGTTTTATTGTATATTTCAAAATAGCTAAAGAACTTTGAACATTCTTACTACAAAAAATGAAAAGTGCTTATGCTAACTACCCTTATTTGATCATTACGCAATATGTGTGTGCATCAATGCATGGCAGTATACATAAAAATGTAGATGGCTATTTTTCCAAATAAAAATAAAACATAAAAATAGACAAAGGGAAAACGTGTGAAGCATCAGGAAACAATGTTTTCACATTGGGTGTTGACCATCATTCCAAGCCAAAGTATACTGAGCATTAGTCAAAGAACCCTGTGCTAGGAGACACTGTGTAATTCTAACCACAGTAATACTGCCAGAGGATCTTAAAGGAGTTCCCCTGAGCTGCAGACCTAGAGGGAATGGTTTAAGACGGAGCCTAATGGTGAAGGTTACTATGCTCGCCAGCTGCCTTGGGGTTGGTTGACCTTTGGGCTTAAGAGCCAGAAGCTGATATGGAATGGCAGCAGTTGTGGGAACAAGATACTACAGGATCTTCACCTCACCGCTTCATTCAGCTCACCCTGTTAAAAATCTTACTATTCCATGTATTTCTTAAGTAGGCTTTAACTGGTTGTCCATGGTCCTGGATGGGTTCCTGTATAGGCCAGCAGAATCTGGAGCATATGGACAGGAGCTGATTACTTGTACAAATTCTGTGGATGTTTCCCTGGCCCCACTGGAAATTTCTGTCACCCTGGATGCCACAAAGACAAGAACATGTATGGCTGACATATTTTTTTTTTAATAGTGCTAGAAAGAAGCTGATGGCTTGATCAATAAAATGCTTGCTGTGCAAGCATGAGGAACTGAGTTCAGGTCCTCAATACTTACATATAAAACGCACAGTATGGTGGCCAGCATCTGTAATTCCATCACTACAGAGACAAACAGACAGACCCTTGGAGCTCATTGGCCAACCAGCTTAGCTAAATCAGTGAGCTCTGGATTTAGTTTGTCTCAAAAAATAAGGTAGAAGTGATTGAGGGAAATACCAGACATCAACCTCTGGCCCCCACGTGTATTGGCACACACATGAACATGCATCTCTGTGCATGCATGTGCACACATCTACATGAATACATCCACACATACAAGAGAGGGAGGGGGAGAGGGAAAGGGAGGAGGGGGAGGAAGAGGAGGAGGGGAAGAGAGAGAGGAAGGGAAGGAAGGAGAGGAGGGAGTTGAGGGAGGGAGGGAGAGAGAGAGAGAGAGAGAGAGAGAGAGAGAGAGAGAGAGAGAGAGAGAGAGAGAGAGATTGTCAATCCAGCAGCCCAAAAGTCAGGGGTAGGAGCTGAGTCTCCTGAAACTTCTTTGTACTTGGAAAGACTGTGGTACTCACAGTAGTCATAGTAATAATTCAGAGCTGCTTAAAGAATGCTTCTTGCAGCTGGGTGTGGTGGCACACACCTTTAATCCCAGCACTCAGGAGGCAGAGGCAGGTGGATTTCTGAGTTCGAGGCCAGCCTGGTCTACAAAGTGAGTTCCAGGACAGCCAAGGATACACAGAGAAACCCTGTCTCAGAACCCCCATTGCTGTCATAGTTACATGTCTATTGTTATGAAGAGATGCCATGATCAAGGAAACTTATAGAAGAAAGGGTTTATTTAAAGCTTACAGTTACATAGTGTCTGATTTCCATGACCTTCCTGGTAAGGAACATGGCAGCAGCCGGCAGGCATGGCTATCAAGCTGGAGGTGAAAACTTACATTTTGATCTACAAACAAGAAGAAAAGAGATTTGTCTGGGAATGGCATGAGTGTTTTGAAACCTCAAATCCCATCCCTAGTGACATACCACCTCCAGCAAGACCCTACCTCTTAATCCTTCCCAAACACTTCCACCAACTGCGGACCAAATATCCAAACATATAAACCCATGGGGCCATTTTTTTCAATTTTTTAATTAGATATTTTCTTTATTTACATTTCAAATGCTATCCTGAAAGTCCCCTATACCTTCGCCCCAGCCCCTGCTCCCCTACCAACCCACTCCCATTTCTTGGCCCTGGTGTTCCCCTGTACTGGAGCATGTAAAGTTTGCAAGACCAAGGGGCCTCTCTTCCCAATGATGCCCAACTAGGCCATCTTCTGCTACATATGCAGCTAGAGGCACGAGCTCTGGGGGTACTGGTTAGTTTATATTGTTGTTCCACCTATATATAGAGTTGCAGACCCCTTCAGCTCCTTGGGTACTTTCTCTAGCTCCTCCATTGAGGACGCGGTGTTCCATCCAGTAGATGACAATGAGCATCCACTTCTGTATTTGCCAGGAACTGACATAGCCTCACACGAGATAGCTACATCAGGGTCCTTTTTGCAAAATCTTGCTGGCATATGCAATAGCGTCTGCATTTGGTGGCTGATTATGGGATGGATCCCTGGATGGGGTAGTCTCTGGATGGTCCATCCTTTTGTCTCAACTCCAAACTTTGTCTCTGTAACTCCTTCTATGTGTAGTTTGTTCCCTATTCTAAGGAGGAATGAAGTATCCACGTGTTGGTCTTCCTTCTTCTTGGTTTTCTTGTGTTTTGCAAATTGTGTCTTGTGTATTCTAAGTTTCTGGGCTAATATCCACTTATTAGTGACTGCATATCAAGTGAGTTCTTTTGTGATTGTGTTACCTCACTCAGGATGATAACCTCCAGATCCATCCATTTGCCTATGAATTTCATAAATTCATTGTTTTTAATAGCTGAGTAGTACTCCATTGTGTAAATGTACCACATTTTCTGTATCCAGTCCTCTGTTGAGGGGCATCTGGGTTCTTTCCAGCTTCTGGCTATTATAAGTAAGGCTGCTATGAACACAGTGGAGCATGTATCCTTATTACCAGTTAGAACATTTTCTGGATATATGCCCAGGAGAGGTATTACTGGATCTACTGGTAATACTATATCCAATTTTCTGAGGAACCATCAGACTGATTTCCAGAGTGGTTGTACAAGTTTGCTATCCCACCAGCAATGGAGGAGTGTTCCTTTTTCTCCACATCCTGGCCAGCATCTGCTGTCACCTGAATTTTTGATCTTAGCCATTCTGACTGGTGTGAGGTGGAATCTCAGGGTTGTTTTGATTTGCATTTCCCTGATGATTAAGGATGCTTAACATTTTTTCAGGTGCTTCTCAACCCTTCTGTATTCCTCAATTGACAATTCTTTGTTTAGCTCTGAACCCCATTTTTAATGGGGTTATTTTAATTTCTGGAGTCCAGCTTCTTGAGCTCTTTGTATATATTGAATATTAGTCACCTATCAGATTTGGGATTGGTAAAAATCCTTTCCCAATCTGTTGGTGGCCTTTTTGTCTTATTGACAGTATATTTTGCCTTATGGAAGCTTTGCAATTTTATGAGGTCCCATTTGTCGATTCTTGATCTTACAGCACAAGCCATTGCTGTTCTGTTTAGGAATTTTCCCCCTGTGCCCACATCTTCGAGGCTTTTCCCCACTTTCTCCTCTATAAATTTCAATGTCTCTGGTTTTATTTGGAATTCTTTGATCCACTTAGACTTGAGCTTTGTACAAGGAGATAAGAATGGATCAATTCGCATTCTTCTACATGATAACTGCCAGTTGTGCCAGCACCATTTGTTGAAAATGCTGTCTTTTTTCCACTGGATGGTTTTAGCTCCCTTGTCAAAGATCAAGTGACCATAGGTGTGTGGGTTCATTTCTGGGTCTTCAATTCTATTCCATTGATCTACCTATCTGTTGCTGTACCAGTACCATGCAGTTCTTATCACAATTGCTCTGTAGTATAGCTTAATGTCAGGCATGGTGATTCCACCAGAGGTTCTTTTATTGTTGAGGATAGTTTTTGCTACCCTAGGTTTTTTATTTTTCCAGATGAATTTGCAGATTACCCTTTCTAACTCAGTGAAGAATTGAGTTGGAATTTTGATGGGGATTGCATTGAATCTGTAGATTGCTTTCAGCAGGATAGCCATTTTTACTATATTAATCCTGCCAACCCATGAGCATGGGAGATCTTTCCATCTTCTGATATCTTCTTCATTTTCTTTCTTCAGAGACTTGAAGTTCTTATCAAACAAACCTTTCACTTCCTTAGTTAGAGTCACACCAAGGTATTTTATATTATTTGTGACTATTGTGAAGGGTGTTTTTTCCCTAATTTCTTTCTCATCCTGTTTATCCTTTGTAGAGAGAAAGGCCACTGATTTGTTTGAGTTAACTTTATATCCATGGAGCCATTCTTATTCAAACCAGCACAGCCATTAAGCTGTTTCTAGGCCTTGCACCAAAACTTCCTTAGATGTGCAAAGGCAAACGTTGCTTGGGAACTCCTCTGTACTACAGTGACCAGTACAGAACACATGAATAAATGCACTTGTGTTTGGAAGAGTTTCACTCTGTATCTCCCATTGTAAACTCAAATGAATCAGAGTTTCCAACAAGGTCTATTAGGCTGACTACTTGAATAAGAAATGGTGGTTCCTTCAAAATGAGCTACTGTGTACTTTCTTTTTTTTTATGAAATATTTTCCTCATTTACATTTCCAATGCTATCCCAAAAGTCCCCTATACCCTCCCCCCCAACTCCCCTACCCACCCACTCCCACTTTTTGGCCCTGGCATTCCCCTGTACTGGGGCATATAAAGTTTGCAAGTCCAATGGGCCTCTCTTTCCAGTGATGGCCGACTAGGCCATCTTTTGATACATATGCAGCTAGAGTCAAGAGCTCAGGGGTACTGGTTAGTTCATATTGTTGTTCCACCTATAGGGTTGCAGATCCTTTCTCTAGCTCCTCCATTGGGGGCCCTGTGATCCATCCAATAGCTGACTGTGAGCATCCACTTCTGTGTTTGCTAGGCCCCGGCATAGTCTCACAAGAGAGAGCTCTATCTGGGTCCTTTCAGCAAAATCTTGCTAGTGTGTGCAATGGTGTCAGCGTTTGGAAGCTGATTATGAGATGGATCCCCGGATATGGCAGTCTCTAGATGGTCCATCCTTTCGTCACAGCTCCAAACATTGTCTCTGTAACTCCTTCCATGGGTGTTTTGTTCCCAATTCTAAGAAGGGGCAAAGTGTCCACACTTTGGTCTTCGTTTTTCTTGTGTTTCATGCGTTTAGCAAATTGTATCTTATATCTTGGGTATCCTAAGTTTCTGGGCTAATATCCACTTATCAGTGAGTACATATTGTGTGAGTTCCTTTGTGATTGGGTTACCTCACTCAGGATGATGCCCTCCAGGTCCATCCATTTGCCTAGGAATACTTTCTAAATACAAGACTCCATATAGCGACCTCTTAAAGCCAATTCGTATCTAAGCTCTGATAGGCAGTGAGCTAATGTGTCATGAAGTAGGGCCAAGCTAGTGCTGGAGGTTTACTACAAAGGCATTTGAGGTTGAGCTTTGGCCCTCACATCTGCAGATGTCCATGTTGAGAGAGCTGGGTTTGCTCAAAGAACATTGAATTGTTGCCCAAGACACACGGGTGGGAGCTCTAACAAGAGCTTTTTTGTACTTTTAACCAAAATTTTGTACTTTTAACCAAAAGATAAACAGAAGATATTTGAGCCTATTTTCTATTTGCCTTGGTTGTCATTTTCTTCTTGTGCTAGGATTGAACCCAGGGTCTTGCACACTCTCTCGATGAGTTGCATCCTCAACCCCTCAGCTAGCTTTTGTGACACCCACTTAAACAGAAGGTAAATTCTCTCATGGACGCAAGTATTGTTGGTGACTTTGTTAACGTCAGAACTGAAGTTGAATTAATTTACGCCATTGTTTTGAATGATTTGAAGTTTCTTAGGTGAGCCCCCCCTACATTGGCCATAACATATAGAGAAGATACAACATGCAGATGCAGTCCATGTGAGTGCAGAAAAGCATTTCTTAGAGTAAGAGTTTTCCAGTTAGCATGCCGGGGAATACTTAGGGGTTGCTGTGTTCATCTTGGTTCTGAGGGTAGGAGGTGGTGGATACAAAGTTCATCTTAGATAGGAGCATAAGAAGCTATGAACTAGATGAACAGATCTGTCAGGGAACCCGTACAGCTGCCAGGAGTAAGGAGAATTGTGAGGCCATTGGTGAATGTTCAAATGTCAAGGCTGGAGTTTGAAGTTAGAAAGAATGGTCACCAAAATTATTTGAATATCTTAAAATGTGGTTGTACTTCTGTTTAACTGAGGTGGTGTTGGTGGTCTGAGGTGAGAGCCATGATTATTTTTGTGCTGTTGGCATTCCCCAAGCATTCTAACTCTAGAAATGCCATTGAGACCTGCAGCAAGCTTGTAAGAGAAGAGAATTTGAGGGTAGCAAATGATCATGAACATGAGGCAGGTCTCTGTTAACTTCTATGGGTCTGGAGAGAATAGTTGCTGGAGATACCTCTCAAATCAAAATGACTTAGGAAGATGTGACAAGAGGCCTCAAAATTAGAACACTGATGAGTAAGTTATTTGTGGCAGTGTCCCAACTGTCCCCAGAACCCCCTTCTTAAAATAACTAACAGGTGGGAGGTCTGGTCTTGGCTTCAGTGTCAGCACATGTGTAGGATATACCACTTTCTTTTTTCACTTCTTCATTTTCTTCTACATGTAATGACCCTTGACTTTGGGAATGCAGAGAAAACCATGGATATAGTGCTTTTTCATATAGGTCTTTAGTTAGCTTCTGTTTACTGATTACATCAATACTCCTGAGATAGGAGTCTCTCTCTCTCTCTCTCTCTCTCTCTCTCTCTCTCTCTCTCTCTCTCTCTCTCTCTGTGTGTGTGTGTGTGTGTGTGTGTGTGTTTATGGTTTGAAACCATTTTTGTTTCATTTAGATCAGTATAGACATTCATTGTATTCTCTCCTCCTAGTTTACTGACCTTCAGCAGTTTTATAGCCAAAGTCCTTGCCAGCCACTTAAAAAAAAAGCTAAGCATTACAACACCTCTGTTGCAAAGAATGATTTTCTAGAAATTATTTTAATTCAAACCCATACATTTTCTGTATGTTTCTGTAAAAGGAGATGGATCTCTCTTGTGGTTGAGCTGTTGACTGGCAAGAGGACAAAGCTGGGGCTCAGGTATACTGGGCAAGCCAGTTTGCACTCCTGTCTGTCACTGTGTCCACTTCAGAGCAGGGAAGCATTAAAAGGGGTTGGCTCAGGCCCAGATACTCTAAAGGCATTACCGACTTGGCAGAGAGGCCTATCTTTGGCCTTGATGTGGTCCTCAGTAGCTCTAGGATTTGTTCACAGCCACGGCATTGAAATCTCAGGAGAGGCATGAAAGCACAGAGATGTGGGGAAACAAGTCCTGTGACTGGTTTCTCAGGAGCCTGTTCTCTGTCAAACCCAGAGGCAATGGGCTTAATGCACGATGATGGCAGGCCAGGAATAAGGGGTCAGTCCAGTACTCTTCCCCCAGAAGGGGGGTCTGCCATGGAGAGAGGAACCATCTACAGGAGTGCCGAGAGGTACGAAGTGAGGTAGAATGGAAGTCTGGGCAAGGAAAACTCTTCCAGAGAGAAGGCAGGAGGGTCAAGGTGACAGATTGGAGGGTTGAGGACTCCTTAAAATAGATACAAACTAAAGACTCAAGGTAATAGCAAGCTAGTCAGAGAGTCAAGGGAGAAAGACCCTAGAGTCTGCAGATCTTGATTAGTTTCCCACTAGCTGCTGGTTCTTGGCTAAATATTTTATCAAATGCAAGTCTTTGTTTCCTTGTATGTGAGGAAGTATAATGTAGTATGGTTTATTTTGTGTGCCTGGCACTTTAAAGAATCCTTAGATGCTAGCTGATAGGCCCTTTGGGAATGCTCAGCTGTTAGAATTGCTAGAACCTATGACCTGTTGGACTTCTGGAAAGAAGATGGGATGCAAAAAGCCAGCAGAGGCTGAGAGAGAGGAATAGGATCCAGGTGACAAAAAGAGTCCGGTCCAGTCAGAGACTAGGATCAGAGAAGACGGTTGGTGCAGGAAGAAAGAAGACTGAGTAGGGCGAGAGAAGAGAAGACAGCTGGTTCAGAAAAGAGATTGAGGAGAGTAAAATAGGAGACAGTTGAGCCAGAGAAGATACTGTTAGGATACAGTTAGGAGAAGAACCAACAAAGAACCTACAAGTATGGAGAGAGAGAGAGAGAGAGAGAGAGAGAGAGAGAGAGAGACTCTAATTGGTGCCCAACACTCAACTGTCTCCCATTTTCACTCTGCTCAATCTCTTTTCAGAACCAATGTAGGTTTTGGGTCACATGACCCAGCATGCCTAATCTTTTAATAATTAAATATCTGAGCAGTTCTATGAGGCTCCTCTAAAGCTTACTAGGAAAGACTGTTGCACGTCAGGGGGCTCGTGTGATTAAAACTGCTTTTGAATGTCTTCGCATCACCCCTTTAGGGTAAGCAGAGCTTAGTAATAAGATGGACATTTCTTTCTCTTATAATAGTCTTGTATCATGTCCCACATCCCCACTATAACATTCAGAAAAGCAGACAGAAATGTTCCTTTTCTTCCCCCTGTTTGGTTGAGCAGCTTCTGTTCCCATCCCCATGGTCCTCAATGCACGGCTTGTTATCTTTCTGAAGACGTGTTGAAAAGCTGAGTTTGTGAAGCTGTCCATTGCTTAACGTGCGCCTACGTCCACTGGTGCCAAAGAGAATGAATACTTTGATTTTTTCCTTTTGGTCAAAACTTGGGATGCTACCAGTTTACCATTATACTCCCTCCTCTGTGCACCCCCCCCCCCCCCCCCCGTATAGCTTAGAATCTTGTTTGCTTGGGGAAGGAAGATCTTAGCTCAATGTTCTCCATCTTGGTGGGCATGTTCTTTTATTCCAAACACCATTGTTGAGCAGTTGGCTGTTGTTCAGATTGTAGATCTGGTTCGATTTTGAATAACATTAACTAGATGGATCAAATTTGCCATAAACAGGCAGATTATCACCCCTAGAACTCTTGTAAATGTAGAAGAGAACCAACTCCACAGAGTTGTCCCCTGTCCTCCCTCCATGGTTGTCTATCCATGCATGCATGTACATATGTGCACACATATATACACAATAATAAAAAAATACATGTCATGTTCAGTGGACCTAAAGACTATGATTTAGAGATTCTATATAGAAACATTGATCAAGTTGGTTAGGATTGCTGAAGCTTATTGGATGGTTAATAGATGATTCTTCATTGTCTATTGTTTAGAAACACAGAATGCATATTCACTCATCTACCAAGACCCCCACAGCAGAGATTCCCAGAAAAGTTAAGGCTGTAGCTATGATCAGTACAAAGAAACAATTCAGTTGACAAACTGGTAGGGAATGAAATACACTCTTTGGAAATATCAAAGAACTGCCTTTTGGAAACATTATACAAAATTATTCCTTAATTGGAAAGGGTTAATTTGGGCATGAGAAAATTTTTTTGATATCAAAGTTTAAAATTGATAAAGACCATAAAAGTACTACTACTATTATAAGTACTCTTTATTCTCCCCCAAAAAGAAGAAGCTGAGACTTAGCACTGTTGAGAAGAGGCTCTGAGAAACACAGGTGGTGAAAAGCAGAACTGAGGCTCAGTCTAGGGCTCATGACTCCCAGTCGGTTCCCCTTTCTCCTTTCCCAGTCAGTTTCTTCTAAACAGAATGTCCCCTATTTACAGATGGAAGATGTGACTGTCAAGTGGAGACATCGAGCCTTTCTGCTGCCCTCAGCATCTCCCAGCAGCCTCTCTGGTTCAAGACTTTCTTTGTCTCTAGAAGTTGCTCCAGGATCCCAGACTGTATTGCTAAGCCATGTGAGTGCTGCTTGCCTGTCTCTGTCTGCATGTGCGCTCCCAGGCAATGCTCACATGGAGATCCTCTTATTCCTGGTTGCATTCCTTGTTTGGGGACACTACCTGGCAGAGCCAAGGCTCAATAAATATTTGTCAAATCAATGATTTAAAAAACTGAAGGCGGCACTAATGGCTGAATAAACAGGAGTCCTGGGGCTCTGCCATTCACATCTTGAGGCTGGGTTAAGGCATTTCTCTGTGAAAATGTAGAAAGACTGGGGAAAGAATGGCACATGAAACTACCGTCACAGGGAAGACATCAGGGTGGAGACACAGGAGGGGGCTGCTATATACACGTGTGATGGAGAGGAGCTCTGATAGGAAATGGTACCCACCTGATACCCATCACTTCTTGCTTAGTCCAAGGCATTACTTGCTATCATCACTCCATCCAGAATTCCCTTTTTACCTTCAAACCCCAATACAAAAGCCTTATGACCACATAATCTCTCTGGGTGTTTTTTAAAAATCCCAGAGAAGCACTATGTCTTCTACCATGTTTAATTTCTCTGCACAACTAGGTGGTGTCAGACGGCATTTTCATTGCTATGGAGAAAGCTGAAATCCAGCTTCCTAAACTTGTGCTGTGGCTATCAGGCAGACAGATTTCTTCTCCAGTTCATTTAGACTAATGCTAAAATTCATGCCAATATTTTTATGCTTCTTCCAGAGGGAAAACTAAGCTTTTCTTCTGTTTGTTAAAACTAATGTTAATGTGTTCATGTATATACGCATACATGTGTATGCGTGCACACATGTGCATGAACACACACACACACACACACAATTATCTGGGCTAGTATTTTGATGTAGTCCCCATTTACTAATATGGGCATGCACCATTGCAAACCTATCTTGCCATCTAAAATGCTTCTGCATTATCTACAACTGTCAACTTAACCAAGAAGCTCTTTTGAAAATTTCCCTTAGAGGAAGAGAGAGGAGAAATGTTAGGATGGGAGAGTCGCATCAACATTCTCAAAAGAATTCCATGATGACATCAGTACCCATCCTCAACTGCAATGAAACTGTGTGTCTCTCCCAAGGAGATAAACAGGAGGGGAACATTAGAAACAGATGCTGCCTGTGGCTGCCTTTTCATAATACTCCAGTGAGTTGTTCTCTTGATCCTTCACACTGACCTACCTTCATTATCTGTGAGCAATGTCTACCCTCACCGTAATTCCATACAAACAAGCTGTTACTTCCAATGGCAAGTCCTATGGTGATTTTATCAAACCATGAAGTAAATGAAAGATGCTATAAAAGGGAAGAGGGTGGACAGAGCTGGAAACAGCTTTTTTCCTGAAGATTTCTTTTCTTTTTTCTTTTTTTATTTCAAGATTAAAATCAGAAGCCAACTTTCAAAGAATGATGGCTCTGAATTTAATTTCCTTCCCTTTGTTCTTAGTTTTAATTCCTGCCCCGCCCCCAACCGCACTTATGTACCCAGTGTTCTCCTTTCCCATCCAGTGCCAACGATTTGCACTTCTGTCGTCCCTTTCATCTGGGAACCACAAGGCCATCTGAAACTTCTCTGATCAGCTTCAGAGGAGTCCCCTCTATCAGGTGAGTCCTTTGATAGCCTTCTTTTCCGAATGCCTAGCAAGCATAGATTCCTCCATAAGAGCAATGGCTCCTGGATCTCAGGTTTAGGTGATTTCAAAGGGTGGCTGGGCTTGGGTGGATGGCTATGTTCTCATGGGGTAGCAGGTACATGACAGAAAGAGTCAACGATCACATGAGCCCGCATTGGCACCCTGGCTATACCTCAACGCTTTTGACTTGAACAGGATGCCTTGTTGGGGAAGTTCAATCAGTTATGTTCCTCAGGAAACAGGGCCTTGGGTTTGGATAAGAAGTGGGCAGCCAGGCTGGCTAGTGTCTCTGGCTTGAAAGGGTTCTGTTGCTTTAAAGGTAGGTGGTTGATATCCAGGACTCATTGAAGAACGAGGAAGGAAGGAAAGACTCAGATTATCTCATTTGATTATTTCCTTAGTAAAGCTTAGGGATAGGGTGAACAAATAAAACCCAAAAGAAAGTCTGCTCACTATAGTTCAAGTTAATTTCCAGAGGGTCCCTGATAAAATCTAAAATATGTCACAGACTCCCTGGAATGAGAAGATCTAAGACTCATGTTGTAAAGGAGATAGAGAATGATTCTGAATACCTGAAGCCAATTTTCACTTGACAGGTGTGTGACCAATGGTGTGTTGTCCCACGACGTCAGCTACCTTGACAAGTAGGACCAGTTTTAGTGACAAAACAGGCATGTGATTTATCACATGTTCAGGTTATGTGGGCATAGACCTGTGCATACTATTGGCAAATGTACAGTGGCTCAGAGCTTAAAGAATAAGTGTGAAGAAGTAGCAGATGTCGCGCTATCATAGTCCCTAAAAAAAAAAAAAAAAGAAAGAAAGAAAGAAAGAAAGAAAAAGGAAAGGAAAGGAAGGAAGGAAAGAAGGAAGGAAGGAAGGAGGGAGGGAGCGAGGGAGGGAGGGAGAGGGAGGGCTAGAGGGAGGGAGGAAGGATAGAAAGAGAAAGGAAGGAAGAAGATAGGGAGGAAGGAAGGAGGGAGGGGAAGGGAGGGAGGAAGGATAGAAAGAGAAAGGAAGGAAGAAGATAGGGAGGAAGGAAGGAGGGAGGGGAAGGGAGGGAGGAAAGAAGTAAAGAAGGAGGAAGGAAGGAAAGAAGGAAGGAGGGAAGGAGGAAGGAGGGGAGGAAGGAGGGAGGGAGGAAAGAAGTAAAGAAGGAAGAAGGAAGGAAAGAAGGAAGAAAGGAAGGAAGGAAGGAAGAAAGGAAGGAAAGAAACCAGAACCCCATTGGAGGGCAAAAATGGGTAAAAGAAAAACTCACCCCTGCCCCCTTCACCATGAAAGACTGCACCGTTTCTCTTTAAAGAGAAAATGTGTTTGTTCCAAAACTTTATCAAGACACCAGTGACTTCTGTTATCTCTCACCACATCTTGCCCATCCTTGCCAAAGATCTTTGGTTGAGGTCATGAACCACTAGCTGGGTAGAAAATAACATCTAAGGACCACGACTTCCACCATCCACTCCTGCTTTCAGATTACTGTCCCCATCCCAATCACATTGAAGCAAGAACATTCAGGGTCAGAAATGTCGTGAGAGCACAGACAGTGAGTCCCATGTCCTTTCCTCTCCCCAACCCAAACATCTCACCATGTCAGAGAACCAATCTTGTGTTATGTCAGTTGTCATAAGAAAACAAAATTAAAGGGAAGGAAAAAGGGGTGGAGGACAGCATATAGATATGCTGTAATAAACTTATAAACAAAACTTCTAGATGACAGTTTTGATGGTGAAAACTTAGAATCAGGCAGCTTCATTGGTTTGGCCTCTGGTAAGGGCAGAAACTGGTGATGCCTAGATCACTTGTTGGATTGAGTGGTCACACCATGAGCCAGGAAGAGAGAAAGAATGAAATGTCAGGTCCCATAATTCTTTTTAACAGTGGCTTTCATCTAAGAAAGCCTGCAATCTAAGAGCTTCCTACTAGGATCTTCTGTCAGAGATCCACAGCACCAGCTAGTTCTGCCACTCCAGGGTCTACACCTCTCCATATGAACCAGGGACACAACATCAAGTCACAGCCATGTGAAAGACCCATGGCACTAAGCATTCACAGACAACCCTTTAGCCACACATTGAACACCCTGACCTCGTCCAACTACCTCCATGTTGTTTTTCAGCCTTGCGGACCTTGGAGTTTCCACACTGACCATCTCTCCCCAGGATCATCTCTGCTTTCATGGCAAATCCAGGCTGAATATTTTTGTCTCTTTAACTTGAATAGAAATATGATGATGGAGTGTACTGGCTAGTTTTGTGTCAACTTGACACAGCTGGAGTTATCACAGAGAAAGGTGCTCCAATTGAGGAAATGCCTCCATGAGATCCAACTGTAAGGCATTTTCTCAATTAGTGATCAAGGAGGAAAGGCCCCTTATAGGTGGGACCATCTCTGGGCTAGTAGTCTTGGGTTCTATAAGAGAGCAGGCTGAGCAAGCCAGGGGAGGCAAGCCAGTAATAAACATCCCTCCATGGCCTCTGCATCAGCTCCTGCTTTCTGACCTGCTTGACTTCCAGTCCTGACTTCCTTGGTGATGAACAGCAGTATGGAAGTATAAGCCGAATAAACCCTTTCCTCCCCAGCTTGCTTCTTGGTCATGATGATTGTGCAGGAATAGAAACCCTCACTAACAACTATTGGATGGATCACGGGGCCCCCAATGGAGGAGCTAGAGAAAGTATCCAAGGAGCTAAAGAGATCTGCAACCCTATCGGAGGAACAATATTATGAACTAACCAGTACCCCAGAGCTCTTGACTTTAGCTGCATATGTATCAAAAGATGGCCTAGTCGGCCATCACTGGAAAGAGAGGCCCATTGGTCAGGCAAACGTTATATGCCCCAGTACAGGGGAATGCCAGGGCCAAAAAATGGGAATGGGTGGGTAGGGGAGTGGGGGTGGGGGGGCTTTTGGGATAGCATTGGAAATGTAATTGAAGAAAATACGTAATAAAAAAAAAGAAAAAAAAAAAAAAAAGAAACCCTGACTAAGACATGGAGCCACCAAAATCAGGTAATATTTAAAGAATTTGAGCACAGAAAAACAAATGCTATATGATTTCCCACATAGCATGTGGGATCTAAAGTAAATGTTTTGTTTGGACTTGAAGACGTTTTTGTGGGTAACAGGGATTGCTACACAAACAGGAGGGCCTGAGTTCAAATCCCCAGAACCCACATAACTAGACCATTGTTGCATGAGTTGTAACCTCCGGGCTGTAGGAGGATGGAGAAAGATGAATGCTGGGACTTTCTGGCCACCAGCCTGACTTCAGGTTTGGTGAGCAATCCTATTCTAAAGAAATAAGGCAAAGAGTACTAGAGCAAGATGGCAGACATCTTCTGCCAGGACATGCAGGCACATGTACACACACATATACCACACACATATACATCACACACTTAAACAAACAAATGAAAATTTAGATAAAAAATGTTGACGTTGTACTAAAAACAGCAGGAGGTAGAATGGTATCCCACAGACTAGCAGTCAGGGTGTTTGAGCAGATGTTTGAGCACAGAGGATATCTGATGGCTAAAGGAGACCTTTATAACCACATATATCATATTCCTGATGCTTGTTAAGAAATTAGACTTAAGAATTTTCATCCTAAGAATGATGTATGATGTTCTCTAGGTGTGTCAATGAACTCAGTTTTGCCCTTAAATAGTATATGATTGATTCAAATCATCATGCTTTACATGTTAAAATTTTTATATATAACATATGACATGTTATATTATATAATATAGTATATAATATATAATAATATATTATATAATATATATAACTTTTAAATAAGAATTTATATTTAGACAGTCTTCAATTCATCAAACCAGCATTGTGAGTCTCCACTCTGTACCCCATGCCCTCTTCACACCTTTCAAATGGTCCCCTAAACCCACACTCACCCCATGCAATGGCTTATCCATAGACATGACATCAACAATACATACAGACTTTTTAGCCTTACTCAGACATAAACTTCAGTCTCTGGGTTTGCATAAGACAAAGTAGATGTTTTAAGTACACATCGAGTAGTGGACAAAGATCTATGTAAAGATTTGATGTCTGAGAGAAGAATAGAACACATAGAGTTGAGTAGCGAGCAGCAAGCAGGTCTTCTGGTCCCTGGAAGTAACACTCCAGAAGGGAGAGAGAGCACTGTCCTGCAGAGTCATCTGAACCCACTCTTAGTGTCCTTCAGGATTCAACTGTAGACTACCAAAGGAACAGCAGGCATTCACAGGTGATTGGTATCGAAGTTCTCAACGTGGGCTAAGGAGATGAACACAAATCTCCAATCCCATTATAGTGAAGAGATATTTTGGAAATATTTAGTAAAAGTCAATTGTTCTCACCAGGGTTTGCCTGGGTCACCTTTCTTGAAGGTCACTCTCCTGAGGATAAAGAGAATGATATAGAAACCACTGAATTGGACTTGACACTAGTCTACTCTGAAGCAAAGGGAACACAGAAAAGCAAAAGCAAGAATATCCTTGGAGCAGTTGTCTTGGTGCAAATGGGGGAAAGGGAAAGTAGATTCCTAGCGTCCTTCCTCATGACAACATCAGCCTTGTCCTAGTCAGTGGCTTACCCAACTCTTGATAGAGATTTAGAAA
This sequence comes from Mus musculus, assembly GCF_000001635.26. Classification (NCBI taxonomy): domain Eukaryota; kingdom Metazoa; phylum Chordata; class Mammalia; order Rodentia; family Muridae; genus Mus; species Mus musculus. The sequence continues at coordinate 41,890,289 of NC_000079.6, forward strand.
GCACATTGACCAGATAGCATCTGTGTTGCCTGGAACAGGGTGTGAATTGAGAGAAATCCTCTGAGCACACTCAGCAACAGAGCTGGCACCAATCAATGCCTCTAGAAGATGCCTGACAATAATGAAATATTAAGATCTGTTTCTTCTCCAAAAATTACAGCTTGGAGGAACTTGTGGGTTCCCATACAATCTGAATTGACAGTGTAACCTGAAATATTTCAGAAGAAATGAGGGCAAGAATGACTCTCTTTTTCTGCACACACTGGCAGATCACACTTGAAGACACCGCTCTGGGCTCACATGGGAACTGGCCTTTAAACTGGGAAAGAGGTAAAACAGAGAGCATAGTCCAAGGCTTTGCAACCATATCAGATGGGAAACAGAGGAAAGCTCTGAGATGAACTTCCTGGCAAGGGATGGCTCAAGGGCCAAAGGCAATCACCTTCCATATCAGAAGGGCTGCCACAAGAAGACATCTTTTTGGGTTTGTGGGACTCGTCCTACAGGTAGCAACAGCAGGTGTCAGTTTTGTGGGTGCAGTAGTGTTTCAGTCCTGGCAAGCGATTAAACTAAACACACCCACGATTTAAAACGCACTTACTGCTGTGCTGTAGATGGGGATCTTTTAATGGGAGGTTTGCCTGGATACATGTCCAGTGGGTATTGTAAGTTCTCCTTTAGAAGTATGCTGTTGCCATAAGGGCAGAGTATAAAAATGCTCTAAGGGTTCCCTCCTCTCTCTCCACATATATAAAATCAATATGAGAGCTATAACGTCATTATTCTGAATGGCAGAATCCAGGGCTTCTCTTTGAGAAGGTCAGTTTCTTATGTCCACAAAATAGCATCCTAAACAAAACCCAGCAAGCATCTAAAAGCGGCTCAGGCAGTGGACACACCAGCATGAGTAAGGTAGAAAAAGTTGTTTCTTCCTGTCCTTGGTTAGATGCTCTTTTTGATGCAAGTGCTTTCATTCTAGAAAAGCTGTGAATTCTCCCTGCCCCATTCCCTAAAAAAAAAAGCCAAAATAACTCAAGTCCTTCATGTAGAAAATTATTTTGAATAAGGTGACACCAACTTCACCGATCCCTCAACTCTCCAGTGCACCTGGACTCACTATCTTAATTGCTCTCAAACAGTGTGCTACCCAGGGGCTGAGGTCGGAGCTCAGAGACCCAACTCTGTCAGGAAACAAACCCCGCATTCCATCTTCAGTACTGTAAACCAAACCTAAACAACAAGCAGATATGCGGGGCCCATTTATCAATATACTTTAAGACGTTTTCAACTAAATGGTGTGTTAGACTAGTTTTACTTTTAAGGTGGAGAAAGGCTACGCAGGACTAGTGTTTTTCTCAGACATATAAAGAGAAGCAGCCCTCCAACTGAAGAGGACCAGGAGGTAACGAGGAGGAGGAGCTGATGCAGGACAAGGTGGTCCAGGCTGACCAAAGAGCGAGAAACCTTGGCTTCACCTTGGCTTCGCTTAGAGAAACTGGTTGGTTTCTGCCACATCTGGCTGTTAGCGATCTCCAACACTCAACTCACTTGGCATGGCATAGGAAACATGGCAGGACCAAAAAGAATTCAACTGGGAAAAGACCTTTTTAGAAAGATATAAAGATGTAGATTCTGATAGCATGGTTGGTTACTCAAATGGCCGTCAGGGAGAAAGCCACAAAAGAAAACAATGCTTCACCTCTGGGTTCCCTCCCAAAATGTTTCCCCCTCACAGTCAAGGCAAACTGAAACTTTTGATTCCCAGGTCTCCGAGTGTGTTCTTTTCTCTTGATATTAATAACTCCACTTTGCATCGCACGTCTTGGTTTAAAAATGTTTTAGCATCCGTTCGTTTAGGTATTTATAGTTAGGATTTCACACTCGGGCAGAGGTATGCAAGATTCCGTTTGGCTGGGTGTGCAGGCGTAGAGCGCGTTCCTTATTGGCTGCATCAGGACAGAGTTGGGGGGATAGAGGAGATGCCATCTTAAAAGATTTTGTTTAAATCATGTATGGATTTCTTTGTGTCTGTACGGAAGCACGCTCCTGCAGATTCAGGTGTCTGCAGAGGCCAGAGGGTCTGGGAACCCCTGGGGCTACAGTTACAGATAGCTGTGAACCATCCAAAGCAGGTACTGGAAATTGAGCTCTGATCCCCTTGAGGAGCAACGTGGGCTATTAACTGCTGAGCCATCTCTCTAGCCCCAAAGACCAATTTCCAATACATTGAATCCTTAAGCTGCTTTCAAGATGGGGTATCACCTCAAGGAAAGTTTATTTAATTATTTATATGGGGAAATACGACTGACCTGGTGGAACAGTGAAGAACATTATCACCCGCAGGACTAGTTTATTACAAGATTTTCTCTGACTGTCCCATTTTCTGAGCTGCTGGAAGAAAGGGATACGAAGCCCTTTGTCTTTCTAACAGGTTAGGACAGCGGTTGGAACACAGCTGCCTTGGATTCAGATTCTTGGCGGGTACCACCCATGCTTCTCTGAGTTCTTCCTAGTCTTCTGTGACCTTCTAGTACAAATTAGCATTTTGCATCATTTCAGGTCTATTGAAGGGATATGTATGCCTGGCTTATCCAGCCCCCTCCCCCATTCTACACAGGGGACAGCGCAACCGTTTTTTTTTTTTCTTTCCATTTTTTATTAGGTATTTAGCTCATTTACATTTCCAATGCTATACCAAAAGTCCCCCATACCCACCCACCCCCACTCCCCTACCCGCCCACTCCCCCTTTTTGGCCCTGGCGTTCCCCTGTTCTGGGGCATATAAAGTTTGCGTGTCCAATGGGCCTCTCTTTCCAGTGATGGCCGACTAGGCCATCTTTTGATACATATGCAGCTAGAGTCAAGAGCTCCGGGGTACTGGTTAGTTCATAATGTTGATCCACCTATAGGGTTGCAGATCCCTTTAGCTCCTTGGGTACTTTCTCTAGCTCCTCCATTGGGAGCCCTGTGATCCATCCATTAGCTGACTGTGAGCATCCACTTCTGTGTTTGCTAGGCCCCGGCATAGTCTCACAAGAGACAGCTACATCTGGGTCCTTTCGATAAAATCTTGCTAGTGTATGCAATGGTGTCAACGTTTGGATGCTGATTATGGGGTGGATCCCTGGATATGGCAGTCTCTACATGGTCCATCCTTTCATCTCAGCTCCAAACTTTGTCTCTGTAACTCCTTCCATGGGTGTTTTGTTCCCACTTCTAAGGAGGGGCATAGTGTCCACACTTCAGTCTTCATTTTTCTTGAGTTTCATGTGTTTAGGAAATTGTATCTTATATCTTGGGTATCCTAGGTTTTGGGCTAATATCCACTTATCAGTGAGTACATATTGTGTGAGTTCCTTTGTGAATGTGTTACCTCACTCAGGATGATGCCCTCCAGGTCCATCCATTTGGCTAGGAATTTCATAAATTCATTCTTTTTAATAGCTGAGTAGTACTCCATTGTGTAGATGTACCACATTTTCTGTATCCATTCCTCTGTTGAGGGGCTTCTGGGTTCTTTCCAGCTTCTGGCTATTATAAATAAGACTGCTATGAACATAGTGGAGCATGTGTCCTTCTTACCAGTTGGGGCATCTTCTGGATATATGCCCAGGAGAGGTATTGCTGGATCTTCCGGTAATACTATGTCCAATTTTCTGAGGAACCGCCAGACGGATTTCCAGAGTGGTTGTACAAGCCTGCAATCCCACCAACAGTGGAGGAGTGTTCCTCTTTCTCCACATCCTAGCCAGCATCTGCTGTCACCTGAATTTTTGATCTTAGCCATTCTGACTGGTGTGAGGTGGAATCTCAGGGTTGTTTTGATTTGCATTTCCCTGATGATTAAGGATGTTGAACATTTTTTCAGGTGCTTCTCTGCCATTCGGTATTCCTCAGGTGAGAATTCTTTGTTCAGTTCTGAGCCCCATTTTTTAATGGGGTTATTTGATTTTCTGAAGTCCACCTTCTTCAGTTCTTTATATATGTTGGATATTAGTCCCCTATCTGATTTAGGATAGGTAAAGATCCTTTCCCAATCTGTTGGTGGTCTCTTTGTCTTATTGACGGTGTCTTTTGCCTTGCAGAAACTTTGGAGTTTCATTAGGTCCCATTTGTCAATTCTCGATCTTACAGCACAAGCCATTGCTGTTCTGTTCAGGAATTTTTCCCCTGTGCCCATATCTTCAAGGCTTTTCCCCACTTTCTCCTCTATAAGTTTCAGTGTCTCTGGTTTTATGTGAAGTTCTTTGATCCATTTAGATTTGACCTTAGTACAAGGAGATAAGTATGGATCGATTCACATTCTTCTACATGATAACAACCAGTTGTGCCAGCACCAATTGTTGAAAATGCTGTCTTTCTTCCACTGGATGGTTTTAGCTCCCTTGTCGAAGATCAAGTGACCATAGGTGTGTGGGTTCATTTCTGGGTCTTCAATTCTATTCCACTGGTCTACTTGTCTGTCTCTATACCAGTACCATGCAGTTTTTACCACAATTGCTCTGTAGTAAAGCTTTAGGTCAGGTATGGTGATTCCACCAGAGGTTCTTTTATCCTTGAGAAGAGTTTTTGCTATCCTAGGTTTTTTGTTATTCCAGATGAATTTGCAAATTGCTCCTTCTAATTCGTTGAAGAATTGAGTTGGAATTTTGATGGGGATTGCATTGAATCTGTAGATTGCTTTTGGCAAGATAGCCATTTTTACAATGAGCGCAACCGTTTTTAATTTAATTTAATTCAATTTTAAATTTTTTAATTTATTCTTTAATTTTTTTTTTCAGTCCAGACTTTATCCCTCTCCTGGTCCACCCTCTGTCTGTTCCACATTTCATACCTCCTCGCCACACCCCCATCCCCACCCTTTACCCCACCAAACCTATCCCACTCCCTGGGGCCTCAAGTCGCTTGAGGGTTAGGTGCATCTTCTCTGACTGAGTCCAGACAGGGAAGTCTTCTGCTGTATATATGTTGGGAGCCTCATATCAGCTGGTGTATGCTGCCTGGTTGGTGGCTCAGTGTTTGAGAGATCTCGGGGGTCCAGGTTAATTGAGACTGCTGGTTTTCCTATAGGGAATACCAGCTGTTCTTGCAGAGAACCCAGGTTTAGCTACTGGGACCTACCTGGCAGTTAACAACTGTCTGTAACTCCAGTTCCAGAGGATCCAATACCATCTTTTGCCTGATTTAGCCAGCCATATTATGGGAGCTCTGTTGAAATATCTGCATAGCAGTGAAATAACCATCATCAAATCAAACAGCTTCATCCATTCATACATGTATGGTAACAGTGCATTTTCAGGACTTGACACAGTTTTTAAAAATACCAAATACAAGAAGGCTTTATAGTGTACATCTGTAATCTCTGTGGTAGGGAGGTGAAGGCAAGGGAATCACATGGCATTTGAGGACAGCCTGGGAGAGAGACATAGTAAGTTTCAGACAGGCATAAACTACATAACAAGTCTCTGACTTATGGAGAGAATGAGACAGAAATCAAGACACACATAGACGTGTGTGTGTGTGTATACAAAACATGTATATATATGTATTTAGCATACATATGGTCAGCTCTCTGCATCCATATATTCTGAATTCATAAATTCAACCAACCATAGACAGCATTTGAAAAAATTGTATCAATTTTATTTAGTCATTTCCCCAGGCAAATCTGCATAACAACTGTTTACATGGGCTTGCATTTGGTGCCTTGAGTCACCTAAAAGGAATTTGACTTGATTTAGGGGTTATGCACAGGTAACATGAAAATATTATGCGATTTTATGGGAGGGGTATACGTCTGAGCATCTGTAGTTTGGGGAATGTTCTACGGACCTGGAACCAGCTCCTTTCTAGATATCATGAAATGACTATGTTAACATAATAACATAATTATTTATATGTTTCTAAAGGTCTAATGTTCTTAAAATTCTTAGCATAGAATACACTTTGAACTTGGAAATAACCCATCTTTGTTGAAGATTTTCTGTTTTTCACTAGACAAATCTGACATTCTGTTGCCCCTCTACCCCTCACCCACAATCTTCACCTTCACCCCATACACAGGGAAGATAGGTGGGGTCAGTATCAAGGTGACGGGAAGTTCCTTTTATAGGCAACTGAGGCAGCATTCCATTGTGAACCTAGTACCAGCAGTCAGAAATACCAGTATTAGGCAATAGTCAACAATTCAAAAGCTTTTCTAGAAACTGCTATATTTCCACCTTCCAGGTACCTTCCTAACATTCACCTTAAGATTATGTTTCAAGGCAAGAGTTTGACCAATTAAGCAAATTTATCTTCATACCATGTAGAAGCAAGAGCTGTTTAACTGAACATTAGACTCGGTGTCTCTTTTAAAGGCACTGGCTCCTCTCAGCAAAAATAGAATCCAGGGAGTGACAGCAGAGCCTCCTGCCGACTGAGCCATCTTTGCAAATAGTTGTTCTATTTTCAAAAGAAGAATATATTTTTTCAATCATGTTTAGACATTGTGTAGCTTAAAGACAAGCACACAGAGATTAATTGTCGTGCTGTGACCATTAGCAAAGCAGGCCCAAGCTAAATGGTAGGCTCAGAACATCTTTCCCATGCCACACACAGAATCTTATTTTCTGTACTGCTCTTTGATGGTCTCAAGGGTTCACTGTATTTATATAAAGATTCTTTGCCTCTCCAAAGCTTGGAATGTTTTTGTTTTAACATGTCATCTTCAAAGACTCCAGTGTGAAAAGAAGAATTCGTTTTTTAAGAACCTGTTATCTATATTTCAGACTTAATTACCAGAGAAAGGGAACTTTTTATAGCCAATCTGTGTAGATCAGTGGATCCCAAGACGGGAAGTTTTCGTTCCCTAGAGGCCATTTGGAAAAGTCTGAAGATACATGTGGTCACAACTAGTATCTCGTGGGCAGAAGCTAGGGGCTCTTTAAAGTGTCTACAGCGTCCAGGACAGACCCACAGCAGCAAAACAAACCAAAAAAAAAAAAAAAACCAAAACAACAAACAAACCAACAAACCAACAAACAAACAAACAAACAAAAAAACCAAAGAACTATGCAGGCTAAGTGTCAATCGTACTATGGCTGACCCTGCTGTAGATATTTTTCTTGCACATCACAATGGAACTTTGTTCCATCCAATGGAGAATTAGCTCATGATAGAACAGAACAAGTGCCATTGTCCTAAGAAATTGTCCCAGATGTCACGTGTTGCCACGAGTGGACACATATTCCATTTCTCTACATGTCTAGTCAGAGAGAAGACTTCCTCGCTGGGAGTGAGACTCGGTTCATAGCAGTTAAGATTTCCATAGCTCAACACGTTAGAGGAGACTGGTGTTTTTCTTGTTAGTCATGGCAACCATCCCAACTGTCTATGGAGATGATACAAGGAACTCTGCCTTCTGCTGATATTCAGGGGGAAAAAACCCTTACTGAGTATTTACTCTGCCACTGATAGGCAGCATGACCTTGGGGGAACTCCCTGGCTCAACGACGTTATGATTTGTGGTTCTGGATGGCTAGTCACATGTCACATGCTGAGGACACAGGGTCCTGTTCTGTCTACAAATGAATCTAAGTTGTTTTTTGAAAGCCACATCCATGATTTTCAATCCCATCTTTCCCATACACCAACAGAGAGGATTTAATCAAGGGTTGAGGAACCCCTAAATCCTTTTGCTGCTTATGCTCCTATGCTTGTCTTGTTTTCAAGGGTTCTAGACCCCTCTCACCTTTTAGTCACCATAAAAGACATCCTTTGCTTGGGGTAGAGCTTAGGAAGAGACCCATAGAGGTGAAATCAATTCAACATCTTTTTAGTCTTTCTTCTATAATACACAAAACTTGCTAAGACAAACGTATTATCTTATTCTTAGTAACTGTCACAAGCACCCAAATTTCAAGGCAGTAACCATCCAACTTTCAATGTAAAATCAAAGTGGTTGGTATTCTGTACAAAGCCTTCATCACTGAAAGCCTATGCCAACAAAGAGGCTGGACAGGGGGCATGCAACATATTGTTCAATCTACTTGAAGTGCTAACCACAATTATAGTAATAGGATGTGGTGGTTTGAAAAGAGATGTCCCCACTAGACTCATGTGTGTGAATGTTTGCCTCATGGAGAGTGGCACTATTAGAGATATAGCCTTGATGGAGTAGGTGTGACCTTGTTGGAGAAAGTCTGTCACAGTGGAGGCCAGCTCTGAGTCTCATATGGTCAAGCTAGGCCTAGTGGGGGCAGTCTCTTTCTGCTGCCTGTGGATCAAGATGGAGGACTCCCAGCTCCATCTCCTGTACCACATCTGCCTGCATCTTGCTTTGTCTCCTTCCATGATAATAGACTAAATCTCCAAAACGGTAAGCCAGCCCCAATTAAATGTTTTCCTTTATATGAGTTGCCACGATCATGGTGTCTCTTCACAGTTAGAACCCTAACTAGACACAGGGGTAATGTGAGTTAAGAATAATGGCTTTATCTTAAAAAATATTTTTTGTCAGTGTTAAGCATGTCCATGGGGCCCCCAAAACCCAAACTGATTAAATGTCAGAATTCTGGGGAATAAATAGAAAACTCTAAAAAGTGACCAAGGACAGCCTCACACTTACTGTGGAGACAGAAGGACTCACAGTACTGAAGTGTCCTTGGACGGAATGCACATTGGTGTCAGATATTCTTTTAACAACAAAAGATATCTGAAGGTAAGATGGCAATGTCTACAGAGTTGAGAAGGAAGATGAAGTTAGACTTAGAATTACATATCCAATCTGTAATCTGTGATGAACAAGGGTAAAATAAAAAACATCCCCTGATAAACAATAACATAAAGAATACACCACTCACAAATCACATGTGGAAATGTTACCTGAAGGACTTGCTCTAGAAATCTATAAAGTTTTGCTTCTTTGGTTTTGTTTTGTTTGGTTTTGTTTTGTTTGGTTTGGTTTTGTTCATTTGAGACTGGGTCTCACGTAGACTAGTTTGTCCTCAAACTCAACATGTAGTTGAGGATAACCGAACTCCTGATTATCCTGCCTTTATCTCTCAAGTGCTAGGATAATAGGCACACAGCACCATGGCCAGTTTTATGATGAACTGGCATAAGACAAGAGCATGGGGTGTGGGGACATGCAGTAATGGAGTGTGATCAGAAAAGGATGGGCAAGTCAGGATACAGACTGTAGGATTAAACAGACTTAACCAGATGCTCTGTCTGGAGCAGCAGCAGTTAACACAGGATCGCATTACTCTCCAACAGATTCCTGCGCGAGCGAGATTTATCAAGTCATAATAGTTATACTGTGTTTTAGAATAATATCTGAAGACAAAGCATGGGAGGCCTAATTAAAGCGTGCTCATTGAATTTAAACGTTATAAATCTTAGCAATAAAAGATAATTAGACCAAGCCGAATAGGGAAGCAGAGAGGATCAGAGAGTGAAGATAAATACACAAGTTTAAGTCTTAATTTTTCCATAATATAAGCAGAAAGGTACTGTCTAAAACAGATAATGCAAGAATACAGAAGAATGGGACTTGGGGCAGCTGCTCCGTGTTACTCTTACTTTTGACGTTTTCCTGGAGGCCTCGGGCGATGAGGTTGGATAAGACAAATAAGTTATAAGCACAGAACTGGAAAGGAGGTAGAGAGAAGATTCCTATTTGTAGATAACACATTCCCACAAAAGCAGGACCACAGAGAATCTTCTCAGAAACTGTTGCAGATTGTAAATGAGCCCTGCGTGTGAGTAGGGCCTGACAGAAATTGATAGCCTTAATAAATTAGAAGGAAAGATAACATTTGCAGAAACAGCAGAAGGTAAATTACCAAGAAGAAACTTACACGGAAAATGCAGAAAGCCTTTCTGAGAATAACTTGACATCCATTATTCGTGATAGAACCAAAGTGAAAGAAAGCCAGCAAGCGGAGAGACCCGAGAGCCCAAAGGTGTCTGCGTGGGTGAGCATGTGACATGTCCCTCCATGAGTCATGTGTCTGCAGCTAGCGACATTGTGGAACCTTCATGGGGTGGGGCCCGACTGGCAGAAGTGAGTGCTGAGGGGCACCTGGGGGACACATCTGGAAGAGTCTATCTACCACAGCAGAAGAAAAGCTGCTGGCTCTGCTGCCACCATATGTGTATGACCAAAAGCCTCACTGCGGGATCTTAGTGACACACACAGTTGGAGTCACTCATCCTGCCATGTCTTCTCGGTAATGTCAGACTGAAACTTCCAGAAACCATGAGCCAAGACACATCCTTCTCCTGCTAAGCTGTTTCTTTTGTTGTCCTGGCCTCGGGAAGAGGAAACAGCGCACAAATGTAACACATTCCAAATTGGCACGTGAGCTAGCAGGATAAAGAAGGATTCCAAATCATATGGGAAATTAAAATGCTGTATAGAATCACAACAGATAGCAGAATGGGTTGCCACGTTCTGGGCACAGACAGAGGAAAGAGGAGTGACAACAGTCCCCACACAGTCCGAGCTGGCTCCAATGGGCAGGTCGCAGGGATAACTCCAATGTGGTGTTTCTCTTTGTACATAGTGTGTACTGATGAGATGATTCATCAGTGTATCTGTCCACTTAAATTTTCATCCTTATTTCTCGAGAAGATACCAGGAATCCTTTCATCTGGCTATCTTGAGTGTGTACAATAAATGCCTTGGGAAGATTTTCAAGCAAACATTTTGGAGACAGCCAAGTAGCCAATTGAAATGAGATGAAGGAAGCTCACTGTCTTTTAAAGTCTTGTGTAAACATCAAAAACTATTCAGGAGAGAAGTGCTTGCCGGCCTTTTTACTAAGTCAGGAGAACACTGGCAGAAAGCAGTGATGTTTTCCTTTGCAGCCCTGGGACCCAGGAACCTTTGCTAACTGTGACCCAAAATCCAGATGCCCAAAAGAAAAGGTGAACCTTTCCAACTTTGTAAAATCATTATTATTTTTTTAAGGGTAGGTTCTGTAAGTAAAGTCACAGGACAGATGACACACCGGGAAAAATATTTCTAGCTCATTTCACAGAAAAATCAGCTCATCTCCCAAGTGCGCGGGCTGTTTGCAGATAGAAGTCAGTAAATGGCCAGTTGTTTGTAGAAAAATGTCGGGAAGGACATTAACAGAAACCTCCCGAGGAACAAACTAGCTTTTAAGTATAAAAAGCTGCTGGGCTTTACCTGTCAAAGAAGAAAACCAAATAAAAATGGCCCTGTGATGCCAGTTTTAAGCCAGCAGTTTAGCCAAACCTAAAAGCCCACATTAAATCCATTAGAGGACAGTTGACTCATTGCCAGAGACCTGTTAATTCCATGTCTCCTAGGGAAAGAAATTCACCAATACTTACCAAAATTAAAAACATGGTCACTTCAGTGGCACATATACAAAAACCAGAACGACACAGAAAAGACTGGCATGGTCGCTGTGCAAGAATGACTCATCAATTGATGAAGTGTTCAGTATTTGGAAACATGCTTTTATCCGCTGACCTAGTAATTCATTTTGGGGGATTCTATGCTACATGTATGTCATACGTGCACAATCATGTATTAGCAGATTTTTATAATGACTTTGATAGCAAAAAATTACATCATTCAACAATGCCATTCACTTAAATAAATTATAATGCAGCCCCTCTGGGGACTATTACACAGCTACATCAAGAGAAAGACATGGAATAAAGAAGAAGCTCTTTGTATATGAATGTGGAACTCTCCAGAAATACTTTAATGTATATTAATCCATTATGACATTCTGGTATAAAATGAAGAAATGTCTTTATAGTTTAATTTTGCTCTATCTGCATGAAGAATCACTACAAGCACAGAGATACTCACAAAATGGCTATCTATGCACAGAAGTCTGTGTAACACATAAGAAATTGATAAAATTGGCTATTGATAGTCCTCAAAAATGAAAGAAATTCTATTTCTAGGTAATTAAACAAAACAATGGGAAGCAAGAACTCAAATGAATACTTCTACGCTGATGTTCATAACATTATACACAATAACCCAAAGGTAGGAACAGCATGAATGTTTACCAGAAATTGGAAAGATGACTGTGTTTTTGTATGTATGACATATGTTTATATCATAAACATATGTACATATATATACTTATACATGGCTATCATTTGGCCTTGAAAAGTAAAGAAATTCTGACACATATCACAACTTGAGTGAATAATAAAGGCACTATACTAAGTGAAATAAACAACACATATAAGACAAATATTCAGGGTTCCTTTTATGCAATGCATTAGATAGGCTTCTCCAGAAGAACTGAAGTGATATAATGAATGCATACAAAGGAGTGTAGCCCCTTGGTTTACTCATTGGCTGGGTAGTCCAACAGGGGCTGGCTGCTCCCTGCAGATGCTGAAAACCCAGTAACTCTTTGATTCATGAGGTTGGACTATTCAGCAGTCCCAATCTGGCACTAAAGATCTGGAGGAGTCCTGGAGAGCTGTTGGTCCTTATGCCATGCTTGAAGGCCAGAGAAGCTGCTTTCTGATGGCTGGAAGGATGACAGACAGCATGGTAGCATTGAGAGAAGATACACACTCACCAGCGAGAAGTGGAAGCAGGCAGGTCAAAGCATCCCTGTTTGTCCCTCAAATCCCATCGTGTCTGGGCTACCACCAAGAAATAGCTTCATAAACCCACTCAGAGGTGTGTATCTTAATTGATTTCAGATCCAGTAAAGCAGACAGCCAGGGTCAGCCATCCAGAAGAGTCAGACTCATGGAGACAGAAAATAAGTTAGAATATACTGGAGGCTGAGAAGGGGAAGTGGAAGCTCCTACTAAAGTCTCAGTGCGGATGATGGAGTGATTCTGCAGATGAAATGTGGTGCTCATACACACACTCGCACACGCACATGTGTGTACATGCACAGGAGCACACAAGCACACACACACATATTTGCTGGGCATAATAGTGGTACACACACACACACACACACACATATCATACTACCAAATATACACCATAATACCAAAAGAAATTGGCTGGTAATAAAGTCAGGAGTGTAAGTAGAAGACTCAGATCTGGGAGAGACACCACTCAACATATGTCTCCTGAACTATGTAAATATATTATGTAATTACCCAACAAGTCATTTCTGAAGAGCCATCTGGACTTCTCAGATCACTTCTGTACTGTGAGGTTTTTTTCTCAATGCAAATATTGCTTTTTTTTTTTCACCCCAGTGCCTTAAAAAGCACCTACATCATTGCATCATTGTAAGACTGAGGAGACAAACTTCCACAAGCCAGAACATTAAGCAGCCCTGGCTAACTGAAGTAAATCTTCAGTTTCCTTTTGTCAATCCAGAGAGGTGCAGGTTGGGGCAACCAAGAGGCCATCTCCATCCTGGTCTTTGAGGGGCTGGTTACTCCACTGACTGCACTGCCTGAAGATGTAGCCTCCGACACAGGGAAACGAGACAGACCAGTTCTGACTACCTCACTCTGTGATTTATACACTTGCCAAAGCTCCCCTGTTTTGTATGTGATTCGTCTTCACCTCAGCCATTTTTTTGGTTATTTGGATTGGTCTTTTGAGACAGGGTCTTGCTAGAGAGTCCAGGTTTGTCTTAAGCTTATGGTAATCCTCCTGCTTCAGCCTCTCACGTTCTGGGGTTACAAGTGTGTGATATAACACCATGCTTTCCACTGACCATTGATACATCATGCCCTCTTTCATCTGACTCCTTTTGGCCTGCAGTCCTTCCCCTACAGGGGCACTGCAGAAGGAAGAAAAGGGCTTCAGCTCTGCCCCACCCAGTCCAGTCCCCAGCTGACCAGCCTCTACTTGAATGATTCCATTCCAAGAGAGACAACCTCTACTGAAGGACCTGGTCCAGTAGCACTGACATTTGTCCTTATGCTGCCCAGAGACTTCGACTCATCCATCCAGTTTTATTTTCTAGAAACATAAAAAAGAAAATCTAATACCTGTTCGGCATGAAGGAGCTTCAGATAATTTAGAGTGACTACTTGGTAGATGGGAGTCGGCTCTGGGTTCCATCTCCAACATCGCCAAGAGCTGAAGCAAATCCCAATTCCTAGGGTAGGTATCACAAGCTGTGGCTTCCATCTTGCAATGATTCACTCTCAGGCTTTTCCCTCCTCTCCTGATAAACACAACTCTCAAATAAGCTTGACACCACTACCACCAGCACTCCTCGGGGCCCACAGCCAGGAAAGAAAGAAATCCTTCCAACACGTGAACAGCCTAAGGAACAAGTCTCTCCCCTCTTGGAAAGTCTATTGTACATGTTAATTAATTTATTTATCTTGGTTGGTTTGCCTTTTTGTTTGGTTTGGTTTTGCTTTTTAAGATAGGGTCTCTGTCTACAGCTTTGGCAGACCTGGAGTTTCCTATGTAGGACAGATTTGTAGCAATCCTCTTGTCCCAGTCTTGGGTTGGCAGTGTTGGGATGGCAGGCAGGTATGTATCAACATGCCTGGCTCAGCCTACATCTGGACTGCAGCTTTAGGACAGGGCCAGAAAAACAGAACCAAAGAAGGTAGGGACTGCCTGACCCAGAGACTCCAATAAGCTAGGCAGGACATTACATGTGGGGAATTACATTACATAGGAGGGCATTTTCATATGGAATAATAACAAATGTGTGCCAAAGGGAAGGGTAAACTGTAGAGATAACTCAGTCATCACATCCATGGCTCACATGATTCATAAGCTCAGCCTCTAGGGACAGTGAGACTGTCCTGCCCTTTCTCCACCTCAGATGGAGTGGCATCTTCCCTGTTCTTTCATTGGCATTGTGTTCTCCTGACCTGTGGAGGTTAAGTGTCGTGAGAAGTGTTCTAGGTATGATATCAATGGCCTAATGTCACAATCTTGAATAACAAAGTTGTCATAGCTAACTTTCATGCTTTTTTTTCCATATAAAAATACACATATGTTTTACTAAGGTCTTGAAAAGAGTTTTTTTTTGTTTTTTTTTGGGGGGGGTCTGTTTTTTTTTGTTGTTGTTGTTTTTGAGCATAGAATTGTGTTGGTATCTAAGATGTGAAGAATGACATTTATCAAAAAGACAGATTGGCATTGGTTTTGTGTCATTATAAAAAGTAAGTTAGCATTAGAATAATTTTGTAAATAATATAGGAGAAACAAACTGAACAGCTCAGAGATGGCAGCTCCATGCAGATAGTGACTATGGATTTTGAATATTGCATACATGTCAATTACTTTTACATATTCATATATCCAATCATTTGTTCCTCCGTCTTCCCTTCCCTTCCACCCTTCCTTCCCTTTCTCTCCTTTCCACCCTCCTTCCTTCCTTTCTTTGCATCATTGTTGCTGAGACAGGACCTCACTGTATTAACCAGTCTGGCCTCAAATACCCAATCTTTCTTTCTGCCTTGGTCTCCTATATGCTGGGATTGCAGGTACGTGA
Source organism: Mus musculus (assembly GCF_000001635.26). Taxonomy (NCBI): domain Eukaryota; kingdom Metazoa; phylum Chordata; class Mammalia; order Rodentia; family Muridae; genus Mus; species Mus musculus. The sequence goes on from NC_000079.6 coordinate 41,905,720, forward strand.
TGTCATGCCTGGGGCAATTGAAACCCCTTTTACCTTTTTGCTATGGATTAATCCTTTCAACCCATTTTTAATGATCTCCACCAAACGACTATGCTCTTCGCTGGCTTCATCAATCTCTTTCCTCTTTAACATGAAAATATTTTAACATTCGACGAGACGTCATGGGACATATTTCATTGTCTGAGCAGTGAGATGGGAGGCAAGCCAGAGCTACTTTATCTCTTACAAGTGGAGTTTTCTTTAAAAGCAATTTAAAATGTTTAATTGCAGCTGCAACATATAATATAAAACTTACCCCCTGAATCACTGTATGTGTGTAGTTCAGAAGTGTGAACCATTGTATGTGTGACCTACAGTTCAGAAGTGTCAAGCGTGTTCACAGTGCCACACAGATGAGCTCCAGAACATTCTAGGCTTGCAAAACAGTCGATTTTTTCACATTAAACAATGCTCTCCACTGTTCCCTCAGCCTTTGTCAGACACTCTTCTACGACAATGACATTGGCAACTTTAGATGCTCCACAGTAATAGAATCACCTCAGATTTGCATTTTTTAAAAAACTGAATTCTGAGATTTAGTAAGTTTCCTCAAGGTTCGTCCATACTTTAACAAGAATCAGAATTTCATTCTTCGGGGTTGAGTGATAGTTCATTTGACCGCAGCCCACTGCACCTTGTTTACCCACTCGTCTGACAGTGGGTATTTAGATGGATTCCACTGTTTGGTTACTGAATATAATGCTGCTCTGATTATGGGTGTGCAAATATTGTTCTGCATTTACTTATTTTGCACTTATATCTAACTAGACCCTGGAATTATGAGTGTTCATCTGTTTTTCTTCAAGGTGTCTCCACAGGGTGTTTTATAGCAACCGCATTATTTTACATTCTCACTGACTGGGTGGGTACAAGGTTCCAGTTTCCCTGGTCTCTACACCAACACTTGTTGTTTTCTATTTCTTTGACAGTGGCCATTCTGGTGGTATTTTAGTTAGGGCTTTATTGCTGTGAACAGACACCATAACCATAATAACTCTTATAAAGGAAAACATTTCGCTGGGGCTCGTATATAGGTTTACAGGTTTAATCCACGGTCATCGTGGCTGGAAGCAGGGCAGCACACAGGCAGACATGGTACTAGAGAGGTAGTTTGAGAATTATTCATCTGGACCTAAAGGCAGCAGGAGAGGGAGAGGGAGAGGGAGAGGGAGAGGGAGAGGGAGAGGGAGAGGGAGAGGGAGAGGGAGAGGGAGAGGGAGAGGGAGAGGGAGAGGGAGAGGGAGAGGGAGAGGGAGAGGGAGAGGGAGAGGGAGAGGGAGAGGGAGGGAGAGAGAGAACCACTGGCTTAAACATTTGAAACCTCAAAGCCCACCCCCTCAGTGACACACTTCCTCAAATAAGGCCACATGTTCTAATAGTGCTACTCTCTGATGACCAAACATTCAAGTCTATGAGCCTATGTGGGAGTTGTTCTTACTCAAACCATCACAGGTAGGTATGAGGACACAGCTCACAGTGGCTTTGATTTGCATTTCTCTAGTGATTAGTGGTAATTGATATTTTTCCAGGCTCTTTATTCATGTGCATATCTTTAGAAAAACATCAGTTCAAACCCTTTGCCCATCCTCATTCTGTTCCGTCTCGTTTTTCTTTGGTGCTGAGGATGGAACCCAGAACCTGGTGCATGCTGGGTAAGTTCTGCATGACAGACTCCGTGGGCAGCTCTGACTTCTACTTTGCATCTTGAAACTGGGTCTCTTTAAGCTGTCTAGTCTGGGCTTTATTTGAGTCTATAGCCCAAACAGTCTTGGAACTTATGATCCACTTGCCTCTACTTCTCCAGTGTTTGGGATGATGGACACGGCCCTTTGCCCGGTTTCTGACCCAGTAAGTTGGAGTGTTGCCATTATTGTTGAGTTATAGCATGTCAGATACAAGACCCCCAGGTATTTATTTCTATTTTCATCCTCTCAATTGTTTTCCCCAATGCTAAGAACACTCCTTGGCTATAACACCAAAATATAGATTAGCAAAGGAAAAGAAAAATTGGCCAGAGGGGTCTCTCTCTATCTCTATCTCTATCAATCTGCACATAACATCTATCAGTCTCACAATTGATCTGCTTTTCAGTACTTTGTTTCTGTCAAACACACACACCCATACATACACACATGCACACACATACATGCACACACACATGCACACACACACACACACACACACACACACTCACACGCTCACAATTCATACACACCTGTGATTATAAATCCTCCAGGCTCTTGAGCGTCTTCCCTCCGTTCCCCATTGCTGTCTGTTGAGAAGCTGACCTTCTTTCACATTGCTCTGGAGAATCTGGTCAGAGGTATCTTCGCCTCATCCCTCGCGTCCATCCAAGCATCCAGAGTCATCTCTCAGCCACCCAGAGACACAAAACTGCCTACATTGTCTGAAATGCAACAGCTGTGTGTGTGTGCCTCTTTGCTCCGAGTACTAAACACGCTCTTATTTTTACTGGTATCAAAAGACACATTCATTTAATATTGAGATTTATGATGCAGTTAGGCAAACAACATGATGAAATTTTGGATCATCTTAAACTTTTTCTCTTAGAGCATTGGCTGCTGGAAGCTTTCATTAGCATTTAAATCAGTGTGTTTTTAAAGTCTATTCTGAAATGAATTATGTCTCTTATGACATTTACTTAAATTTATGAAACATACCAAAATATGTAACTTCAGCAACAACTGTTAGATTCTAGTTACGAATGATGATAGACATTTGTTGCTGCATTAGCCAGGGTTCTCTAAAGGAATGAGACTGAGAGAAGGGATATGTAGATTAAAAGGGATTTATTAGACTGACTTGCAGGTGGTAGTTCAGCAATGGCTGTCTCACACCGGAGATGCCTAGAATACTGAAGCTGTATAGCCCATGGGGCTGGGCATCTCAGCAGTCCTAAGATGGTGCTGAAGATCCGGAGGGTTTCAGTCTTCAGTCTATATTGGAATCCCAAAGCATTTAGTTTTGATATCAGCAAGCAAATGCCATAGCAGCGGGATAGGAGAACTTGCCAGACAGATGGAGGCCAAGAAGGAAAAAAAAAAAAAAAAAAGCAGTTTCCCTTTTCCCTATCCTATTATGTGGGCTGACACATTCTACAGAATGGGTCCTCCCGCTTCAGATCATCTGATCAAGAAAAATCCCTCAAAGTCAAAGGAGTGTCCAACATCTTGGGAGTGAGTGATTCTGGATGTAGTCAGTCACTTGGCAACCAAGATTCACCATCACCACTCCTGTCTCTGGAACAGATGTACTAATGCAAGATCTTCAACAGAGCCTTCCCAGAACATAGCCCAACTCAGCCACTCACTGGCTCCCCCAGGGAATCCTTTCTACCCTCTGAAGGGACTTCCTGGAGACTTCAGTCCTCATCGTCACCTTTATATAATCCAACCCTACAAACGGAAGTACAGAAAAACTGCTTATAGGAAATATACACAGCCTCCTCTCATTAACAGATTCAGTATTGGTCAACTTGTATACTATCACAATTCAAATTTATATGTACTCCTCAATCAACTCTTGAAGTCATTCACAGATTCTAGACATGCGTAGAGGGGCAAAATTTTGGCTCTCCGGTGCACAGCTTCTCAGCTGAAATAGACAGAAGTGATGCTATCTGCCCTACATCAATCCCTGTCCTGTACATAGTCCCATCTCAGGACCTATTGTTCTATCATCTATGTATCTATGTATCATCTATATTGGTGTTTTTTTTTTTTTTTGTTGGTGGTTTCATTGCTTAGAATGGCCCCAAGTAAAGTACTGAAGTACTGTGCAAGAAGACGATGCCCTGCCTACTGGAGAATACACACGCGTTAGCTGCTTTTCTTGCACTTGTGACAAAACATCAAACCAGAATCAGCTTAAGGAAGGACCAGTTATTCTGACTCACAGTTTCAGAAGGAATACAGTTCCTTATGGTAGGGAAGACATGTTCCCAAAGTATTTCCATAGAATTCGAACATTACTTATATGCTTATTAAGCTATCTACAGCTGTAGCTTTCAATAGTCTTCTAGCTGACATGAAGAACTGACATCATTCAGGTTACATTTAGATCTGTTTGTATATTTAAAGGCATGAGAATTGATTGATGTAGTATAATGTCTGTTAACCTTTGTGTGTGAGAAGTAAAAAGACCAATAGTTCCCAGTATGTGTGGATTATAAATTAAACCCGAGCAGAGCAGGAAATGGATGTGGGACCACAACGGAAAACAACAGTTCATGGTGCAAGGACAGAATTGACAAGTCAGTGACTCTGTCTTTCTCTCTCCTAAATGTCTCTCTCCAGTTAAGAATTGTACTCTACACTGAGAAGCAGGTATTGCATTTGTTGGTCGCAAGGATAATCCCCCAAATTCCCACAGCATCCAGATGAAGTTGTCTACTGTCCACAGGATGTTCAGCAAAGACACCGGGATGTATTTGCCTGAAGAAGAACGGAAGAGAACTGAAAAGAGACATCTAAGGTAACAAGTCACACTGCAGCAGATCGGAGCCATGAATTCATGCTGTGTCTAATGATCCAGGGATGAGTCCGCAGGGAAGTAAGGGCCAATGCTGAGAAAGAAAACTACTACAACCATCTCTTATTTAATTAGGACTGAGTTCACACCGGGCCATTGGGTGGACTCAGCCTCCCGGAAGTCAGCTCCCGGAAGTCTGATGGCTGTGCGCCAGTGCTCTGCATTTAAGCCAAGCTTGGCTACAAACCTGATAAAAATGAAATTCAGTCTTCTGGTCACTGCTGTGTTCCTACTTTTCACCATCCAGGATACACTTTCTAAACCAGGTGTAGTATTGTTAAGCGCTCCGTGCTGCCCGTATGATCCAGGCAGGACGTCTATCTGTGGGGTTCTGCTCTATTGGCTGACTAGACAGTCTCTCCCAACTTTGCTCTGAATCAAAGCCACATGTCTCTGTTTCATGACCAACATTTTTATTAGAGCTAAAGGCTGACCCTAAAGGCTCATCTATGCCACACAATCTCGACCACTGAGCTATCAGTACGAATCTTCTTTTCTTTTTCTACACTATTTTGAAATGAGGTCATGCTGTGTAGCTTAGGGTGGCCTCAGACAGTGTCTCTGCCTTGGCCTCTTCAAGTCACAGGATCACAGATGTGTACTGTGACATCTAGCTTAACCCACTTTTTAACTCTGTTTATCTTGGACGCACTTCTCTGCAGCTGTTGAGATAAATGACAATAATTACAGCAAGCATTTGTCAAAGGCTTGCTGAGTGCAAGGTTACACATCCAAGTTCCCTGTGGTCTAGATTCTCAGCCAACCCACTCATCTTCTTAGACACCTTAAGTAAAACTCACTTATTTTATAGGAAAAACATTTTTCTAATAAATCCATTAAAAGTGATACATATAACAGCAATAACAATAAAAACACATATATTTATTTGTTCCTTGCTCTTCCTTTTAGGGGATGACGTTGTCATCGGGCCATTAATACCTGAACTGCATTTTATTTCACAGAGGGCCTCAGGTACTCACATAGGTAAGCAGATACACGGAAATGAAAAGAATCCTCATTATTGGTCCAAAATCTATTATAATCCTATAAACCCTAAGTGTGCAGTTTTAATGCCCCCAATTGTCCCAATCCATGGGTTATAAAAGAGTTAACTTATTTTCCCTAAATGTCAATCAAAGATCTGGGCATGGACCCTGAGTTTCAGGAAGCAACTGACATCCTGATATTTAATCAATGAGGTATTTTGTTTATTTAAGCATTCCTTCTCAATATTTGTATCCCAAGCCCTACAGTGTGGAATCAATGTCTGAGAAACCAGGAAGAAAATCTGACCCAAAGCTAGGTAAGTGCCAGTTTCTGATGCAGGAAGAATAAAGTTAAATCCACCCGGGCTCAGTGAAGGATGACATGTCACTCTTTAAGGTTTCCTCTGTCCGATTGCTGTATGAACCCATATCCAGTAGTGTTATAGTAGATGTCTTCCCAGGAGGAAGATTCCTCATCTTCAACCCAAGTTTGCTTTTGTTCAATGCATTCACACTGTAGGATCCTTCCTGAGATTTGCTGTAATAGATTTGACTTGTGCTTCCATGAGGTACCATCACTTGTCTTAAAGGGTGGAAGGAAGCCAATGGATGGTAACCTGAATGTGGGAGGGAAAACTCCATTTTCCTCTGAAGGCGGAGCCAAGTGCAAAGTGAGAGCATTGTATTTTGGGTCTAATGCACCTCTTGTTCAGCTCGGTGCAGCCTGAATCTACATACCATTTTTCTTAGTGGAAAGGCAGAGAGAGAAGCTGATACCTTCAGGAACAGCGAATGCCACACTTGTTTCTGCTCCCCCTGGATTTATCATGGAAGGTGATCTAATCCATCCATTCCCAGAAGAGAGTGTGTTGTAGCACTGGGTATTTATTCTCAGCATGCCAAAGTTCTGTGCCCACAGAAAAGGTCCACCTCGCCTACTGTCAAGACTTTGGGTAGATGTGTGGATGCTCAGATGCCTTGCTCCTTTCTCCTTTCTCATGCATGTTTCTGGCTTTGTGTATTCCCTGGATTTTGCCCATGTCCTTCATCACTGTGGGCTCCAAGATACACTTTACTTGGTCTGTGAAAAACAGCTGACTCAACTGAAAACCTCCATGGACTTCTTCACTATTGATTCAGGGTGGACTCTACTTGCATTGGTGAAATTCCAGCCTGGGTTACTTCTGTCCAGTCTTAATACTGAAATTCTAGAGAGTAGCCACCCAATCTGGAAGCCACGACAAAACTCTTGATGGACGTGGGGAACTAGGTCAATATGTCACATCCACATCATCCTAGATCAGATTGCCTGGGGACACAATGACCAAGCTTTCCCATCCATAGAAGACATGCTTCAGGCTGTCCCTACAGGCCCCCTCCAGCTCTTTAAGAGAGATCCTTAGGGAGGCCCTGGTCTTTGTCAGAGACTGGGGTTGGTGGAGGGTGGCTAATCTGTAAGTCTCCAGAAAACTATGTGTCTGTCCTATACAATCTCAGCAAGCTGTTGGCCCAAAGTCTTGTGTTTTGCACTAACCATGTATCTCTCACTTCATATTAAACAATACCCTCAACTTTTCATCCTGAAATCTCTTCTTGGTACATTTGTTCATTTTTCATTCATCTTTTCCTTTCTAAATTTTCAATGATGTCCCTGAATCAGGTGCAGAGAGATGGCTCAATTAAAATAGTAGGGAGTGAACATTACACTGGAAATAAATGTGGTATATTTAAGAATTTATGACAGGTTTTGAGACAGATGTTGATTTTACTTCAAAATAAAGTACAGTTATTTTATGCAACTTTCATGAGTAATTTACCTTGTATAATTGCATTCTCTGTACATTTGTTAATTGTATTCACAATCTGATTGAATTAAAAGGAATGGTGCGTGCCAGTTGATTACTAGGTAACAATGAAGAGATTTATACACAGGTCTCCATTTATACAAATGTATATTCTGGTATTTCATAGTTATGTCCACATAACTAGAAACCCATGCATATATGCTGATCCTAATATTTAGAAAGTAATCAAACTATTTCAGTGTACACAAATAAGATTGTGAATATGTGAATACACATATTCTTTGAAGGTACTAGCATGGTGTTTAGTAGCACACAAAGCCACTTTGTTAATAATATCATTTGAGCCAAACTTTCTGTACTTGGAACTTAGTCAGCTAGAAAGAGAATATGTACATATACAGTTATCATAAATTATGTTAATAGGTTATATGTATATTTGTTAACAGCATTTTTATCATTTCCAACATTCGTTTCATTTTAAACTTCTTCATAAGTTACATGGCTATATCTAAAATGAGTTACTGACTCACATAAATAATATTGTAAATTCTAGCCAAAGATAATCTTTGCATTTTCTGGCTCTATTTGTTTGTTTTTCTCTAGGGCATGTTCATTTTCTTAATGTTAACAATAACAAATTGAAGTGTTTCCCCCCAAAAAACACATTTAAAGTCTCTACATATGGACAGACTTGGAAATAGAGATGCATACTCTATGAATCATTTTTATGGCAATTTAATAATTTTAATAACCTACTGAATTTCACATTTCATGGTATATAATTTTATATTTTGTAGAATAAGTAGTAGTGAGAATCTGAAGGCATTCTTCAAAGAAATGAGTGAAACATAGTTTGACAGCAACACAACTTTCTCAGAAAGGTGCTTACTGGAAATGTAACTTTAACAAGAGCTGTAGGTTTGGAATTGTCATCAGAGTAAAGTACATGTGAAAGAGTAATATGTTTCATAATGAAAAGCAGTTCTCGACACACATACACACACACACACACACATCACTTCTCACTGTGTCTCCTGGCATCTACATTCCTATCCCTTTCCCATTTTTCATAGGCCTGAAGATTGACTCCAGAGCCTTGAGCATATCAGGAAAGTAATTCTGCTACTGTGGGGCATGCTTAGCCAGAGCGTTCAAAAACCTTCTGTGTGGCTTCTTAATTTATCAATCTTTGTCACCACCTGTTGACTTCCTGTCCCAGAGGATCAGGACGCAGTGCCCTTAGGTCGGGATGACCTTTGCTTTCAGGATGACTCCTTGTTTCTCTAGGTTCATGACTTATGTTACGTTGTTATATAAATACGGTCAATTCTGAACCAGGATTCTGTTTACTCTCTCAGACTATATGTTGGTTCTCTTGTAAGGTGAAAATAACTGCTTCGTGGTTTTGGAATTTAACTTTTTATTTTTTATTTTTGTTTTTTTATTAGATATTTTCTTTATTTACATTTCAAATGTATCCCCTTTCCTGGTTTCCCCTCCAAAAATCCCCTATCCCCTCCCTGCTCCCTCTGATCACCAACCTACCAACTCCTGCTTCCTGGCCCTGGCATTCCCCTATCCTGGGGCATAGAACCTTCACAGGACCAAGGGCCTCTTCTTCCATTGATGGCTGACTAGGGATCCTCTGCTACATATGCAGCTAGAGCCATGAGTCCCACCATGTGTTTTCTTTGATTGGTGATTTAGTCCTAGGGAGCTCTGTGCGTACTGGTTAGTTCATATTGTTGTTCCTCCTATGGGCCTGCAAAGCCCTTCAGCTCCTTGGGAACTTTCTCTGGCTCCTTCATCGGGGACCCTGTGCTCCATCTAATGGATGGCTGTGAGCATCCACTTCTGTGTTTGTCAGGCACTGGCAGAGCCTCTCAGGAGACAGCTATATCAGGCTTCTGTCAGGAAGCTCTTGTTGGCATCTGTCTGGGTTTGGTGGTTGTATATGGGATGGATCCCCAGTTAGGGCAGTATCTGGATGGTCATTCCTTCAGTCTCTGCTCTACACTTTGTCTCTGTAACTCCTTCCATGGGTATTTTGTTTCCTCTTCTAAGAAGGATCAAAGTATCCACACTTTGGTCTTCCTTCTTCTTGAGTTTCCTGTGCTTTGTGAATTGTATCTTGGGTATTCTGAGCTTAGCTCAGAAGCTCAGAGTTTAACTCTTTCCTGAGAATGTGGTAAAGACGTGCACTGACTGTATCAACATTACCCCTGCCCTTCATCCCAACTCCAACTCCTCCTGTGTCCTCCCTCCCAAACTCATGCCTTCTTATTTAATTATGATTTTTATGTTTGTTTGTGAGGGCACACACTAAGTTCATCCAATATTACCAAGACAATGTATGGATAGCACGTTCAGAAGAGTTCTGTCGAGTTTCCTTCATCTCTGGTGCAGACTAACTCTAAAGTTTATTTGTTGGGTTTTATTCTGCATGACCTATCTGTTGATGATGTTGATGAGAGTCGGAGATTTAAGTCATCCACACTGTGATACAGGGACATGTCTCTCTTTATATTCCCATTCGTGTTTGTTTTATGGAATTGAGAGTCCCGACACTCAGTGTGTACATTTCTGCAGCTGTTTTACCTCCCTGATGGATTGTTCCCTTTTGAGTACGTAGCTGCTTCCTTTGTGGCTTCTGAGTTCACCTGATAGTCTTCTTTGACCCGTCCAGCAGGTCCAGTTATTCGAGGGTCTCGAGGGGACCTCCTCCTAAGAACCAAATGGGGGGTAGAGGGGGACGAGGGCCTTGTGCGAATAACGACACAGAGACGTTCTGGAATGCATCAAAGCCCCAATGTATTGAGAAAGGCCCAAGGCTTAAATGCACAAGCAAAAGGGGAAGTACAGACACTTATCAGGGGGAGGAGTGGGGGAATACAAGCAAAAGGAGAAGTACTTATTGGGGGGAGGGGACGACAATAGAAATTCTTTCTTTTGGCAGCTACACGGGGAAGCAGGAACTTGGTGGTATCAGGGTGTGGTCAGGACATGGCAATGACTTAGGGCTGGAACATCCCGTGGTTCTCAGAATCCATGTGTCGGTGGACCGCTTTTGACCCCCTTTTCTTCTCAGGGGGAGAGGCCCAATTCAGAGATCAAGAGTTGTCTTAATAGCTCCCAACACTTCTTAGTCAGATATAAGAATGTCTGCACGGGCCTGTTTTCATCCTTCCTTTGCTTAGTGTCGCAACATTCATCTCAAAATCTGTGACTGATTTTGTCTGGGTTTCTTGAAAATAACAGATAGTTGACTTTTTTATTATTATTATTTGAATCCAACCAGCTAGTACTTTAAAGGAAAGTGTGTGTGTGTGTGTGTGTGTGTGTGTTCACATAGGTCTGCGTACATGTACTTCCATGTGAGTGCATGTAATCAGGTGCTACCATGAAATGGGTTGAGGTCAGAGAAAACCTCAGGTGTCAATTTTCAGTCTCCACCTTTATTGAGGTAGGGCCTCTTGTTTGCTTGTTTGCCAGGCTCTTGGACCTATAAACTTCTAGGAATTTTGCTGTCCTTGTTTCCCATTTTACCTCTTCTGGTACTTAGTGCTTATTTCACTTTGACACATAGAGTCACCTGGGAAGAGAGAACTTCAACTGAAGAATTGCATCCATTATGGCCTGTGGTCATGTCTGTGCAGAATCATCTTGATTGCTGATTGGTGCGGGAGAACTATTCATCGAACAGGGAGCCCTCACCTGTGGAAAAACGCTAGCTTATATTTCCAATGAGCAAAGACCCAACGTTTTTGTTAATTCTGTGTGTTTGGAATCACTATCTTAGACTTACAGGAGTAGATGAAATGTCCAATCGAATGTGTCTTTTTGCACTTAACCTGTAGAAAGATACCTTATCAAGTCTCCACTAAGAAATGATAGACATTTTTCTCTTCTCTATGGGAAGCAGCCTCAGATATACACAGTCACAGCCTCCTTAGCCTAGACCCTGAAGTTTTTCTTCTTGTCTTTGTTTCTCTTTGGGGAGTAGATGTTGAGACCAGTCTTACTACACAGGTTTTGCTGGCCTCCAATTTATAATCATTTTGTCTTCCTGCCTCAGAGAGTGGGGACTGAAGGGCAAGAGACTCGAAGAATGGAGACAACACAGACTATATGCTCAAGTCTCATTTATTGAAAGGCAACTATGAGTATGTATACACTCGCTGGGGAGTGCAGCTGGAGTCACTTAACCACAAGTCCAGGATGTATGGAAGAAAAACAAGATGTTATCAAAGAGTGTTCAGCTGTGGTGGGCTTCTTGCAAAAACATCATACTAGGAAAACAAGTCTCTCATCAGGGTGGGAAAGTAACACCTGTAAGTAAGTAGCCCGAGATGGCTGCAGAGATGATGGCCGCTTTCTGCTAGGAGTAGGCGCTCAACATTTGTATATAACCTACGCACAACCTACTGAATACTGCATCGTCTCTAGATCTGTGGTTCTCAACCTATGTGTGGGTCATGACTCCCAGAGGGGTGACACATCAGATATCCTGCATATCATGTGTGTACATTACAATTCATAGCAGTAGCAAAAATTATAGTTATGAAGTAGCAACAAGATAATTTTATGATTGGGCAGTCACCACAACATGAGGAACTGTATTTAAGGGTTACAACATTAGGAAGGTTAGGAACCACTGCTATAGATTATAATAATTAATATAATATAAAAGCTATTAAGTGGCTTGTACAGTACTCCATTTAAGAGCAATAACAAGAAACTGGATGTGCTTAATTGTACTGCTTGCAGGCAGAGGCAGGTGAATCTTTGAGTTCGAGGACAGCTAGGGCTACACAGAGAAACCGAGTCTTGAATAACAAAAACAAACAAGGAGGAGAAGGAGGAGGAAAAGAATATGCATTTGCACACATTCACAGTGTTCACATTTCCCTCATAGCTCACTGAGTCTGTTGCTGTAAATCCTGGAACACAGAGTCAACTGTACTTCCTTCACTCTGGAGAGAGAAACTATGGTGGGGCACTCTGCCCAGACCCAGACAAGAACGGTCCCTCATTACCTGGGATGTCCTGAGCATCTACTTACTTACAGACTTTCCAAGATGAGCATAAGATTTCTGTCTTCCCGGTGTTGGGGGAGGGGTGGGGGCAATTTGACATAACTTTCAGAACTAGAGATGTGATAACTGACAACGGCTACCCAAGAGGCTGTTTCCAGCCCTTCTTTGGGCAACATACATATCAACATAAAGCAGTTTTATCTTGACCAGGAGTGGGACTTGCCGGTCCTGAGAAAGACCTCATTAAAACAAGCTGATCACATAATAGAGACCCTTCTCTGCTGGGCAAATCCAAGGTTCCTTTTTACAAAAGAGAAGAGTTTAGGGAAATTTGCAAACCCTGAAATGTCTCAAAAAAAAAAAAAAAAAAAAAAAAAAAAAGGAGTGTACCCAGCAAAAGATTTTGCAATCCTTGCGTTTTAGAAATAATGGGATTCTCAAAGACAGCCCATAATAGAAACCCCGGAACAATGAGGTTGTCCAGCTCCCCAGGGCTTAGCCTGATTGGGCTGAACAATTTAACGCAGAAATCCCTCTTTGCAATTCAGCAAAAAAACCAGAGGCATTTGTCCGGAGAACTGCAGGGAGGACAGGAGGAGGCAGACTGGGTGTCTCTGCCCTTCCTAGATAGTTCAGATAGGTGGCCTTTCAGCCTGGCCTCATTTCACAAATGGCAACCTAGGGAACTTCCTAAACCATGGAAGCCAGCTGTTTGCTTTTTGTGTCTCCCTCTGATTACAGTGGGCTCAAGGAGAAATGGTTGGCGGGATTACTAATTTAAAAGCTTTCCACTTGAGAATCCCCCAAAGCCTTCATTTCCTATCTCAAGCCCCCAAAACCACCTCACGAGCAGCTCCAAACTGAAGCTGCTGGCTGTGTCGGAGAAATTGCAGGATGTTTCTCTCTGAACACAGGAGGCTCAGAAAAGCATAGCACCTGGAAATAGGTTAATGAGCCTCGGAATTGCCTGGGGTTGTCAAGACCAACTGTTGAGAATTCCTGTAGAGTTAAGTAGGATGTGGATCTGGCGCTAGTAAATACTATTACCCATGCTTTCTGCCTGCCTGCTCTAGGGTTTGGCAGAGCACTTGGTTGCCGTTTTGTTTTGTGTTTTTTGTTTTGTCATATACACACACACACACACACACACATATCCCTTTAACTAGACCATTGAGTGGTAGTTGGATTGTGGGAGTGGCTGAAAGTGTCATTTTAAAAAGTTCTTTGGAGCAAGGAGGCATTGGGTAGACTAGCCAGGGCAGCGCTGGAGAGCTCACCCTGGTGGTGAGGGTGTAAGAGAGCTGGGCTCTCTGAGTGGGCTGCCCAGCTCAGCTGTCACTCAGGCCCAGATCCAGGGCTTTGAGTTGGCCCACTCAGAATCTACATCATCTGTGAACTATTGGAATGTCTGAAAGGACCAGTCCTGCTGATAAAAAGCTGCATGCTCTCCGTGACACAGGATAACAAGGAAGAGTCCCAGCGATGATCCAATATTGATGGTGTGGCAGAAGCCAGATGCCTTGAACCAGACCAATGACTCACTGCAATGAACATTTGCAACTGAAGATGTGTGGACAGAGGAATATACCGTGGGACACACTGTGACACACTGAGACATACAACAGCTTCCACAATGAGATGTTTTCTATGCTTTGTTTTATTTAAGTTGTTTGTCTTTTATTTTCTTTGGTGAGGGGTTGCAAGAGAGAAGGGTGGACATAAGGAGACAGGGAGATGAGCGGCATTGGGGTACATGATGTGAAACTCACAAAGTTGAAAAAATTAGGGAGACTCACTCTGGGCAAATTCCCTAGTATTCATTCATCGGGAGTTAACATAGAGATAGTGTATGTTTTGGAATAATCCATCATGTTCAAGTTCCAGGAAAGCAAGCGATTGGCTCATGTCCTCAGAAAAAGACCCTATTGACCACGTGAAGTAAGACCCTACTAGGCACTTTAAGCATCACATTTTAGTTTTGAACAGCCGTGAAACATGGTAAAAAATGAAAAATAAGGCAGCAACCATGCTCCACCCACTCCTTGAAGACTGAAGATGCTTGAAGACTGGTTTTGATGGCCCGTCAAGACCATAGCCAGGATATAAGATACAATTTGTTAAACTCATGAAACTCAAGAAGAACGAAGACCAAAGTGTGGACACTGTGCCCCTTCTTAGAATTGGGAACAAAACACCCATGGAAAGAGTTACAGAGATAAAGTTTGGAGCTGTGAAGAAAGGATGGACCATCTAAAGACTGGACCATATCCAGGGATCCATCCCATAATCAGCTTCCAAACGCGGACACCATTGCATACACTAGCAAGATTTTGCTGAAAGGACCCTGATATAGCTGTCTCTTGTGAGACTATGCCGGGGCCTAGCAAACACAGAAGTGGATGGATGCTCACAGTCAGCTATTGAATGGATCACAGGGCCCCCAATGGAGGAGCTAGAAAAAGTACCCAAGGAGCTAAAGGGATCTGCAACCCTATAGGTGGAACAACATTATGAACTAACCAGTACCCCTGAGCTCTTGTCTCTAGCTGCATATGTATCAAAAGATGGCCTAGTCGGCCATCACTGGAAAGAGAGGCCCATTGGACACACAAACTTTATATGCCCCAGTACAGGGGAATGCCAGGGCCAAAAAGTGGGAGTGGGTGGGTAGGGGAGTGGGGGGAGGGTATGGGGGACTTTTTGGATAGCATTGGAAATGTAAATGAGGAAAATACCTAATTAAAAAAATTAATTCTAAAAAAAAAAAAAAAAAAAAAAGACCATAGCCAGGGTGCTGTATGTAGCACACACGGATGCTACCCTCTGGCAGAAGTGTGGGATGCAGAAAGAAAGAGTGTGGTGTTGTGAGGAGAGCCTGCTTCTCCATCATCAAGGAACATAGCTTCATAACCAAGATCAAGAAAAGGACCCCAGCCCTCAGGGAGCCTCTCATTCCTTCTTCCAGTCCAGACCCTCAGGAGTAACCACTTACTACATTTGAGATCCTACTGTTTGTGTATATATATATATATATATATATATATGTTTACAAGTCTTTACCATTATGTTGATGAGGAAATGGTCTGCCAACAGTTTGCTTTCCCCAAAATGCGTCAAGTAACGAGGTTCAGTTGGGAAATGAACATCTACCTCGCTACATTATACGCCTCAGGGGTTCTGCAGGCACACCCAGCTTCTAACACAGGAAGCAGGAAGTTCTACCAAAGTGTACTCTAAACGAGGGAGATAAAGTCATCTTGGTAACCATGACAAAAAGTTAAATGGCAGTTGAGAAGTCTCGCTGTCTGAGTTGAGGCATAAAAGTGATTTGTGTCCAAAGAAATGAGGTTTATTAGTGGCATGTTAACATCTCTGGATGGAAAGTGGAGCTTGGTGTGTAACCACTAGTATGGTTCTTTCTTTCCAACTACTCCTAGTACATTCCCAATAAACGGACCACTATAGATGGTATCTTACTTCCTGCAGTTTGTAGCTGGCTTTATCAGACAGTGGCTTCCTTCGCCTCAGGTGAAGGTCAGGTCAGACATCATGGGGATGATGACAATGATCACAATGGCCGCAACAGTTCCCCTGGGAGCTGAGTTCAAGCTATCCAACTTCACCACTAATTATAAAGCAAGACAAAGGATATAGAACAGAGTCAAAACCACAAGTTGCAAAAGAACAGGATGCTATTGCTATGTGCAGAAATACTTAGGAGATCACTTTGCAGTGAGCAGGTCATGGGCTTGTAGAATCACAGGCACATGACTAACATATGTAATTGCAGGCTCCTTTGACCATGTATTAAGCCAAGTGGATGAAACACCTGTTTAGGAAAAAAAAAACATAATCAAATACAGATGATCTCAGTAACACCCCAGGAATTCCTTCCCAAATTTCCTGCCAGGGAAGAAAAGGGACTTTTTCTTTTCTCTTCTCTTCTCTTCTCTTCTCTTCTCTTCTCTTCTCTTCTCTTCTCTTCTCTTCTCTTCTTCCTTCCTTCCTATCTTTCTTTCTTTCTTTCTTTCTTTCTTCCTCCATTCTTTTTTTTTTTTGCAAACCACATTTCCCTAATATGATGATCCCTCCCAGTCTAAACATTTTTTTCTTGGAAAATGTGAAAGCCTGCAATTAATGCTTCCTCCTTGGAAAAAAAGAAATGTTTGCTGAGCTCAAAAGCCAAGTGCATTCCCTACTGAGAAGACTGTGAATGGGAGGACAGATGTGGGGTCTGAGGGAAGACTCACGGATGTGGTCGGAACAGGAGGGGCCTGAAGAAGAAGAGCAGAAAAACGTGTGTTTGTACAGCTGAGGATCTCTCTCGAGTGTGTGTGTGCACTCACAAGAGCATGTGAAAATGGGAAACTCTGTTCCTACGTAGGATGTTGGCTTTATTGCAAAGATCAACTTGAATAAGCTTTAGTGATTGACCAGCCTCGTTGTAGCCATGAATTATCTTACAAAGGAAAGGGAAACAATAACTTTACTAATGAAATAACGAAGTAATCCTCTGGATTGAGAAATGGTGTCTAGTGTTTTGTAAATGGATTTTTTTTTCCCTCTCTCTTGAGAAGCTAATGTCTTTAGCTTTTAACTATTGTGGTTTCATAGAGGTTGGGCTCACTTTGGGAGAGCCCAGGAGTTTGGTCTTTGCCTTTTGAGCGCTTGAATGGTAACAGTGAATGGATGCTTGCTTAGGAATGGGGTCAGCTCATCAAATACAACAAACCATCCACCAAAAATAGCCTCTCATTATCTTTTGTTAAATCCCCAAATTAGGATAATTGAAAGAAGCCACCTTCTGAATACCTTTCAGTTAAGATATGTCTCTTGTTGCCCCCATAGATGCTTTCTATGTGTTTTAGAAAAGTCAACTTAGTAACAAGTTAGATACCAAATGAGAGCTAGGAGGAAGGAAACAGAAACACTGTAGAAAACAACTGTAACAGTCTAGACATGCTGGGATGATGGTCTAATTGCAGTCATGGGGATAAAAGCTAAGATAAAGATTTATGGCACACTACCACCTGTACTCTGCAGTATAATAGCTACTGTGTGGCCGCTTAAATCTAAGTCATCAGAAATTAAAATCAGCATTAAACACGGGAATACCAAACACGCTATAGCTATAATAGCCCCAACTGGAGGATTTGATAGGTTTGATAGTTGTGCTTTGACAGTGGCTGGGTAGCTTAGCCAATGTTACAGAGATAAAATATTCTCAGGGTTTCAGAATGTTCTGCCTGCAAAGGGTGTAAAGACTTTTGTTCTTAGTTGATAACATTGATAATTTGTAAGGGTAGAGGAGCGTGAAATTGAACCACACTGGGCATGAATAGGTCGACGATGAATAGGTTGATGAACAGGTTAACACTCCGGGGTTAGTGAATTGATGAGTCACGTTATCCACACACCCACCAGAATCGCCACTGCATCTTGAGACACCTGTCTTTGTGTGTATATTGTTATGCGTAATTGAAGCATTATGCCTTAATACCAGCAGGTATATCTGTATGTGTATGTCTGATAAGATCACACATAATATATAACCTAGATAGTCCTGTTAATTTGTTCATCTAAGAAATAAATGTAAAGATGAGAGTGGGTGGGCCTGAATGTCGCTTCTGTCTCCGACCAGCAGAAAAGAGCGACAACACTATGTTCTTCTCAAAGCAGTTTATTCAGCAACCTTTCAACACGCAAGCAGGAATCTCCTCTAGCCCCCAGTCGAAATCCCTTATATAACCCCTCAACCACGCCCCATCAGCCCAGTATGAGTAATTTCAGTTCATTGGCCTTCGTCAAATGGCCTGATCTTGTGTCATGGTGTGCCTGCGCAGCTCTCACGATGGATGTGGCTTATTTTCAGGTGTACGAGGAAGTCAGGTGCAAGCCATAAGACTTGGCTGCAGTCCTGGGCGTCACCTTGGGACTGCCACCACACCCGCTCCCCACACCTGAAGACATGTGAAATCCTGTGACAAAGATGGGGACAGGGCCTGGAGAGATGGGCTCAGTTTGTAAAGTACTGGCCCTGCAAGCAAGAGGACCTGAATCCAATGCCCAGAACTCATATTTAAAAAGCAAGAACAGTAGTGACTGCTTGCAATCTCAGCACTGGGGAAGCAGTGACAGGATGGTCTCAGAGCTCATTAGGCAGCTGGTCTCGCATAACCAGCACAGCATCTGAGGAGCAGCAATGGAGTCTGAACTCTGTGTGTCCAAGAGCACATGGTCATACACACCCACACATGAATATTATATACACAAACTCACATAAGGTAAAATAGACTTGAAAAATTAAAAAGGTTAAAAACACATAAAATACATTTGTTCATGGATGGAGGCATATGATTAACAGAAAGAAATGACAATTATAAAGGTACCCAGCCAAAGCTGGACTCAATGACATAAAGTAAACATAATTGTATCTGAAAAGAGAGATAAACTCTCTAACTCTGGAGTTGAGGGCTAAACAATACTCATTCATCAATTGACAGGTCATCCAGGCGAAGAGATTTATCACAGAAAAATCAAAGTTGATAAATCTGATAGGCATTCATAGAACTTCACACCCCAAAGCTACAGGGCATATATTTACCTATCAGAACATGGCATATTCTCTAGGGTAGGCTTTGTATCATGGTGAAAAACACAGCCAAATAATTAAAAAATTAAAATCAGAGCATAGCCTTCCCTGATATGTGGCATAAAGCTGGAAAACGATAACTTTAGAAACTGTAAAAGAACATCAAACAACAACAACAAAAAAACCCAGTATTTTCCTAAAGAAGTTGTTTAAAGAAATAAAAATGAAAATCACGGTATATCAAAACTCCATGAGCTATTAGCAAAGCAGTAAATAAGAGACACTTCATTGCATTGCCAACCTACAGAAAAAAATATTTTAACTAAATACCCAATAATGAGATTCAGGGAACCAGAAAAGCAATATCATGGGGGGAAAGAAATGGGTAAATTCCTAGACACATAGAACCTGCTGAAATTGAACCAGAAGAACATAGAGAACCAGTCCAGATCAAGAACAGAATAGAATGACTCAGTAATAAAGATCAATAACAGATAGAGGGATGAATCTGTAATGAAGATCAATAATGCAGTAGAGTGAATTAGTAATGTAAACTTCTCCCAAGGAAGGAAAGCCCCCATGCTGAACTTTGCTAATTCTCTTCAAGCCATTCAAGCATTGAAAGGGAGAGGAGCCCTACAAATGCATTCAGGAAGCCACTCTGACCCAGAAAACAATAGCAGTCTGGGCAGAACAAAAGGAGGGAGTTACAGACCAAATCCTTGAAGAACATAGATGCAAATATGTCTAGCAAACCAAGTCCAACAGCATGTTAAAATTGTATACACGGTGATCACGTGGAACATATCTCAGAGGTGCATAAATGGTCTGTATTAATTAGGGTTTTACTGCTGTGAACAGACACCTTGACCAAGGCAAGTCTTATAAAAAAAACAACATTTAATTGGGGCTGGCTTACAGGCTCAGATTTCAGTCCATTATCATCAAAGTGGGAGCATGGCAGTATCCAGGCAGGCATGGTGCAGGCAGAGCTGAGAGTTCTACATCTTCATCCAAAGGCTGCTAGTGGAAGACTGACTTAGAGTGAGAGTATTAAGCCCACACCCACAGTGACACACCTACTCCAACTAGGTCACACCTATTCCAACAAGGCCACACCTCCAAATGGTGCCACTCCCTGGTCCAAGAATATACAAACCATCACATTCCATTCCCTGGCCCCCACAGACTTGTCCAAACACACGAGTCATGGGGGGCCATACTTAAACATAGTATAATGCAAAATGCATTTAGTCCAACTTTCAAAGTCCTCATAGTCTATAGCAGTTTCAACAATGTTAAAGTCCAAAGTCCAAAGTTCAAGGTCTCTTCTGAGATTCATCCAAAGTTCAAGGTCTCTTCTGAGATTCATCCAATCACGGAACTGTAATCCCCAAAAGCAAGGCAGGAAACCAGCTGGGCAAACTCCAAACTCTGCATCTCCATGGCTGATGTCAAAGCAGTCTTCAGATCTCCACTCCTTTTTCATCTTTGTTGACTGCAACAAACCACTTTCTCCTGGGCTGGTTCCACCCCCTGTTAGCAGCTTTCCTCAGCATGTATCCCATGGCTCTGGCATCTTTAACATCTTTGAGTCTCCAAGGCAATTTCAACGTTACAGCTTCTTGTTTCCATGTCTGGCATTCCACTTGATCTTTTAGGCTCCTCCTAAGGGCTGGCATCACTTCTCCAGCTCTGCCCTCTGTAGCACTCTAAGCTTAGGTTGATCCACTCCACTACGGGTTCTGTTCTTGGTGATCATTCAATGGTACTGACATCTGCAATACACTGGGGTGTTCCACTCCAACTAGACTTCACCAATAGCCTCTTATAGGCTCTCTTCATGGGGCCAAGCCTCAAATCCTTTGCATGATCCCTTCAGTCCTGGGCCATCAACTACAGCTGAAGCTATACCTTCTCCAGTGGCCTTCCATGATCTCTCACAGTGCCAAGCCTCAGCTGTTCTTCATGACACCTTCATGCATTCAAAACCAATAGCACCTGGGTGATTCTTACTCATTACGAAGACCAGCCGCAGCACAAGGTACAACCTTAGCTATCTCTGGAACACAGCTTCTTTGTGCTCCCAGAAAACAATTCCCAGAAGATTTCACCTTGGTGATGCTAGTCTCTTAGCTCCAGCTAACCAGCATCAATTGTCCCAGTAGTTTCTTCTATTCTTAACTCTAGAGCCAGATCCACATGGCTGAAGCTGCCAAGTTCTGCTGCTTGCAGGAACTAAAACATAACTCGCTTGTACTATTACATTACCACTGGCTTTCTGTTTTCCAAATCCTTCACTGCCTAAGCTTGGCTATCCTGGATCTTCCTCTGTAGATTGACCTTGAATGCAGAGATCAGCATGTTTGTCTCCTGAGATTAAAGGTGTGTACTACCAGGCTTAGAACTAAATTTACCTGGGTAGGATCTTGCACCAAGGTCCCACTCCCTTAATCTGTTATTTCCTAAAACACAGGATTTTGTTCCATTTCACTTCCTGGTACCCCTTTAGTACTCGAACCATATATTTTATATTTTTCCTTTCTAAGTTTGCTATGCTTGTTCAAACTTCTCTTCATAAGACTTAACCAGAGAACAAAGTCTCTGCTGGGCTTTTTTGAAACTTCCTTTATCAATGCAATTAATCTGAGTCTCTTCACCTTATTCTCAGGCAGACTTTTCAGTCAAGGGCAAAAAGTAGCCACATTCTTCACCAAAATACCACAAGAAGAGTCTTTATGCCACATTCTGAAATTCTTTTCCTTTGAAATTTCTTGGGCCAGGTCAACACGGTTCAAATTACTCCCAGCAACAAAGTCTTCCATATTCCTACTAGGATGACCCATTAAGCCCCATTTAAAGCATTCCACTGCATTCCAAATCCAAAGTCCCAAAATCCACATTCTTTTGAATAAAAGCATGGTCAGGCCTATCACAGCAATACCCCACTCCCTGGTACCAACTTCTGTATTAGTTAGGGTTTTACTGCTGTGAACAGACATCTTGACCAAGGCAAGTGGTATAAAAAAACAACATTTAATTGGGGCTGGCTTACAGGTTCAGAGGTTCAGTCCATTATCATCAAGGTGGGAGCATGGCAGTATCCAGGCAGGCATGGTGCAGGCAGAACTGAGAGTTCTACATCTTCATCCAAAGGCTGCTAGTGGAAGACTGACTTAGAGTGAGAGTATTAAGCCCACACCCACAGTGGCATACCTACTCCAACCAGGTCAGACCTACTCTAACAAGGTCACACCTCCAAATGGTGCCACTCCCTGGTCCAAGAATGTACAAACCATCACATGGTCCAAAATATGTTAAATGTAAAACATCATATCATCCGAATGAAGAACATAAAATATGATCTCAGTAGATACAAACAAGCATTTGATAAAAATCAACAATATTTTATGTTAAAATGCCTACAAATTTATTATGGAAATAATGTACTTCAATACAATAAAGACTAATATCATATTAAAACAATAAGGGCTAAAAGAACTTGTATTAAAACCAGGAACAAGATGAGGTTGTCTACTTTCATAACTCTTACTCAGTGAAGAACTACAAGCCTTAGCCAGAACAAAAGTCAAGAAGAAGAAAAGAAACCAATATCCAAATAAGAAAGTTTGCAAGCCAAGTTTTCCCATTTTCAGATGGTTTTATAGATTTAAAACCCCAAGTGTCCCATTACCAAGTAGCCAGGACTGATAAATACATTTAGCATGGTGGCAATACACAAAATCAGTACATAAAAATTAATACATTTTTAATGTATCAATAACAAAACTATTTATAAAGAGATGATAAATTTAACCTAAATCACAGGAACAACAATATAAAAAAAAAAAACTATGAAAAATTTAAATCAGCAAAGAAATTATTTGCTTCTCTAATGAAAATTACAAACGATCGATTAACCTGGAGAGAGGAACACACAAAGTGGAAAGACCCCTCATGTTCACAGACTGGAAGAATTAGCATTATTAAACCCTTAATGCTACTTAAAGCAATCTTCGGATTCCTTTTGATTCTTGTCAAAGTATCAATAACACTCCTCAAAGTTGGATAAGAACACAAAGCACCCCAAAATAACCAAACAATTCCAAGTAAAAAGAATAAATTTGAAAGCATTCAAGATATGCTACAAAGCATAATTGGCTTCAAAATATAGCATGGATTGACAGTACAATATTGAAATTAAAACATCCACAAATATATAAACCCATAGAACCAGAATGGAGAACTTAGAAAACATCCAGGCATTCACAGTCAGACAATTCTCAACACAGGCCGAAAGAACCAAATCAAACCTGCTCTTGATAAATAATGACAGGAAAAATTAATGTCCGTATGCACAAAAGGAATTTTTAAGACCTTCCCATCATTCATGTATGCTAAAACCATCTCAGAATGAATCTAAGACCTAAATATAAGACCCAAACCTACTCAATGACCAGAAGGATGTATGGTGTGTTTGGAGATGTGGATCTGGCCAAGGAGCTTTTAGGACATTACAGAAGCACAAAGAAAGTGAGGGTTAACAAATGAGATGACATGAACTAAAAAGCTTTTTTGCTTTACAAATCAAAGAAATCATCAAAGGATCAAAGAAGCAAGTTAGAGAATTATTAAATTACTTGTGAACCCTTCAAAATACAATTTATTATGAAGCGCAAGGAACTCCAACAACTCAGCAGAAAAGGGGGGGCAGGGAGCAGAGACATTGATTGTCAAAGGAGCAAGATACTCAAATAAAAATCTCCAAAGAAGATTTAAGTGGCCAAGGAGCACGTGAAAAATGTTCAACATCACTAGCTATCAGCGAAATGCAAGTCAAAATCTTACTATCATCTTACTCCAGTTTGAAGGGCTAAACCCAAAGGACAGTGCGTGCTTGTAATCCCAGCTCTCCAGAGGCTGAAACCGGAGGACCACAAGTTTAAGGCTACCCTGGGCTACACAGTGAGACCATGTCTCAAACAAACAACAGCTTGAGAGGGTCAGGTGAACACCTGCAGCTGAGATCTCTGCGTCCCTCTCTCCACAGGCAGGCTCCAGACAGAACTCAGCATGGGTGCTGAAAATTTTATCCGCATCAACTAGCAGAATCTAAATGAGCCCTCAGAAAACTTGATCTGGCAGGAGCAGGGCACACTGTTTGTACAACATGTCCCAAAGCAGACCACATCCTGATTCATAAAACAAACTAACTCAACAGCAATGTGGCATGACAATGATCACCCAACAGTGTTGGTTGCCATGGCAGCCAGTGGAATTGACAGGTCTTGTGTAGCCTAACCTCAGATTCCACTCTCCACAACTCTATGGTACATATGGCTCCCTTGAGAAACTATCTTTATTTAACTTGGAAGGACTTTACAATCCCAAATGTCCCTAACAGGTTTCCTCTTACTGGCCATAGAATTATTCAAACCAGGTTTTCCTTGTTCCCTCAGGAACAGGAAGAATGCTTCTTTGCCACACCCCCAGCACTGCTTGCACGGTAGCAAATGAGAAACAAGATTTCACTAAGCAGCACACGCTAGCCTTGAACTCACGATCCTATGGCCTCGGCCTCTCCCGTACTAGAAATACATATAATTGACACCAGGGCCTGGCTACACACCACTGCCTTGACCCTGCAACTTCCGCCTTCCACAGCCCATCTCATTCATTATGTTCTGAGGTGCTAATCCTGCAGGCTCTGCCATTATGCAATGTCTTTCTCAACTACACCATGAATATAATATGTAACTGGTAAATGTCTATCACGCTTATCTTCCTATCATCCAGAGTGGTGCCATCACCAATGAGATGAATGGGAGTCAATTATATAATGAAACCAAACATTATTGGCAGCAGAAATAATGTCCACCGCAGTAGTTCTCAACCTGTGGGTCACGACCCCCTTAGGTGCCATAGGAGTCATACATCACATATCCTGCATATCAAACGTGTATGTTACCATTCACGGCAATAGCAAAATTATGGTTAGGAATGACAACAGAGATAATTTTATGGTTGTGTGTTACCACAAACATGAGAAACTGTATTAAAGGGTTGCAGCTCTAGGAAGCGCTACTGTCCTCTTGCGCGTGCTCGACTGGTCAGCAGCTGCAACAGGATCCTTCTGCACACGTTTATTGGGAGAGCTTGATTGTAGAGGCGAAAAGACCCCGAGCCCAGAACTGGTGCTGCTTTTATAGGCCTAGGAGGGGCGTGTCTCACACCCGGATTGGTTATGCACTAAGCCTCATTTGCATGTTTCTCATCTGATTGGCTACTCTCTCTCAGTACCTTACAGAACCTCATTATCATACCTCATTTGCATGTCTCACATCTGATTGGTTATACTCTCAGTACCTTACAGAACCTCATTATCATACCTCATTTGCATGTCTCACATCTGATTGGTTATACTCTCAGTACCTTACAGAACCTCATTATCATGCCTGGGCCAGGCAGTGTCTTTGCAAAAAACTTTACTGCATATGTACACATTGGTTGTTTGTCCAATCTTATGCGTGGTGGCCAGCAGTAGTCAGTGCCACTCAGCAACGGCACATGTGGCTTCCCACACTGTCCTATCATGTTCTTCTCAGTGAGCACTTGGCAAGGGGGGCATCTCTTCAGTGTAAACATTTCAAGGGAAATGACAAGAAAGAGCCTACCACAGAAGCAGAAGGGCGAGCTGGGATGCCCTGCTATTACACCACGCCTGGCCCCTCACTGCATATACACAGTACTGACTCTGTCTGTGAGGAACCTCTCAGCTTTGAGTGAGCTTTTGTCCCAACAAGATAAGGAGCATTGGCAGGGTCCACCAAGCATCCAATAACAAATTGACTGTCATCAACATCCTGCTGAAGAACTGAGTGATACCCACTGACGGTATGTCCTAGGGTCAGGACCAAGAGTCTCCATCCACACTGCTCTTGGTCTGCAGAGGGAGGAGCAAGGTGAGTCCAAAGGATGAAAGGTTCTTCCAATAGCCAAAAAAGTCAATGAAAATTCAGAAGAAATATGATGGAAGGAAAAAGAATTCCCAATATCAGCAGTTTCCCGAGTGAGCTGGCTGAGCAGGGCAAGCTTCCTGTGTCCATTGCACACTGTGGGGACACGTGGACAAGCTCCACATGTCTGCTAGAAGAAAAGGAAAGGAGGATTCATTGAAGAAAATCAAGGACACAAAGACCTGTCTCGCTCGTGTAACACAGGAACCACTTTCTTTACCCTCTGTTATATATACATATATAAAATTATATATATTATGTGAATATATTATTTATATTATATTACAATTTATTATTAACATAATATGCTAATATAACCATATTGATATAAAGGGTATAACATAAAATATATTAATATTATATATTAATGTATTACTAGTATAAATATACAATATAAAATATGTAATATGGAGTATATTATAATATACTATATAATGTGATATATTCACTACATTATAAATATATATCTGTACATTTTATATGTTATTTATATATTATATAAATATAATAATGTACACATTTTAAAAAATCTTTCTTCACACAGAAACTAAATAGCATACTTCTAAACAATGTGTAGGTGAAAAAAGTCACAAAGAAAGTCTAAGCAACAGTACAAATGAGCAAAGATGAGAAGTGAGGTGAGGAGGGAAGCAGTAGATGAAGGGATGGCTGAATGATAACGGATGAGACACGCTGGCCGTGAGAAACAACCTGGGGGACCAATGTAGACTTAGAGTTCTGTTGTTTACTTAGTCACCACAGGAAGCTGCCGTGGGAAGCAGAAGCAGACAGAGTTCTGAGAGGAAGAGTGGGTGGGTAGAAGACAGAAGTAGGAAGTTGAGAAAAACTATAGGGGATGCTAACAAGAAAGAGACTAGTTTGAATCTCCAGCAGGGTATCCAGCAATATGATGGCAGAGATGCAGAAGGTCTGAAGCAGCTGCGTGATGCTGAGCTGTTCCTACTACAGTCTCCCTTGTTTTATCTCTGGCTAGTGGTCATTTAATAATATAAGAAAAGTTCTATGCAAATTGGCCTACTCCCAGCAAGCACAGAATACTAGTTTTTTGTTCGTTTTTTTTTTTTTTAATTTGTTGTTGTGGGATCCTAGGCTCTCTTATCTGTTCAGACCATACATGTGCTTAAAGAAAACAACAAGAGGCAAAAAGTCTAAGTGGCTTGATTAGACCTCATCTAATCAC
The DNA here is from genome assembly GCF_000001635.26 of Mus musculus. Lineage (NCBI taxonomy): Eukaryota > Metazoa > Chordata > Mammalia > Rodentia > Muridae > Mus > Mus musculus. The sequence goes on from NC_000079.6 coordinate 41,932,946, forward strand.
TAGTGTGTGCTATGTGTGCCGTTTTTGCATGTGTTCATTTCGGTGCACAGTTATATGTGCACACGTGTGTGGAATCGGATGTCTTCTTTAATCACTTCTTCATGTGAGACCTGTTCTTCTCACTGGGCCTAGAAATCTTCGAGTCAGCGAGGCTGGCTGGCCAGTGAGCTCCAGGCGTCTCCACTTGGCCGTGCTTGGATTAGAGACTTGCTTGGTCACACCTAGTTTTTACTGTGATATCAAGGACCTCAACTCAGGTTCTCATGCTTGCATGACAGACATTTTGGTGACTGAATGTGTCTCCCTAGAGACAAATTTTTATTTTATAATCTATTCTTCATCTGATCTCTTCTGAGTTTTTTTTTTTACAACTCCCATCAAGTACTTGGCTCCTCAAAGCAGACTAGCCACTTCCTTTTCTGTGAGTAAGCCAAGCTCCTCTCTAGGCCCAGATGAAGGAAAATTAATTTAGTTTACTCCCAGACAAAAGTAACCAGGGCTGAGTTTTAGAAGTCAGCATGATGAGGTTGAAATACACCTTACACATAGTATATATAATAAATATCATAATTATGTACATAATTGCACAACTCCATTTCTATATTTAAGTACGTGTGTACCTAGGTCTATGCAGAGGGTTGTATGGTTATGTCATCTGTGTGATTCTAACAGAAGGGAGAATGAGAGCAGCTGTCACCACGCATCACAGGGTGATGCCCACAGATGAATGCCTAAACAAAGAAGGAGCATAGTCACGTAGTCACTTAGCCATTGCACACAACATATCAATGAGTTCAGGCATTGATGTGCCATATATTTGCACACGCGCGCGCGCACACACACACACACAGTTTCTATTTTCAGTTCATGTGCGAAATTTTCTAAAAATATCTCAAAACTCATGACACAGCAATTAGGACATGACTGACTTCTTTCTTTGGAGATAGGACTTTACCCATGTAGCCGAGGCTAGCCTCAAGTCTCCGATCTTCCAGACTCAGTTTCACAGGCTCTGGGCTTACAAGTGTGTGCCACCATGCCTGACTTTTAACGTTCTTTTCTCAACACCCATGCCGTGTCTCTGTGACAATGGAAGCATTCTTGGGTCCTGCAGAAAGAGCAGTACTCTCAAGAACATTCTCTAGGGATAACCTTCTTGCCAGTCTTCCAGTGTCACTGCACAGGAACAGGCAGAAGGGCCATCTCCCCACTCTCCTGAGATTGTTCCGCTGTGTGTGGCAGAGAGCTTCAAGACTGTTGCAGAAAAGTCTTAATTTCCACTTAAAGCTCTACTTGAACTTGCTTGTTAATATCAGACTCCCCCTTGATACCACACTGAGAAATATGTCACAAACACAACTTAAAGTATCTATGCTGGGCATGGAGAGAGGGCTTAGTGGTTTTCGAAACTTGCTGCCATGGCAGAGGACCAGGGTTTGGTTCCCAGCACCCATACAGTGACACACAAATGCCTGTAATTTTAGTTCTAGGGGATATGACACTCTCCAGCACTCAGTGTACCAAGAATGAATGTGGTATACAAACATATATTAAGCAAACACTCACACACATACAGATAAATACTTTTTTACCAATTCATGCCGCCAAGAGAGAGATCAGGTATAGAACTTGAATAAACACTACATTCATTAATATGCAGACACTACTAATTATTAGCACATAGTAATAATTAACATTATTATTACTTAGTAAACATTTTCAAGACTACTAGGTATTCTTAAATATTACAAGATGGGTCAGGCTTAAAAGCAGGAAGTGAAAGGATGCATGGTTCATCAAACCAATGGGAAGATGCTGAGAATATAATGAGCTTAAGTGGAAACCCTAAGGAACTCACACTGAGATGAATAGCTATGCGCACAGCAGAAACACTAGAAGAAAATACAGCAAACTAGTAGAGGGAAACCAATTTCTTGGGGGGCAGGGAGTGGGGTTCTGGGCTTTTGTAGTTTCAAAATTTTCTGTGAATAGTTTGCCTTCCTTTGGCCTAATATATGTTTATCTTTGTACAGAGTAAAATGCAATTGCCTTGAGATTTTTTTTAAGTTAAAAAAGTTACAATTTCTGTTTAAAATTTCAATGGAGTTTCTCCTAAGAGAAAATTTGAACCTTGGGGAAACTTTTTTCCTGATGTAAACCAATATTTGAATACTTTAAAATCTGTAACTGAAACAATTTTATATTTAATCTTGGGACAGAATGGGTTCCTAAGGCATTCAGTTATGAGTTTATATAAGGCCAGCTAAGGCATTAATTAGAAATGAGGCAAAAACTCCAGTAGTGTATTCCTCCTCAAAAGAAAAACAAAAAGAAAATGCTCAGTAGGAAATCCTTCTACTATTGCCCTGGTAAGGCATTTTGTGTATAGAAGACAAAGCCATACAACACACAGAGGGAAATGCAAGCATGCAACAGACATCAGCAGCGGAAAAACCAGGGCTGACATCGTCTGCTCTTGCTGTATTTTTTTTTTTTTTACAAATTATTTATCTCTATTGAGACAAATTCTTTGTCTATAAATTACTGATAACCATTCTTGCTTTGTGCTACCCTGAAGAGTAAATAAAACAAGGTATCCACACATGAAAGCCCTTGGTGCTCACATAAAGCAGATGTTGCTGGAAGAAGTATCTCACTGTGGAGGCCGGCCTTGAGGTTTTATATATGCTCAAGCCATGCCCAGCGGGACAGTCTCCATCTGCTGCCCATGGATCAAGATGAGGAACTCTCAGCTCCTGCTCCAGCACCATGTCCTCCTGCATGCCTCCGTGTTTCCCACTATGACAATAACTGACCCAACCTCTGAAACTATAAGACAGTCCCAATTGAATGTTTTCCTTTGTAAGAGTTGCCATGGTTATGGTGTCTCTCCACAGCAATAGAAACCCTAGCGATGACAGCCAGTGACCAACTGCTTGTCTCCCAAGACTTGTCTGCTCTTGAGCTCTCGTGGATATGGAGCTGATGGCATGTGGCATTCTTTGACTGGCACATGACTTTTCAAGGTTCATCTATATTGTTACAAGTACTAAATATTTTTCAAATAATATTTCAGTCTGGATCCTTGTATTTTATCTATCTACTTACTAATTGATAGACATTTAGATGATTTCTATAATTTAAATCTTAGCTTCTACAAGCATTCATATGTATGTGTTAAATAGACATATGCTGGATCATATAAGTTTGCAATTGCATGTCCAAACTTCAGGGACTGCAGTAATGTGCTACAATTATTACAAGATGTTTCTTATCATTTTTAATATTATCACATGCTTAAAATTACATTTACTCTGATGATCCACTCTCTAATGGTTGCTATTTATGTGATATGCTTTTTTTAGTTTTTTTTTTTTTCGTTTTCAATCTGCTTGTAGATTTTTTTTTTCTCTAATGCAGCACTTCTCAACCTGTGGGTCACAGCCTCCTTGCACAGGGTAGGGTGTCACATATCAGATATTTACATTACAGTTTATAAAAGTAGTGAAATTATAGTTAAAAAGGAGCATTGAAATAATTTTATGGTTGGGGGTAACCACAACATGAGGAACTGTATTAAAGAGTGGAAACCATAGGAAGATTAGGAATCACTCTTCTAAAGTATGTTCCTTGAGTATGGCATACAGTTAGATCATGCATACATATATCTATAGATAGATAGATAGATAGATAGATAGATAGATAGATAGATAAAAATCTCACAGATCTTGACAATCTCTGACTTTGGTTGGATTATGTAACCCATTCACATTTAATGAAATGATTCATATTTACATTAAATTGCACATGTCTACATTCTTGCTATTATATAAGTATAATTTCCTTTATTTCTTTAAGTATATTTCTATTTGCTTTGAATTATGACACAGGACTCCTCATCTCAAAAGCAATTTTTGTTTCTTATATCTTTCCTAGTTGGTTAAAAACAATATTTTCTTCATTCTTAGCCTGTGTGGCCATTTTATTTAAAACAAGACATTTACCCATCATCTTGTAGGAATTCTAAATACCATTTAGAGGTACCTAAATTATCTTTCCCTAAAGTATTATTCTTTTATCTAGTTGGGTTTTGATTGTTTAGTAATTTAACTGAACTGCTTCAGTGAGTTCTCCTCTTCCTACCATGTGCAGCTGTGACATTTCTCCTGATATCAATCTCCGGTTTCTGCATATGCATATGAGAGGTACTCAAACCTACACACACACACACACACACACACACACACACACATTCACACACATGCACACGAGGGAGACTTGTCAAAATATGTGCAAACAGCCATAGACATATGAAAAAAGTGTATTAATTCAAGGTTATATTGAGATTCCATCTCACCCCTGACAGAATGGCTACCATGAAAACATCTCATGCTGCCAAGGATGTAGGGCAAAGGAGTACTTAAACGCTGCTTGTCGGCATGTGAACTATTGGAGCCACTAGGGAAATCAGAATTCAGGTTCCCCGAGAGTCCCAAAATACCATATAATCCAACTAACCCATTTGTGAAAATATAGTGAAGGGACTGCAAAGGCTGCGGCTCAACCATGGTTCTTGTGGTTCTGCTTAGATGTCTATCATAGATGAATGGAAATGTGGATCACAGAAAAGAAGAATAGGAATGCATTCACTCGCACTTGCGTGCATGCAAACACACATACACACATATCCAGGATCTATGGTGTATGTACTTATGCACATATACACACAGAAATATGACATGAAAGTAAAGGAGAGACTACTAGAGAAGAGAAAAGGTATTGACAGGAGAAAGATGACAAGAAGGGATGGGATGGAAAATAAATATGCTAAAGAACTTGATGTATTTGACCAGAAAAATCTTACTATGAGGCCCATTATTTTGCCTGATAATTACACAATAATAAAAAAATATTAAATGAAGAGGAAGAATGGAGGGGCTGCTGTACTAGCACACATCTGAAATCCCTGAGGTTGAGGCAGAAGGGTCTCATGATGGAGGCAGGCCTGGGTTATGGAGCTAATTTAAGACCAGCCTGGGCAACTTAGTAAGATCCTGTCTGAAAGTGAAGTTTTTCTTAAGGTCTCAGTCTGGAACTGAGCGGTGGAGGACTTGCCTTGTACATACAAGTCTCTCAGTTTAAAACCAGTACCAGAAGTTAACAGGAAGGAAAGAAAAGAAAGCAAGCTAATCAAACATGCATAGCAATTACTGCCATAGAGTGCACAAAACCTTCTGCATTCAAGTGACAAACAGTTGACAGACAATTAGATTTTCAAAGTCTTTGAAACATTTCATTCTCCAGAATTTTCTATCTGGAATAATCTATTGATTATACATATTTCAACTCAGAAAATATCTAAATGTCCATGGATATCTGCATTATATGGTCTCAGCATATTAAAGAATCCAAGAGTCTATCATATATAACACAAATCACATTTAATTTGCACTGAAATCCCATTATCTAAAGTCTTCAGAGTTAAAAGTACATCATATAAATCCATTATAAGACCCCAAGAAATAAATAGCAGTCAGCCAGGGTAGGGGCTGCATGTGTTTGTGAGTATTCAGTTAATTCGGGTAATGTGTATGGACGAGACAAACATCCTTTTGAGCTGTGCAAATCATGACCCAATACACCATAAGGAGGATTTAGTACACGGAATTATGACATGTAGGTCATCTTTACTTATAATAGCCCAACCTGGAGCTGGCCTTGGTTGTATCCAGCCATGAACGGTGGACTATGGTGTAAGCACACCGTCCTTTGTGCTTCCCTGGCAGTAAAACGAAGAAAACTGCTGACGTAAGCAAGCTTCCTGCCAAGTGGGTGGTGTCTTGAACAAAACCGTACATGTAGATGACTCTATTCATGGGATATTATAGAAAAGGATAAAAATTTCATAGTAGAAAAAGGGCCAAACTATAGTTGTCTCTGTGAGCGGAGGCAGGGATGGACTGGAACAGGGATAAAGGAAATGTCAGGAGAGTATGTCACATGCTGTCACATGATCTCTAGTTGGGGTTAGAGATCCATACATGGCTCCGTGGATAAGCCTGCTTGCTATATAAGCAAAAGTTCAAACCTCAAGCAATGGGAGGCAGAAACTAGGGGATCCTGGGAGTTTACCAGTCAGCCTCCTCAACCAAAACAGAAAAACACGAAGTTCTGACTACGGCTATGTGGGCATGACCAATGGTCAAAACTTGAAATGTATGCAGTTGGTTATCACTTTTATATCAAAAGAAGATATTATGCACTCCTAGCCAACCCTTGGTTCTACTTAATATTTATTGGCACACTCAGGAGGAAGTTGACTACGGTCTACAACTGCATATTAAATTTATAGGACAATGGATTGATTGGTGAAAAAAGAAAGGGCTACAATATGATTACATGATAACAAAATCAAATCCAGTTATGTGTTAATAATGGTGGAGTTCTGGTAGCATGTATGTGAATGTCCATTCACCACACAGGTCTTTTAATTTCATAATGTGGTTTGAGTTTTTAATTAAACATCTGAAGGTGAAGGCATTGGGAGCAGGGCTTCCAGCAGGCTATCCAGATAGTTGTCCAGAATGGTACCTAAAATTTATTATTGGAAATGGTGTAAAACATGCAAACAAGCAATAGCATCATGTCAATGTTTTCACATGGAGAAGCCTGTGTGGCCATGTCACAACTGAAGCTGATGTCATTTTGAGAGGATTTGACTGAATAGAGGAACAGCTTTGCAGCTTCAAGTAAAATTTTGCAAATAAATAAGAGATATTTATCTAATATTAAGCTAAAATCACACATGCATTAGGAAATTTTTGTCATGAGTAAATGTTCAGAAAGTGTTCTTGTTGGTAAAATTTCATATATCTGCATTTAACATATATCTTGAAAGATAAAATTAAGCATCAGATTCAAGGAAATTGAAAATGTTTGAAGCATTAAACATTTTAACTGAATCTAAATATATAACCAAACTGAATTTAAAAAAACTTAAAATAACTGATAAAACTTGCTAGATTTAACAAGAGAATAAGATTTGTAGGCTGAGCCTGAAGTCACATTTAAAAACCCACCTTCAAGTTTTATCCAAAAGGTCCCATCTCTGGAAAGAAGACTGATTCCAAAAATATTTTTTCAAGGAATATTTTGGCTTCCCAAAATAGGTGGAAGGTAGTTTGTTTTTCAACAGAATTCTCAAGGTTCAAAGAAGGTTAGCCATCTCATCTTCAGACAGGCGATCTTTTAAAGTAATAGATATGCATTTCATAACATACACCCCGGGGCTTTTGTGTGGCATTTAACTGTGTTTATGATAACCAAACCTAGCAGTGGCCTGGAACATACTCATAAATGAGTGTATGGAACAGTGGCATGTGTATACAATGCCATGTGTAGACTCCTAATAGAAGGAAATGATGAAGAAGGAAGGGAAGATGAAGAGCTAACCTCAGAAGCACCGTGGGAGATGGGAGGCTCTTCCTACACAACAGGAGGGGCTATGTCACTAACTCAAAGGTCTAGGAGAGGCAGCCTCAGACTCCCTGCTATTCAGTGTTGTCAGAAGACAGCGTGGTCTACTGTGTAGAGTGATGCCATCTACCCATACCTCAGCTAGCCTACACTTTCCCCAGTAATAAACTGGGAAGTAAGGCTGAGCTCTCCTCTTCTTTTCCTTTAGTGCCTTTTAACTTCTCTCTGTAGGTTCTGCTTATTGTCACCATTGATGGTTTAGATAATGTCATCACTCTGTGTGGATGCTTATTGTGAGACACATGACCATGACATCTGTCCTTACAGTCTTTTTGCTCTGAGGACCCCCAACTTCTGTTCCTCAAGTCTTTTTTTTTCTTTTTCCTTTTGCAGAGAATCAAGATGGCGAGATGCTTTTTAAAAGATTGTGTTTTAAGTTAGCATAAAAAGTAATAGAGTTCATGTTGACATTTTGGGGAAATGTGTCATATTCTGTTCTAACCCATGCTCCTCCCCAACTGCCTTCACCTTTGTCCTGCTCTGTCTCCGTTCTTTATGATTTCAATGCCAAATTCATTCCATGACCTCCCTTAAGCCCTCTTGCTTCTCATGATGATCTCTGTCCATAGACGTAAGCATATATATTATATGTAATTTAAAATCTGGGTTCTGCAAGTAAGGGAAAGCATCATGATTTTGTCTATTCTTTACTGCTAAATAAAATTCCATTGTGTACATGTACCATAATTTCTTTATCCATTCCTCTGTTGAGTCACACCTGAGTCACTGACTGCCGTGAGCAGTGGAGCCAGAAGCATGTGTGTAAGTAACACAGGGAAGGAAATTCTTTGAGACACCATGAAGGTTGAATGCGCTTTGTCTTAAAGGCTTGAAACATAAGGACGTTCATACTTAAAATATTTTTTTTTAATTTTGGGATATGTGCATTAACCTAATGACATTTGTTAGAAATGGGGTCCAATCATAACCAAACTGGCTGCAGTACTACCTTACCTCATACACACAGCTTGAAGGCAATGTTGAGGAGTAATCTCAGTTCACATTTGTCAGTTTCCCATTCTTTGAGATGGGGTTTGGAATTTTCCACTTGCCGCATCAGAGTGATCGCGAGATGTTTTATATTTTGCAGCAGTTTGGAGTTGGCATGAATCTCTAATGAAGGCTGGTCCTACACTGGGGAGACTTGTGTCTTGGACTATATTATGAAACAGGTGACTAAGCTTGGCTGCTAGGGAGCTCAAAGCCACATGTGTAAGTCACCCAAAAGTCACTTCATTTTTCCAACACTTATCCTTATCCACCTAGAGTGCTCTCACTTCTCCTTACCTGGCTGGAACTCGACCTATTGATAGACAAAGACAATTACATCTTCGCACCATTTTAATAATGAATAGAGATCAGCGAGAGATCCCTACCTTTGCGAATCCCCAGCAAAAGCCAACTATCAAAGCCAACTAAAGGAACTACAGAGAGAAAACAGCTAAACAAGAAAACAGAAGCCTATTTTAAAAATAAAAAAATAAATATTTTCAGGAAGCATTGTCTTGAATTGTCTTCTGGAGAGAGTTTTGAGGATGGGAAGTTGAGGGAGCAGGGAAAACTCTAGAAACATCTCTTCCTCATCTCTTCCTCAGCACAATAGATACTACTCATTATTCTAAGCGCATTCCCCATCTGAAAATGTCTGCAGAAATGCCAATTTAGATTTTTCTGGCATTTGAGGTACAGGAAATCTTTAGTTATTGTAACTCCTATCTCTTGTTAAATTTAAATTAATCCCACATCTGCTCAGGGAGGTCAAAACCAAGTTACAGTATTGAGTCATCAACCCACAATGCTTTGCTGCTTTCCTTATCATTTTTGTGCCAAAAAAAAAAATCTTGTAGCTAGTGCTTTTCTAAATTCGGTGTGTTCCAAAGCATATTTTGTGCTGTGGGGAAATGAATTTATCAAGCATTACCTCGAGTAGATAGCTCTATAGGGATGCCTGAATAGCCCACATCTGCACCTTGATCCTTATTCAATGGTCCTGCTCCCCCTCCACCCCATCACTGCCTTCCCTCTCAGCCTATGTGCTTTAAATGGATGGGCATCCTCTCCCAGTTTCTCAATGGGAATTCATTGACCTACAGCAAATTAACACACCCCACAGTCCTGGTCATAGTGATAGATTTATATTACATGGTCAATAATACCTTTGCAAGTCCGCAGTTCCAAATATCTTCCCTTCCACAAGGTTTGAGGGTATGAGGAATTAACACTTAGGCCTGTTTAGAGCACCTGTACCAAAACAGAACCAATGGTGCCTCACACACACTCCAGTTTAGAGTTAGCCTATAAAAGAAAGAGTGACCAGAGGCAGTGGAGGGTTGTGATAAATCCTGACAGGTTATGGTTAAAGAGGCCTTTGTCCATAAACTTACACATAAAAGTCATTATACTAATTTTGAACACACATACACACAAACATATACACACACATACTCATATAAACATACATATGCCATTACTGGGTACTAAACCTAGGTAAGACTTTATGCACACCAGGCAAGGGTTCTACCACTGAGCAATATCACTAGCTCTCAGAGTTACATTGAATTTTATGTTTCTGTCTGCCATTGTCTTTTGTATCTCTACATCTCTTCTAATTGAATATCCTCACATCACACTCAAAAGATTTCCTTTGTACTCCTATCTCTATCTTTTCAAACATTTGAAACATTTAAGATCTCTCTGGGTCTCTGTCTGCCTCTGTGTGGTGTGTGTGTGTGTGTGTGTGTGTGTGAGAGAGAGAGAGAGAGAGAGAGAGAGAACACCAGGAAATTCTTTGAAGTTGTACTGGAAGAGCAGGAGAGCAGGAGCTAGTCTGCAGTGAGGCTGGCTTCACAACACAATTGCCTATGGTCTACACCACAAAAGCTCCCTCCCAGATGAAACCTTCAACCACAGGAGGGTGGCCTGGTGATCTCGGTGTTAGCTAACTCCCCAGCAAAATTTGAGAGCCCTTGTCATAGATTTACCCCACCAACAGTAGCAAGCAGACAACTATCTATGTATGGGTCACATAGCTGCTTGCATATGTAAAAGTCATGAAAAGAATTGCATTTTCCCTTGTTGGCATCATAGGAGGCATAGGGGAAACTGAAGGAATGTTCAGTCTGTATTTTACCATTCATTTTGAATGTCTTTCTTTAAATCGAGTTTTCTTAGTGATATTGCTCAGTGGTAGAACCCTTGCCTGGTGTGCTTAAGGTCCTACCTAGGTTTAGTACCCAGTAATGACATATGTATGTTTATATGAGTGTGTGTGTGTATATGTTTGTGTGTGTGTGTGTTCAAAAATTAGTGTAATGACTTTTATGTCTTGGCCTCTTTTTAACTTCTTTTAAATACCACCATCTAGACTATATTCCAGAAGGACGAGCTGGGACTCTCACACGAAGCAATACAGATGTCAATATAGAGTCATTGGGATAAGAGTGCTGAATAGAAGGCACAAAGAGCATTTTCAAGATTGTCGAAGCAAAGTTCATTATCAAGAACTGAATATAACACAAAACAAGACAAAAATCCATCGAACTGGGAGTCTGATTTATCTCCCTTGCTCGAGTTAGTATCATCATTGTCATACCTTTTTGCTTCAATAATCCTTCTCAAATCCAATTTCCATAGTATATTAATATGTGTGCATTTTGTTTGCCAGGCCCATGATAGCAGAGAAAATTCACAGGAAACGAGCTGTCCTTTTCACTGTGCGCTACAGGAGGTCAAGGGAGGGTTAGATGGATAAGAATCCTGTCAAGCACTTAATGACATTAATGGAATCAGCAGTGTAGGACTCCTTGGGTAACCGACAATACTGCACAGAATATGCAAGCAGCTCCTTTCCCTTGGTGGCCATGTCACTGCATCAAAGCCAAACTGTGACTTGGCTAATCAATTCAGAATGATTCTTGTTGAGCAACTGTCACCTCTAAGGGACGATTGATGCGATTTTCTTACATCTGTTATTTCCCATCAGGTATGAATTAGGTTGTATAATGGGTTCGGGTGCTCAAGTAAATTGACTGTCATGAAACCCTCATGTGTGAGATTTTCCTGGAACCCCTCTTGGCCCAGGGAGGAAAGTAAAGGAGCAGCATTTTGACAAGGGCGTGAAGGGGTCGCTCTACCTACTGTCAGCAACAACAACGAATGATGTCCAAAAAGGTTATTGCTTTATTAGTCATTTAGTTGGCCAATTAGCAGCCCTATGCTCCTCCCACAAATATCTCAAGCACAGTGAAGAACTAATGAGAGAGACAAGCAAGAGAATGGTCTTGTCCTATTGATGGGACCTAATGACACCAGTTGCCAAAGTGGAACCAACTGTATATCAAGGTGTATGCCTTGACTCCGTCATTTCTACTTGAAACTCAATGCAAAGGAGATGTTAAAGGGTATAAAAAGATTACACATACATGGAATGGAAAAGATTTCATTGTGACATTATTTCCACTCCTAAAACTTGAGTGATGACATAAATACAGCAAAGTATATCTAGGACACAGATCAGGAAAACATCAAAAATGCTGATAATATCTAGAAATTGATTGAGAAGAAAGTATCCGACACATCTAAATAAATACAAATAAACATTATAGAACCTCATTACATTAGGTAACATTATATATGGACTATATGTGTACTTACATGGGAAAAGAGAAATGCCTCAAAAACTGTTTATTGAAAACAATTTTTGAAAAAGGCTCTTCCTATGTCATCCCAGACTAGACTCAGGCTGCTGATATGGACCAACATGGCCAACGCTCTATTTATTGTACTTTCCCATACTGCTTGATTAAAAACAAAACAAAACAGGTACATTCAGAATTTCCACAAGACTAATAAAGCTATTAAAAACAAATATGCTAAGAAACTTTGGGTGAATATAAATGACTGGGGGATTTGAAAGGGTTCTCAGGACTGTGCCACCACTCAAAGATGATGATAGCAGTGATGACGGATCAATGGTGTAATAATCAGGAATGGCCAGGAAACCCTGATTTGCAATTTGGGAGGAGAGGCAATAACAGCATGCACTGCCATGGAGACAATAGTATTAAATGGAACTGAAATGAAATAAACAAGCACGGGAGGATTAGCAAGCGGATCACACCGGGAGGCTGAGAAAATACTACATGACATTTGAGAGATGTAACGCTAAAACCAAGGCCTGGGATTTAAAATCCTTCTTCAGGGGAGTTTCTTTGGCCTGCGCAGAGCTTTCCAGAGGAAATGAATATAAGAGGTGATTTTAAATGTGTGAGGCAGACAGCTTGTTGGAGAGGAAGTCAAACAGAATTTTTTTCACGGAGCCCAAAGGAAGAAAGGAGAATATTTTGCCTTGGGAGTTCCAAAGAGGAAATGTAAAATGAGTCTCCATTATCCTGCTGTTACTGTCAGAGCCTACAGACTAGCTCTGTCAAGTAGTCACAGACACCTTAAAATGCTGTGGCAGGTACACGGTGCAGAAACAACAGAGGAGAAAGATCACCTCCAGAAAAATCACACTAGGGAATGCCAGAGGAAGCCTGTGCTATCTTCCTCCAACCACTGAGACATTGCTGTGCCCACGACCAAAGCCAGCAGGAGTGTTCTCAGTGGCATGCGGCTGTCCTCCAGGAGACAGAAGCTGTCCCTGCGAATGTGCTGTGAGCTTATTGGTGTCTTTCCTTGCCCAGTGGTCTGCTTCCAGACCCCCGAGATTTTTTTCTTTCTTTCTTTTTTTTTTTTTTTTTAGATTATGCCTTTCCGTGTTGTGTGACAACATTGCCACTCTGGATAAGGGATAGAAAGGTCGTCTGAGGATGCAGCTCTGCCAGGGAGCTGGGGCTAAGCAAACAGACAAACAAACAGAAAGAAGTCCTGTTGAGTGGCTTGATCTTGTGCGGGCCTTCTACAGGAAACTGTGAATGGGAGAGGAGGGGCGTTCGAGGTCCCACTTACAGCAGCAGCTTATGGCAGTGTGGTTACTGAGGGAGGGAGAGGTGTTTTCGTTCAGGGCTTTGCTTCCTGGTAGGTTGCTCTTCCCTTTGCACAGATGTATATAGCTCCACATATGGGAGTCACTCATTAGACTAAGTGGGTGATAGGAGCAGGATGCTACAGAGGAATAAGGGTGGATATGGCCAAGATACGTTGTATACATCTATACATTCTCAAAGACTCTTCTTTAAAGCCAGGCATGCAGGGAGTGGGGGGCAAAGACAGGAAGGACCCTGGTGATGACTGGCTAGCCAGACTAGCATATCCTAATTGGGAATCTCTGGGTCACTTAAGAGACCCTGCCTCAAAATCCAGTGTGGATGGATCCTGGGAAGCAACACACCTCAGGATGGCTTCTGGCTTCATTGCCACATTCACATATATATGGGCTTATCTATATGTGCTCACCTGTACACATGCACATAGAGAGAGGGGGGAGGGGGGAGGGAAGCTTGGAGAGAGGGAGGGAGGGAGGGAAGGAGGGAGGGAGGGAGGAGCTCTTTTCAGCCCATGATGGCAATGATGACCATACAGAGTTCCCTTATCAGAGACTAGAGTACTAGTGAATCAGGATAGAGGGAAATCATTTGGGTATAGTTCTATAATAAAAAAGAGATCTTCTAAACACTGTCAGGATAGGGCTGTACACAAACATTGGCGGAAAGGTATGATTTTCCAATATGCAATATTTAATGTTATGTTCAAATTTCAATAGCAGACAAATTAATAACTTGTGCCCAAGAACAATGCTTTTTGTTATTATAGGTATCCTTATACACTGGTGGCCTTCCACTCTAGTTAGTTAACTCTTCCACAAGGGTTGGATTACACCATTTTACTTGGCAAAAGAGGGCACACACGAACAATGCCCAGTAAACTCAGGGGAGGATGGTAGAATGGATGAGACCCTTGGCAAAGACAAAGTCCAAGAAGTAGGAGGATCTGAGAGGAGAGTGCTGATGGGAAGAGGGACACCCAAGAGGGGAATTAACTTGTGGGGTGGAACTTATACATGCACTCACATGTGCGTGCATGCAAGCACACACACACACAGGAAACATACACACAGAAAGAGACAGAGACAGAGACAAAGTCAAATACTCATACCCATTTCTGCTACATTGTGCCATGAATTCAATCAACAAATGATTATAAATACTCAGCAAAAAGTACTGTCTACCATAACTATGTTTAGAATACTTAAAAAACAAAAACAAAAACAAAACTTCCTAAAGGGTATCATTATCCCCTTAAAATGCAATGTAGCCACGAGTTACAGACATTTCTACTGTATTAACTATTTTTGGTCACTCTGGCATGCTTTAAAATTTATGACGGCTGGATGTTCTGATGCACACCAGTAAAACTGGCACTCAAGATGTTGCGATGGGAGGGTAGTCATGAGTCTGAAGCTAACCTGGACTACATAGTGAGTTTCAGGCCAGCGAGAGCCACTCAACAAGATCATCTATGGATATCAATCAACAAATGAGTGAATTAAAGTATGTTGAAGGAGGTGTTGAGATGCTAGGCAAATAATATGCCAATTTTAATAAGAAACTGAGTATTAATATGGATTTCAGTATCCTACAAGGGCACCAGCTTAGCTCTCCGTGCACATGAGGGATAGCTGAATGATGCCTGATCTTGCCTTTCCCTTATTATTTTTACTCTCTCTCTGTCTCTCTCTCTGTCTCTCTGTCTCTGTCTCTGTCTCTGTCTCTGTCTCTCTCTCTCTCTCTCTCTGTGTGTGTGTGTGTGTGTGTGTTCGTTCGTGTGTGTTTGTACAGGTGTCGAGAGAGAACAACATTCTAAAGAAAAGTATAATTTCTTCTTCCAAGCAGTTCAAAATCTGTAAAGAGGCCACAGCCAATATGGCAGCAGCTAGCACCCAGCAATGATAAGAAATCCTCCTGTGAATGTGCCTTCTACAGTAACCACACTGCTGTCTGAGGAGGAGTGCCTGAGGTCTTCTTTGTTTTTCTGTTGGTGGTTATGAGGTCACCCAGAGGAACAGTTTCTCCCCTTGTTGCCCTGGTAATCAAAAGCACATAATTAAAAGCTGGCTCGTGACAGCAACACATGTGATTCTGTGACCCAGGTTTTGGGTTTTTTTTATTTTTATTTTTATTTTTTATTTTTTATTTTTTTTTGTCCTGAGCAATCCTCATTAGACCACGTTAGATTCACAATAGCTTTCCACTCACACAGCAGATGCTGGAATGATCCTAAGTCAGGGAGAATTCCTAAGAATTCCCAACCAGGCAGTGGTGGCACACCACACACACCTTTAGTCCCAGCACTCAGGAGGCAGAGGCAGGTGGATTTCTGAGTTCAAGGCCAGCCTGGTCTACAGAGTGAGTTCCAGGACAGCCAGGGCTACACAGAGAAGCCCTGTCTCGAAAAACAAACAAACAAACAAACAAACAAACAGAATTCCCTAAACACAGAAGAGGTTTGAAACCTGATTTTACCCCCCCCCCCAAAGTAAAGAATTCACTCAAGTATTTTGGGTCTTCTAACAATCACACAAAGCAAGCTGTGGGTATCTGGTAGGGAAGCCTAAGATCTGGGATGAGGTGGCAGGGAGAGGGGGAGAAAAAAAGAGGGGGGAGGAGAAAAGAGGGGGGTAAGAAGGGGAAAGGGAGAAAGGAGGAGAAAAGGGGGGCAGGGGTAAAAGGATGGAGAAGACAAGAAGGCAGGGGAGATAGGCAAGCTAAGGATCAGAAAAGGTGGAAGGGGAGGAGGAGGGAGAAGGGAGGGGGAGAGAGAAGGAGAGGAAAGTGGAAGAGAGGAGGGACAAAGACGAAGCCCAAGGACTCTTGACCTCTGTCCAAGGCTCCCACGAGTCTGGATCACTGTTTGGATGAGTAGAGCCAGTCACAGCGGATGAGCTATTTCCTGTCACCTGGATGGTTGCTTCTGCTCACTGCACCAGCCATAAGCTGGGATGTTTGTTTGCTTGTTGGTTAGTTCGTTTAAGACTCTGTACTTCTAAGGCCTATTTGTTCACTTCTGTGACCGTCTTTTCTTGTTTGAAGAAAATTCTGGGAGAAGACAGCTGGGGAAATCCCCTGTGCTTTCTTAGGAGAAGTGGGGGTTAGGTTTTTATGGGTTTTAGACCTTTTTATTTGTTTTGCTTTGGTTTTAGAGACAAGGACTCATTGTATAGCTCAGGCTAGCCTTGAAAACACAATCCTCCTGCCTCAGGTTCCCTCGGGCACACCTAGGGCCTCCACATATCTTTTGAGACATGAATCTAAACACCTGTCCTACCAGGCTTTGGGGAAGTCTTTCCTCACAGTCATTTGAGAATAAAGGCCCTCAGCTTGGCCTGGCCACACAGGCCTGTAATCTCAGTTAATTGACAGACTGAGACCATAGATTGCAAGTTCAAAGCTACTCTGGGCTACCTGTGGGAGCTCAAAGCCAAACTGGGCAGGTTAATGAGACACTGTCTCCAAAAAAAAAAAAAAACAAAAAAACAAAAAAAAAAGTTTATGTTAGTAAATAAAATAAGCACAAGTAATCTCAACATGAATATAGCTAGTGAATTAATTACTTTTTTAAAAGTGAAAAGTGTATTATGGTACAGAGAGACTTGCCTTGCATGTATGAAAACCCCCTTCTCCCCCCCCCCCCTCAGCCCCCCCACCCACCCAAAGAAGAAAGTCTCTCAATCAGCCACAGAAACATTACCTACTGAGTGGACAAAGAGAACAGGTGTGCGTAGAGAAGACTCTGGTCAGATGCTGCAAGCATCCCACATGCTCTCCCCCTCCCCCTCCCCCTCCCCCTCCCCCTCCCCCTCCCCCTCCCCCTCCCCCTCCCCCTCCGCCAACGGGAGGGTGATGGGCTCCTCTTGGGAGTCAGCAAAGGAGGAAGTCACTTCCTACTTCCTGCACTGGAGATTCCACAACCTCTAACCAGTTTATTGAGATTTTGCCTTTCCCATAGTCTCACCAAATTAAGTAGTATCTGCTATCTCCGGTGTGGTACCTGTGGCATGCATGGCTAGCACCCCCTGACTGCCCGTGTCTGTCATTAGCAGTTACTGTCGGCATTATCATTAGCAGTCCGTGCAGGCACTAGGGTATGCGCAGCATCATGCTCTTTGAGAGGTAGACAGAAATTTCTCAAGCACCATGGTTGATTCTTGAAGGCCCCCATTTGAGAACTCCCATGGTTACATATATATCATCCCTTATTTCAAAGGCAACTCGGAGCATGTAAGAGGTACGCTAACTGCTCCTTCACCTCTATAAATGAGCATGTTATATTTAAATACATACCTATCTCTGGGCAGTGTTCTGGAATACGTGATGGCAATGTGTTCACATGACATCTGGTAGCACCCCTATGTTTTTAACCTGTGTGCCCAAAATGGGGCATCATGAGTTCTTTGTGCCCCATGTTGTGAAATTAAATGTAAACCTGTCTTGACAAATTTGAAGGCTTTGGGGGACAGAAATCCATAGATGGTACGTTGGGGTCCCAAATGCTAAAATGGCCAAAGAGACTATACCTTGGGGGCAGCTTCTGGACCCCCCAGTGCCCCATCTATTCTTTGAGGGCAGTGGGTCTGCTGAGAGCTTGGATTCCAGTTTGGGCAGAGAGAAGAAAGGAAGAAGAGGCAAAGTCCTGACAGCGGCAATCAGATGAACCCAGTGGGCCCAGGAACTATGACGGGAGAATGAGAGCAGAGAGGGGGGCTGGGCTGGGCTGAGGACAGTCGGCTAACTCAGATTCCTGGTGTTTGGCCTGGAGAAAGCACCCACTAGAGGAACAAGTCTGTTGTTAGCAGCCAAGGATGGCCCAGGTGATCGCAGAAGCACACTGGGTTCTCAACCTTGCTGTGATCCTGGGTCTCAGGTAAATGAGTTCTGGCCTTAGCTGACAGTCAGGTAAACAACAGTCCCTGTGCCCATTATTCAAATGGTGCTAGTGTGCCTAGACTAGAGTTCCTCCAAGTTTAGAATAACCCTTCTCTCAATGCCTTGAGTTTCTCTCAGAGTCTTTCTCGCACAAAGAAACAATCTGGAAGATGTGGGCTTTCTAGAAGCTACAAGTTTTATAATTTGTTGGTAGTTACTGGAGGAAGGCACTGGTTTCTAGTTAAGTTGGAATTTCAGATGGTAAGCATAAATACATTTTAACCTAAGTTCCAAATATTATGTTAGACCTACTTATCTATACAGTCCTTTGTTTGCTATGGTTTGACTTAATTCCTTCCTTCCTTCCTTCCTTCCTTCCTTCCTTCCTTCCTTTCTTTCTTTCTTTTTTTATTTTTTGCTTTAAGGTAGTAATGGTACTTCAAGTCTAATTTGGATCTTATCTTGGGGGAATAATGCGTGGTTTACCTGAAAATCACAGTTAACTGAAACTTTAAAAGAATTATTAGCACATATTCATTGTACAAAGTAGTGGGCATAGCATTGCATAGTTATAATGACAGCATTCGAGGAGCTGGGGCAGGAGATTGCCATGAGTTCAAAATGAGCAAAGGCTACACAGAAGAACCCTGTTTGGAAAATTGATACACACAAAACCCAAAGCAACAAACAAACAAACAAACAAAAGACAAATTCAAAACCAGAAACAACTGAGGAGTTCTTTTGTGAGACTCTCATCTAGACATATTCTGTACTATGACGACACTCACCCCCAGGAGCCTCTGCCATCCCCCTTTCTTATTGTGACCACACTCATCCGCCTGAACCTCTCTTACCCCCTTCCACTCCCATTAGTCTCTTTACTCTTCATAAATAGCATTAATATTTAGACCATATAAAAAACTAAAGATACTAAGCACACACACAAGCAATCCAATAAATAAAGTCAACAGTTCCCCAAACATGACCATCACCAGCAAATCACCAGTAATGTGTGAAATGCTGTTGAAGCCATGACTGGCACACAGATTAAAACACCCCAAGCATTAAGAAAATAATAATCTTGCTAGGATATTTCAGATGAAAAGAATTTGGGTAATTTTATTTACTAAATCTAGTGACATTTGTGCATTGTGAGTAAGAGAGGAAATTGGGACTATTAAATGCTGTACAACTATGAGGTTTCTCTACAATGACAAAGGAATCGCAGGGCATCCTGGAAGCCTCTCAGACTTGGATTTACAAATGTCATCTGACTCTGCAGCTTCGGAAATCCCAGCACATGACATGTCTCTCGGCTGTGCCTGGGAGGCATTGCTGCCAAGTCAGGTCTGCTGGGATTTTGACATCATCCAAGATTTTTCTGTTTATTTCCTTGGTTTCACATGGTCTTGATGGCAATCTTTCAAATGACACCACTGGGTATTTTTGTAACTCCATCTCTTTAGTTCTCTCTCTCTCTCTCTAAATTTCTTGCTTTGTGGGGGTTGAATTTTAGGTCTCTGATTTCATCTAGAAATAAATGTTTATAAAAATGTATAAACACTTCTCAGATGAGACCGTTTTAGAGAGCCAGGGTACTATGTTAATTACCTAAGTTACTTTGTTTTCTGCATGGTAGGATGTAGTTCTGAAAGGAGAAACTACAAATCACAAATGTTTCCATTCGTTCTTTGAGAATTGTAAAGATGTATGCAATACATTGTGATCACATCTACCCCAATTTTCCTCCTCCAACTCCCCACCTAGAACCGCCCCACCCCAACATCCCCTGAACAAGTTCATGTGTTTTTAAACATACTCACAGCATCTGTGAGTCCCTGAGTGGCCACACCCCACAAAGGAAAATGATTCTTCCTTCCCCAGCCACTACCAAACGATTAATGGCTCCTTGGCTAGAGGTGGGGCCTTGGAACCACCCCCTACTCTGCCCCACCTTCATCCATGCTGAAATTCTAGCTAGCTTGTTCTTGTACAGGTAATCATCGATGATGTGAGTTCATGGATGCGCCAGCCACATCTTATTCAGAAGATGGAATTTTGCATGGTTCCCCTCCATGTTTGAGCTCTTAGAACCTTTCTACTGTCTTGTCCACAAAGTATGTTGAGGGGTTGATAAAGATGTCTCTTTAGGGTAGAGTACTGGTTCAGCAGTGTTTCTATTTATGAGTTCCCTCAGTCCTCTCTGCTCAGTGCAAAAAAGAAACTTCTCTCACCAAAGTTGAGAGCAGCCCAGATCTAGGGGATCTGGAAAGATCTAGAAGGCAATTTGACATGACCATGTATCAGAATAGCAATAGTAGGTCTCCCCTCTCCCAGGGTCTATGCTATCCCAAGCTATGGGCTTTTGATCTGGTGTACAGTACCAGGTCCCTTTATATGCAGCAGCCTCAAGTCATCCAGAAACCACTTGGTTTCCCCATAATGTCCATGCCTCTATTGTACTAGTAAGTCTTGCCTGGCAGGTTGGTGTTGAAGATTCCAGGATCTAGCACTTAGTAAGACCATTGTCTTTTCTGACTCAGTGGTCTGCATAGCATCTTCAGGAGCATCTAAAGATCCTCTGCAGCAAGAAGAGAGTTTCCTGGTGAGACTGGGAGTGAATTTTCTATGTTCTGCAACCAAGTGTATATTATGTTTGGCAATAGGGTCCTATTATCTAGTTATGGTGCACAACCAAGAGCAACGGCAACAGCCTGTGTTAATTTGGAGACCTCTGGATCCCTCCATGATTAGTAACTGCTAGAGAGTTATCCCATGACTGGCACTGTGATAGCCCCTGTCTTCTTTGAGAAGCACTCACATAAGAACCCTATGGACCCATTTAGTTTTGACTTCAGGCATGCTAAGCCATGTATCGTACAGATAACCATCAATGATGTGAGCTCATATTTAGTATATTCTTAAATGTTACCCATAATTACCCTAAACCCACAGCCAACTTCATCAGAATAGTGACTAGTAGGAGATCTGAAAAATTAGCCTTGCCATGGTGATGCGTGTTTATAGCAACGTCAGCCTCAGTTACATGAGCTTTCATTTATGAGAAAGTGTATAAGGAATAGAAGGAGTGTAGAATCAGACAAATTAGTCAAAATTATCCTGTCTTAGCCAGCAATAAAACTTTATATAAAATTTTGTGGATCAAATGTGGGCATGATTCAAATATCCCATGAAGGATCTACTGAAACTTTTGTTATTTTTGATTTTCAATTTAAAGCTCTAGGTTTATTCTCTTTTATTGTTTTGAGCACTGTCACATAGATTTTACATTATTATGGTGTAAGTGGCCTTGGCTTTGTGAATCTCTTCCTAATAGTGCTAGGAATTGACTTAAAATGTACCATCCTAGAAAACAAAAATGATTGTAAAAGCAATCTGAGATGAATAATGCCAGTAAATAGCAGATGAGGGGAGTGTCGGACGGAATAGGCAGAAAGAAGTAGGATGTGCATTCAAAAAATGAAATCTACTTAGCAATTTGTGAGAAATGAATGGAAGTAAGTTATGCAATTTATTAATGGACTGACAATTGTGACTGAATAAACTTGTTCACTATTCTGGATACATTGATTTCTTAATGACATAATGTATGCAGCCATTTGCTTGTCTTATTCCCTCTAAATTATTATAGATACCATATTGTAATACATTTGTGTGTGCATATAAGTGTTCAGAAGTGGTGTATCTATGTATACACACACATACCTATATACATATGCACACACACATACATACATAAACACATACACACATACACACATATACACATGCACACATATACACACACACATAAACACAATCCACACATATACACATACACACATAAACACACATGCACCATACATATACATCGTGCAAAAGAATATTTTAAATTTCAACTTCTGAAAATAGTACTCCTCTGCTAATGTATGAGCTTGTGATTTGATTTTATCTTTCCTGTTCAGATTTTGTGTGAAGATGCCAGCTGCCTGCTCCCAAGGCTGTTATTTCACCACAAACGTTGGCAAATACAAGGAAATGATGACACTTCTCACCTCCCTTAATCTCCTCCAGTTTCTTCTTCTCTGATGCCTTATCTTGCCACATAAACACTCTACAGTGCTCCTAACCTAGAATTCCCAGACCCTGGCCCACCCTAGCTACCACCTCTGGTATCTCAGTTTGGGTTTTATTGCTATGAGGAGACACCACGACCATGGCAACTCTCATAAAGGATAGCATCTAATTGGGGCTGGCTTACAGGTTCAGAGGTTTTGTCCATTATCATCATTCCAGGAAACATTGCAGCTTACAGGCACATATAGTGCTAGAGGAGGAGCTGAGAGTTCTACATCTTGATCTGAAGGCAGCAGAAGGAGGCTGTGTGCCACACTTGGCAGAGCTTGAGCATGTATGACCTCAAAGGCCACAGTGATACACTTCCTCCAACAAAGCCACACCCACTACAATAAGGCCACACCTACTACAATAAGGCCATACCCATCCAATAAGGCCACATCTCCTATTAGTGCTAACCCCTGTGGGTCAAACATCAAACACTTGAGACTTTGAGGGCCATATTATCCAAACCACCACACCTGGTTAGCACACTACAACTTTCTGTTGAAAGTTCATTCTTCCTTCCTCTGCCACCAGCTGTACCAAGTCACCTGCAGTTAAGGAACCCATGGGTTTCCATACCATGCATACCACATGACTCTGTGTCCCTAGCCCAACAGTATAACCACCCTTCCCCTAATCCCACTCAAGGTGAGTATCAAATACCATGTAAGGACTGAAGAGTTTATTTTGGCTTACAGCCAGACAGGACACAGTCCCTCATGGTGGGCAAGACACGATGTCAGGCACTCGATGACTATTCTATTCTAATGGCCTGCTAGTGCCTTCTGGCTCCGTAGAAACTCGACAGCAAGGAGGAAACTCATGATCAGTTTCAGCTTTATTTTTTGATGTCCTACAACCAGAGTGTCTGATGTGTTCAATAACCATATAGATTTGGTGGGCAACATAAAATAGTGATGGGAGGTAGCCGACACTATTTGGGGAGCCTCTGGAGCCTTCATGAGTATCAACTCATAGAGTGGAAGCCTGCACCCAGGCTGGGATTATTACATAAATAGCCTATGATTTCTGTGGGTAGCAATATCTACCTACGTAAGGCATTCTTGTTCAGACTCATTTTCCTTATTAAATTAAATTTTAGAATGAGATCCTTTCATGACTTCAAATATACATTGATTGATTGATTGATTGATTGATTACCAGTTGACTGATTTGTGTGGGTTTGGGTAGGTACGTACCGCAGCATGAGTGTGGAGAGCACAGGAGAACCTGAAGGGGAATCTACTTTCCTTCCACCATGTGGGTTCCAGGGAAAACTTGGGTCATCAGGCTTGGCAGCAAGCACCTTTACCCACTGAGTCATCTCACTGAGCCCTTAAGCTATCGTTTTTAATTAGCTTACAAAAATAGCAGGCTTCTGTGGTGTTTTTCATTCGTCCTTAATATTGGCTAATCTTCCCATGCCTTAGCGGGAACCCTGTTACTGATGTTCTGCTCAGTGGCCACACTGTCTAACTCCCTCAAATGTTTATCCGTCTATCCATAGGTTAGAGCCTTTCTCAGCCTTGGTCAGAGAGGCTTCTTGTTCTGGATGAGATTAATGCAAAGACTCAATGCCTGGTCAAAAGTGCTGAGAATGGGTGACTGTAGAGTTCTTAGTCCCAACTGGGGCATCTATATCACCCCCCCTCCAAGGCCCAGGGAAGAGTGTAAAAGAGGGGATAGAAAGAGTGTGAGAGTTGGAAGATGGGGGTGAGGGTGGAGTGGGAAGTTGTGAAATGTTGCCTGTTCAAGATGACACAGCTACTGTGCCCACAGACTCTTAGAACTGGTGTTTACCTGTTCGATACCATGCCCCTCGGCATTCTATCACGAACGGGAGAGAGACTCATAAGGTTGTGACACTACCTGAAGAGCAGTCAGTGGTACTATGGCTGCTATGGGATTGGGAGTTACTTTCATCAGTGGTGTAGTACTGGTGAGTGACCCTTTCTCAAGTAAATATTCCCCCTCCGTGAAAGCAACTCTAAACAAATGTAGTAAAGAACACAAACAAAAGCAAGGCATAAAAATAGAGGGGACTGGGAATGGAGGAAGATGAGGAGAAATGGGATGGAAGTATACTATACTATATAGATATGAATATGCATACAATACACACACATACACATGAGAACATAAACCCACATATAACACACACATACACAAGCATACACACACAAACACACGAGAACATAAACACCCATATAACACACACATACAGAAACATACACATATAAACACATGCAAATACACGAGAGCATACACATATAACACACACAAATACATGGGAACATACACATACACACATACACAAACATACACATATAAACACACAAGAACATAAACACACATATAACATACACAAACATATAAACACACACAAACACACAGGAACATGCACACACATATAAACACACACAAACACACAGGAACATACACACACATATAAACACACACAAACACACGGGAACATACACATGTATGCACAAACACACACTTATTAACACACTCACACACCCCAAGGCAATAGGACTCTAAAACAGAGTTAGGCTCTGGCTAGTGGTCAAGTCAACAAAGGCACAGCTGGGATCTGTCAAGTGTACAAACAGATATTAGACTGTGAGAGCAAAGAAGCACACGAGGTTTCCAGAAGAAACTGGCACAGTCACTGAAGACTCGCTCCAAGGCCATGACTAACTGTCAATGGATAAGAACCAGTTAGGTGCAGCTAAGTGGTGGTCAGACACTAGCCTCGGCCAGTCAGATCATGATTCTGTCTCTAGGAAGGGAGAGCCTTAACTGAGCTAGTTCTATGTATCCTGGAAAGTTCCAAGGACAGTGTTCTTATTGAAGAGTGTGGGCATTCTGTTTTTAAAGAAACAACATTGTGAGATGTTGTACTGCTATTGAAATAGTATGTGTGGTGGTTTGAATGAAAATGTACCCCATAGGCTCATAGGGAGTTAATAGGCTCATTATGAGGAAGTAAGCCTTTGGTGGAGTAGGTGTGGCCTTGTTGGAGGATGTGTGTCACTGGGGATGGGCTTTGAGGTTCCAAATGCTTAAGCAAGCTCAGTGTCACTTTCTTTCTTTCTCTCCTTCTTCCTCTGTCTTTCTTTCTCTTTTTTCTTTCTTTCCTCTCTCTCTCTCTTAAAGATTTATTTATTTATTTAATTTATGTATATGAGTACACTGTAGCTGTACTATGGTTGTGAGCCATCATGTGGTTGCTGGGAATTGAATTCAGGACCTCTGCTCACTCTGGCCCCATTCACTCCATCCCCACTCTCTCCAGTCGGCCCACTTGCGCCAGCCCAAAGATTTATTTATTATACACTGTACACTGTCTTCAGACACACCAGAAGAAGGAGTCATATCTCATTATGGATGGTTGTTAGCCACCATGTCATTGCTAGGATTTGAACTCAGTACCTTAAGAAGAGCAGTCAGTGCTCTTACCCACTGAGCAATCTCTCCAGCCCCCGCCCCGCCCCGCCCCGCCCCGCCCCAACCCTTTTTCTTCTGCCCGCTGATTTGTACATAGAACTCTCAGCTACATCTCCAGCACCATGTTTGCCTGTGTGCCATCGTGTTTCTCACTGTGACAATAATGGATTAAACCCTTGAATCAGTAAGCCAGTCCCAATTAGTTTTCCTTTATAAGAGTTGCCATGGTCATAGTGTCTCCCTTCACAGCAAAAGAAACCCTAACTGAGACAATGTGATTAAAATAGTATTTGAAAGGTTTTATGTCTAGAAATAAAATTGCCTTGATCCAAGGAGTTTCTTTTTTAATTTATTTTTTATTAGATATTTTCTTTATATACTTTTCAAATGCTATCCCAAAAGTTCCCTATACCCTCCCCCCGCCCTGCTCCCCTACACACCCCTTCCCACTTCTTGGCCCTGGCATTTCCCTGTACTGCGGCATATAAAGTTTGCAATACCAAGGGGTATTGCATATCTAATGACTTCTTTTGTGATGGGGTTACCTCACTAAGGATGATATCCTCCAGATACATCCATTTGTCCAAGAATTTCACAAATCCATTGTTTTTAATAGCTGAGTAGTACTCCATTGTGTAAATGTACCACATTTTCTGTATCCATTCCTCTGTTGAGGGACATCTGGGTTCTTTCCAGCTTCTGGCTATTATAAATAAGGCTGCTATGAACATAGTGGAGCATGTGTTTTTATTACCAGTTGAAACTTCTTCTGGGTATATGCCCAGGAGAGGTATTGCTGGATCCTCTGGTAGTACTATGTCCAGTTTTCTGAGGAACCAACAGACTGACTTCCAGAGTGATTGTACCATCTTGCAATCCCACCAACAATGGAGGAGTGTTCCTCTTTCTCCACATCCTCGCCAGCATCTGCTGTCACCTGAATTTTTGATCTTAGCCATTCTGACTGGTGTGAGGTGGAATCTCAGGGTTGTTTTGATTTGCATTTCCCTGATGATTAAGAATGCTTAACATTTTTTTCAGGTGTTTCTCTGCCATTCGGTATTCCTCAGTTGAGAATTCTTTGTTTATCTCTGAACTCCATTTTTTAATGGGGTTATTTGATTTTCTGAAGTCCACCTTCTTGAGCTCTTTGTATATATTGGATATTAGTCCCCTATCAGTTTTAGGATTGGTAAGAATCCTTTCCCAATCTGTTGGTGCCCTTTTTGTCTTATTGACAGTGTCTTTTGCCTTATAGAAGCTTTGCAATTTTATGAGGTCCCATTTGTCAATTCTTGATCTTACAGCACAAGCCATTGCTGTTCTGTTTAGGAATTTTCCCACTGTGCACATATCTTCGAGGCTTTTCCCCATTTTCTCCTCTATTAATTTCAGTGTCTGTGGTCTTATGTGGAGGTCTTTGATCCACTTAGACTTGAGCTTTGTACAAGGAGATAAGAATGGATCAATTTGCATTCTTCTACATGATAACTGCCAGTTGTGCCAGCACCATTTGTTGAAATGCTGTCTTTTTTCCACTGGATGGTTTTAGCTCCTTTGTCAAAGATCAAGTGACCATGGGTATGTGGATTCATTTCTGGGTCTTCAATTCTATTTCATTGATCTACCTGTCTGTCACTGTACCAGTACCATGCAGTTTTTAATCACAATTGCTCTGTAGTACAGCTTGAGGTCAGGCTCGGTGATTCCACCAGAGGTTATTTTATCCTTGAGTAGAGTTTTTGCTATCCTAGGTTTTTTATTTTTCCAGATGAATTTGCAAATTGCCCTTTCTATCTCAGTGAAGAATTGAGTTGGGATTTTGATGGGGATTGCATTGAATCTGTAGATTGCTTTCAGCAGGATAGCCATTTTTACTATATATTGATCCTGCCAATCCATGAGCATGGGAGATCTTTCCATCTTCTGATATCTTCTTCAATTTCTTCAGAGACTTGAAGTTCTTATCATACAGATCTTTCACTTCCTTAGTTAGAGTCACACCAAGGTATTTTCTATTATTTGTGACTATTGTGAAGGGTGTTGTTTCCCTAATTTCTTTCTCAGTCAGTTTATCATTTGTGTAGAGAAAGGCCATTGATTTATTTGAGCTAATTTTATATCCAGCTACTGCACTGAAGCTGTTTATCAAGTTTAGGAGTTCTCTGGTGGAATTTTTGGGGTCGCTTATATATACTATCATATCATCTGCAAATAGTGATATTTTGACTTCTACCTTTTCCAATTTGTATCCCCTTGATCTCCTTTTGTTGTCGAATTGCTTTGGCTAATACTTCAAGTACTATATTGAATAGGTAGGGAGAAAGTGGGCAGCCTTGTCTAGTCCCTGATTTTAGTGGGATTGCTTCGAGTTTCCCTTCATCTAGTTTGATGTTGGCTATTGGTTTGCTGTAGATTGCTTTTATCATGTTTAGGTATGGGCCTTGAATTCCTGATCTTTCCAAGACTTTTATCATGAATGGGTGTTGGATTTTGTCAAATGATTTCTCAGCATCTAACGAGATGATCATGTGGTTTTTGTCTTTGAGTTTGTTTATATAGTGGATTATGTTGATGGATTTCCATATATTAAACCATCCCTGCATCCCTCGATGAAGCTTAGTTGGTCATGATAGATGATCGTTTTGATGTGTTCTTGGATCCAAGGAGTTTCTTTTGCACCTTAAGATTTAAAAGTCAAAATGGAGAAATATGAACATTAGCTGTAGAGATATGAATGACCAGAATTACCATGGCTGAGGAAAATATCTCTATGCTCACTTGATAGCATATATGTGTGTGTATGTATATATACATATATATATACATATATACATATACATCATATACATATACATATACATATACATATACATATACATATACATATACATATACAATACATATACATATATATGTCGTCTCACTGTTTCTCATTGCAAAATAAATTCACTTTTAATTTATTATTATTATTAATTCTATGTATATGACTGTTTTGTCTGAATGTGTGTCTTGTATACCTTGTGTGTACCTGGTGCATGCAAGGCCAGAAAAGGCATTGGATACCCTGAGGTTGGAGTTACAGATGATGGTGAGCTGCCATGCAAGTGTTGGGCACCAAATCTGGATCTTGCGCAAGAACAGCCAGTGCTTTTAACTCCTGAGCCATCTCTCCAGCCTCACAGATTCATTTTCACTAGTAACCCACATACAATGAACAGAGCTGCAGCGCTACCAGAAAGCAGTCACCTGGTTTAGTGCCTGGCTACTTTCACTGGTACCTTTGTGATGAAGATGTGTTTGTCCTTCATGTTGACCACAGGGACAACAAGCACAATACGAAGCCCTCAGACCACTCCACTAGAGGACACACTGACATATTCTCATTTTGCAAATCCTACTAATTCAGACGACAAGAACACAAACTAACTGGACATAGAGAATTGGAAAGTTCATTACAACAGAGTGGTGTATACCTGGGAACCCGAAGTTAACTCTTTTAGAGAAAGCAGAATAAATGTTTGCCATTTCGTAGGTAACTTGCATGTTACTAATTAGTTGTAGTGATTTTTTTATTAAAAAAAAGCTATTTTTCGTTGGAATCATTGTTTACAGCATTAAAACATTTATGTCACAATACTATGAGACTACATTACCGTCCAATATGAATACATATCTGCACATGTGCATACACTTGTACACACACACACACACACGACCATCTTTCATAGTCTTTCCATTACTCATATAATCAGTGACAAACATATCTGAGCCCAAGCAGATCTCAAATGTGCCACTCTGATTCAGCTGGGGTTGTGGGTATGCACTGGAATCATTTCATTCTTTATATGGGTACAAGTGTGTGACTGTGGATGGCGTGTATGTGGAGCAGGATATCGGCTGGCCTGGTCTGTGACTCTGGGTTAATTCCCTCGAGATGGTATCTCTCACTGAACCTGGAAGGAGCCTCGTGGCCAGCAAACCCTGCAGTCATCCTGTCTCCATCCCTCCCACAGTGCACAGGAGGTGTAGCACTCTGCCCATGTTTGTAACACGGGCTCTGGGGATTTGCCATCCTTCTGCAGTAAACATTCTAACCCCCTGGGCCATCTCTCCAGACCCATCATTTTAGTAATTTTTATCAGACTCTATGTAAGGAATGTTCATTTTCAGTTGACATTTATTTCACAAGAGAAGTCTGGCAGTTCTCCCATAGCTCCGTGCCCCACCCCACCCCCACAACTCTGACAGTTCATGAGAACTGCCCATTCCAGCAGTAACCAGTGTCTTAAGATAGAGTACCCCTCATTTTTCTACCATCATCTGTACCAAGCCCCAAATTCCTTATTTTATTCTGCGGGGCTGAAGCTTATTTTGTTTCTTGCTTTTTGTTTTTAATAAAAGCTTATCCTTTTAAAAATAACTATAAGATTAAATTCAGTTTATGAAGATTATTTAACACATAGATATTAGCAAAAGAAGACTCTTCTCCCTGTACAGCTTTAGCATATGGTTTATAGAACCCTCATAAAAATAGTATTAAGAAATTTTGTTGGTAAGATGTGTTTATAGGAATAGATATTTCTTGCTCTAACACCCTGTCCTTGTGAGACCCATAAAACAACAAAGGAAGTGAGGGTATAGGGCCTAGTACTTCCCCAAGCTTGGCATGTTTAGGACCCCGTGACCTTTTCATGGTCAATGCTGTTCAATAATAATGCCAAGATTTTATGTGCTTTTGTAAATAGCATTGTTTCTCAGTGTCTAATGCTATTTCCCAAAGCATAATTAACCAACTGAACTACTGAATATAGAAGCACAAGAGAACAGAGCACCCCTCTCTCCAGCAGACATTACAGGGGACTGTGGAGCACCCCTCTCTCCAGCAGACATCACAGGGGACTGGGGGATGCTTTTCTTCTCCCTCACTATTTTGGTTTTGGACATTAATCATTTTTTATGAAAACACATTACTAACACTAGCGCAGTGGTTTATTCGTGCTATAAATGAACTCAATACCCATTGAAAACATGTCTCCAGTTTAATTTTTAGCACATAGTAAATATTGATAGATGCAACCTACCTTGTCTTTGGGTGTTTCATCTTTTTTTTAAGTCTAAGGATTTCCTGAGATTCAAATCTTAGAAGATGGTTTAACTACACAAATGGCTGGGTCACCTTAGAGATATTTTCAAATACAGATACTTTTTTTTTTCTATAAACAGTGTTGTAAAAAAGACATACTGGATGCCTCAGAGGGGAATATTCCTGTAGAGGCTTGTAGATTGGATATCAGTTCACTTCGCCTGGGTTTGCTTCTGCCAGAGGTTACCTTCAGCTTCTCCTCCAGCTCCCTCAGAGACAGGATTGTGCAAAAGTGAGGACCCTTGGGTCTCTGGAAAAGGTTTTCCCTATGTCCTAAACCTCCTCAGGGTTAGCAAGCCTTCCAAAGAGGTCCCACTGTCACCATCTGCCTATCTAAAGGTAGTCACACCGAATGGAATAAAATGCAGTTATTTCAAAAGACAGATCTGACTTCTGATTGTGTAAGAATTATCTGGGATGCATTCTAAATGTAGAGAGATTCCCAGACCCCACCTTTGACCCAAAGGGTCCACGACAGGGAGATTAAAGCAAACAGGCTCTTCAGGATTTTCGAAGAAGGAACGATGTCTCTAGGAGGCCACAGCCTGCACATAGAATTACAGGAAAAGCCAGGGCCAACACAGCAACTCTTACCTGCTGGGAAGCAAGATCAGGAGGGAGCCCAGCTAAACAAAACCCTGAACAAAGGCGCGTGGTCTGGAGCTAGAGAGCCTTGGGGAAGAGCCTTTTAATGGGGACAGTGACAGAGAAGGATAAGAAATGGAAGGAGGGGCTGGTGAGATAGCTCAACAGCTAAGATGGCTCTTCTGAAGGTCCTGAGTTTAAATCCCAGCAACCACATAGTGGCTCACAACCACCTGTAATGAGATCTGACGTCCTCTTCTGGTCTAGTGTATAAGACAGCTACAGTCTACTTACATATAATAAATAAATAAATCTATTTTTAAAAATTATTATTATTATTATTATTATTATATTCAACACAATATATATTTTATGCCAATCATAAAAATGATGGACATATTATTAAATGAGCATAAATAGATAAAGTCTTTTTTTGTTGGTTGGTTTGTTTTGTTTTTAGTAGCTCTTAAAATCTTGGCTCTTACTGTAGTACAAACCCAAAATAAAAACAATTTTTAGACATCGGAGTTCCTTGTAATAAGGCTGTACTTGAATGTCTCTCACATCACCGAAGGATTTTTATCTCCATAGTAGATAAGCTAAGAGTTGACAGTTCTGCTGTGCCAAGGAATGAATTGTAGGCTCAATTATTTGGGTACAGATTTCCTGCTATGGTCAATGCTATTTGACTTGAGTGATTGTCATCATTCTTAGCCCACAGGGAACAGGTTACATTCATTTAAGAAATGGTGTGTATTAAGATGGCCTATCCATGGAGTCATTCATCAACTGTCTCATGAACAATGGTTCTGCTTGGAGGGTGGCACAGACATTAGGTAAAAGTAAGATTCTGGTTCATTGGCTGTGATGATTTTGAAAAGCATTCATCTCAGAAAAGGAGTAACTTATAAGGTCCTCTTCTTCAAAATTGATATAATACTTATAAATATGAAGCAAAACATTCAGTCACACTCTTTGTTGTTCTCTTACAAGCCACCTCCCAAATCAATTGTCTACATTTCTTTTGGCTGTATAAATAATTTTGAAATATGTAAGCTGTTCTGAAAACCATGGTATAGCGTAAAAACAATCCTACTATTACAGAGGCTGAGATAGGAGAAGCATGATTTCAAGACCATTGTGTGGTACACAGCAAGATACTGTCACATACAAACAAGCAGAAAGTATATATGGATTGTATAATATTGGACCTATTTCTTCCATTACCAAATTAGAGAGACCACAGGATGACAGCCAACAAATTTCTAATTCCTCATATTTTTGAATTTCAATGGATTAGGATATGTTGGTAATATTAATTTTCATATTAAGAGATATTAAGGAAAAGTGATTGTTATTTTTGTTGTTAGAGGTGGAATATCGTTTGTGTGGGTTTGCTGAAAGATTACTTTCTTGCTTCTTCTAGGGTGTAGTTTCGCTCCTTGTGTTGGTGTTTTCCATCTGTTATCCTTTGTAGGGCTGGATTTGTGGAAATATATTGTGTAAATTTGGTTTTGTCATGAAATATCTTGTTTTCTCCATCTATGGTAATTGAGAGCTTTACTGGGTATAGTAGCCTGGGCTGGCATTTGCGTTCTCTTAGGGTCTGTATGACATCTGCACAGGATCTTCTAGCTTCTATAGTCTCTGATGAGAAGTCTGGTGTAATTCTGATAGGCCTGCCTTTAAATATTACTTGACCTTTTTCCTTACTACTTTCAAAATTCTTTCTTTGTTTAGTGCATTTGGTATTTGGATTATTATGTGATAGTAGGAATTTCTTTTCTGGTCCAGTCTATTTGGAGTTCTGTGGGCTTCTTGTATGGTCATGGGCATCTCTTTCTTTAGCTTAGGGAAGTTTTCTTCTATAATTTTGTTGAAGATATTTACAGGCCCTTTAAGTTGTGAATCTTTGCTCTCTTCTATAGCTATTATCCTTAGGTTTTGTCTTCTCATTGTGTCCTGGATTTCCTGGATGTTTTGGGTTAGGAGCCTTTTGCTTTTGGTGTTTTCTTTGACGGCTGTGTCAATGTTTTCTATGGTATCTTCTACACCTGAGATTCTCTCTTCTATCTCTTGTATTCTGTTGGTGATGCTTGCATCTATGAGTCCTGATCTCTTTCCTAGGTTTTCTAACTCCAGGGTTGTCTCCCTATGTGATTTATTTATTGTCTCAATTTTCATTTTTAGATCCTGGATGTTTTTGTTCATTTCCTTTGCCTGTTTGATTGTGTTTTCCTGTAATTCTTTAAGGGATTTTTGTGTTTCCTCTTTAAGGTCTTCTAGCTATTTAACTGTGTTCTCCTGTATTTCTTTAAGGGAGTTATTTATATCCTTCTAAAAGTCCACTATCATCATCATGAGAAGTGATTTTAGATCTGAATCTTGCTTTTCTAGTGTGATGGTATATCCAGGACTTGCTATGGTGGGAGAATTGGATTCTGATAATTCCAAGTAACCTTGGTTTCTGTTGCTTATGTTCTTATGCTTGCCTCTCAACATCTGGTTATCTCTAATGCTACCTGCCCTGGCTCTATCTGACTGGAGCCTGCCCTTCCTGTGATCCTGGTTGTGTCAGAACTCTTCAGAGTTGAGATGTCTCTGTGATCCTGTGATTCTGGGATCCTGGGACCCTGGACGTGTTAGAGTGCCTGGGAGTAGAGCTTCCTCTGGGTGTTGTGGGACTGGCTGCGGAGTTTGCACCCAAGGTCTGCTCAGGGCACCGACCCAGCTAAATAAATCTTGAAAGAAAGAAAGAAAGAAAGAAAGAAAGAACGAAAGAAAGAAAGAGGAAGGAAGGAAGGAAGGAAGGAAGGAAGGAAGGAAGGAAGGAAGGAAAGAAATGGAAGGAATCCTAAGTCGAAAGGGAAGTTCCAGAAGTGAGGCCTCTTGAGTGCTAGACAACGCTGTATTTCTGACCAAAGATTTGCCTGAAAGCCTAAGATTTACCTAAGCTCAATATAGATTTGGTAAATACCCCAAAGTCTAGTCTTAGTGGAGATTCCAGGGAAACATGGCAGTGGAAAAACTTCAAAGCCAGAAGGAGAAACCAAATGAATACACCCTAAAACGATGTGTAAGTACCGAAGAACTCACATATAAGATGCAGTGAACAATGTTCCTACCAGCCATACAAGGCTCCTAGGCAGAACCCCTGGGGAGCTGTACTCTCCTCTCCTGACCTGGCAGTTTAGGAGGCAGAAAACTGAAGGGAGATGTCTCTGGGTCTGACCTCTCTAGTACCACCCCTCAGGAAGCAATTTACAAATCTAAAAAATACAGCAGCAAAAACAAACTCAGCCCGAAGCAATCTGAGGGCGTTTATACTCTTTATAACTCTCTTCTTAGAAGTGCTACAGTTTAGTTAGTGCCGGTTGATGAAAAAGACTTTATGGCCCAGCCTAGAACATAATACCAAACTGCCCCCTCATCTCTCTAGTCTATCCTTAACAGCAAATTGCTTTCAAAGAAGGATTGAAACAGTAGCTTTGTTGTTTGGTTGGGAAACACACACTGAGTATAGGATGGTATACTTACTGGTGCTTTTAAAGCAAACACTAACATCTCAGCAAAGGCTTAATGAATTTGAGCAAGCTAGTAAACAGGGTAAAATTTCATTTACTGGGCTGACTCTTGGTCTCCAAACTATTTTCAACTTTCACTTATTTTTATTTCACAAACAAGAGCAGCATGCTCGAGTAAGTCTTACACAGGTTTTGCAACACGTTTACAAGCACGGTTCTGTGTGACAAAGAGCACTTTTAGCACCCTGGGCAGCTTGACCACACAGAGGAAAGAGAGGTTGTTTAGTCTGATCCACCGTGTCTTTTCAAAGCCTTTAGGTCGATTTCCCTCCATCTCCCGTTCTGGAGATGAGAAGGAAAATTAAAAAATACACCGTGCAGCATTTTCAGAGCATAGACTCTTGTATTGAGCTGCAAGTCCTTCCTCACTGGCCCACTTCATTAAAGGAGCTGACTTCGTTTTTTGTTTGGTTGTTTGTTTGTTTGGTTGGTTTTTTTGTTTGTTTGTTTGTTTGTTTGTTTGTTTGTTTGTTTGTGGGGGGAAGCTGTGAGACTCTTTCCACTAGGTCGGATCAGTTGAAGAAATGGCCTTCCCGATGCTTTCAGCGGTAGCTATTCTGAAAACATGACAGCACATCTTCAATACACTTTTCTCTCTTTCTCTCTCTCTAAATCAATGCGTAATGCATTTGTAAGGCGTCTGCCCTTTCATAAAAGGATGCAGCGTCAGCAAACTGGTTGGTCGGAACCATTAGCATCTTACTTCATCCCTTTTATCCTTTGTATCTGTTACCTCAAAGGCCCTTTCACGTCAGCGGTGTACCCTGGGCGGCAGAGGGAGGGGACGCGCCTGTGCTCTATATGAGAGCCTGCTTAAACATGAACGAGACTTTTGAGAGTGACGCTCTCTGCAGATCCTGTGCTGAAGATGAGGGCTGAGGTATAACGGGACCCCAGCCTGCACAGGAAGTAGGAGAGAGAACACTAGTGCCTGGAACATCCCACAGGTGCTCTGCTTATCTGAAGATGAAGGAGAGAGAACCTGACTCCGTGATCTGTCACCTAAAACTAGTCATTGTTTGCTCTGAACTGTATTCACATTAGTGTGTTGTTGCACCTGATAGTTTTTTTTTTTTAAAACATCAGTCATTTGTAAGGGAGGGAAGATATCCCCTCCTACCTACCTGTTCCTCTTAGTTCTCCTGGGAATCATAGGAACTTAGTCAATGCAAGGCTAATTATCAAGAGAACACACAAGCTTTTTAAAATTTGCATATATATGAGTATCTTCTCAGGAGAACAAAAGCCGAAAAGACATAATGACTCGTTACTTTTGTACTCTGTCTAAGATAGGTCTCTCCGTAAAGGCATGACAGGATAAAGAGATCTGTGGGCAGTGTGGTAAGATTCTAGGGATGTCTCTAAGGCTGATGGGAGATGGAGGTGACTGCAACTGGATGCTTTATTAAGCTTCATTACAATCCCAAGCTGGAGTCGTTGGTAATAAAGGCTGCTTCCCAATTTGATACAGGAGGACTCGCCTCCCAAAAGAATCTTGCTTATTCACGTAAATGGCCCATTTAGTGGGAGCGACTTCACTTCATACCTTCAATCTAATTTATTCACTTAGATATCTAGAGAACGCCTGTGTCGCTATGAGAGCTGTTGATTTTTTTAATGAACACACATATTTGATTTTAGGAGTGGTCTAGAGCCACAGTTATGATTATACCCACACTCTGTGTATGCATTTTACTGAGTTACTTATTCGCCTAGTTGTAAATGCACGGCTGACTGGAGGGTAAAGGCTGCTGTTTAACTTGCTGTTGTATTCCTGGATCTCATAGGCAGAAGGAGATCAATACATGTTGAAAGAAGGTTTGATCTATCCACCTGGAATTGGAGAAAATTTTAAGTAAAGCATATATATGATCAATCTAAAATTCAAAATGTCATGGGAAACCTCTCAGAAGAAATGGAGAAGTTAAGATACAGCCAATATAAATTGGTTCGTGAATTGGACATTGAGCTCCTTGTTCATTGAGCCATAAGGAAAATCTGCTTCCATATATCATAGATGCAGTGATATCAGTCTTGGATTGTAATGTATTTGGAATACTAATAAATAGTTTATGACTGTATAATTTCACTATATAACATTTCTTCTC
The DNA here is from genome assembly GCF_000001635.26 of Mus musculus. NCBI lineage: Eukaryota > Metazoa > Chordata > Mammalia > Rodentia > Muridae > Mus > Mus musculus. The sequence goes on from NC_000079.6 coordinate 41,970,339, forward strand.
TTCCTTTTCTTTTTGGATTTGGTTTTGGTTTTTCAAGACAGGGTTTCTGTGTCTTGAACTTGCTCTGTTCCTCAGCCAGGCCAGTCTCAACCTTAGAGGAGCACCACCTGCCTCTGCTTTCTGAGTGCTGTGATTAAAGGTGGGTGCCCCCATCACCTGGCACTATATAACTTTCCTGTCTTCACTTACACATCTTTTTGGAATAACGAATGCTGATACTGCAGAAAAAAATACTTTTGTACACCAGGTTCATATAATAAACATATCAAAGACTCATGAAAATAAAAGTTTGTCTCACTTAAAGTGAGACTTTCACTTATACAAAATCAATTGGGTTATTTAATTTGAGATGTTAAACTTTACAACCCAAAGCAAACTACCTCCACCTTCTACCAGTGGAATCTACTGAAGAACAAAATCACTGTACCTGGTGTAGTTGAGTAGGGTGATTTCCTTAGGAAAGCATTGGTCCTACATACACTCTTCCTCTCTCAAGTAGTGATATAGAATAATTCCTGAGCCAGTAGAATCTAAACTGACCATTTCATTGAGCTAAAAGTTCATCTCCTGCTCTGACATTCCAGGGGGGTTGTTTGTTTGTTTGTTTGAGGTTTTCAAGACAATTTTCTCTGTGTAACAAAGACCTGGCCGGGCGTGGTGGGTGGCACATGCCTTTAATCCCAGTACTCGGGAGGCAGAGGCAGGCAGATTTCAGAGTTCGAGGCCAGCCTGGGCTACAAAGTGAATTCCAGGACAGCCAGGACTATTCAAAGAAACCCTGTCTCGAAAAACAAAAACAAACAAACAAACAAACAAAACAAAAACAAAGACCTGGCTGTCCTGGACTTGAGTTGTAGATCTGCCTGCCTCTGCCTCCCAAGTCAAGTGCTAGGATCAAAGGCATGTGCAACCATGTCCCACGCGTCTGTCCTCTTGAACCTCTGAAATGTGTTGGACTCCAGCATTATTTGATGTCTGAGTGATCCCAAAGAGCAATCAAGCATATGAAACCTGTTTCTTAACCAGCAAAATTAAGAGTATCAAAAAATAAGTAAGATTCTGTATGTGGACTAGACAGTAAGAATATACAGTTTTAATTAGTGTCCTGTAGGTTCCAGTGTGGGCGTCTGGGTTGGGAAGCCAGTTTCGTACAACCTCATTCATATGCTTAGTCAAACCTATGCAGGTCTGACTAATGGCATTGCCCACTGAGACCTACCTAATTTTTTTCTCTATAAAAGTTTATAATTTTAAAAGTCTCCTGAGTTCAGTGGCTCAAATAAATCTGTACTGCAAGACTTACTAAGAAACTTGATTTTGTTTTTTGTTTTTTTGTTTTTTTTTTTTAAGTTTTCCTTCAATAAGAAGCTGAACTCACAGGGATTATCAATAGATTCAATAGCCAGCAATATGTTATCCTCACACAGCCTATGTGTGAAAGACTTACTTCATTTTCAAGAATATTCTTTTTTAAAAAGATCTATTTATTTTATGTATGTGAGTCCACTGTAGCTGTACAGATGGTTATGAGCCTTCATGTCGTTGTTGGGAATTCAATTTTAAGACTCTGCTCTCTCCAGTCAGCCCTGCTCGCTTTGACCTAAAGATTTATTTATTATTATACATAAGTACACTGTAGCTGTCTTCTGACATACCAGAAAGGGGTGTCAGATCTCATTACGGGTGGTTGTGAGCCACCATGTGGTTGCTGGGATTTGAACTCAGGACCTTTGGAAGAACAGCCACTGCTTTTACCCGCTGAGCCATCTTGTCAGCCTCAAAATATTCTTTTATCGTCCTCACTTGTATTTTGCCTGAATAAGCATATTTAGATAGCATAATGGCTTAAGTTATTATGGCCTGCTTTTGAGGTTTTCTGAAAGTAAAACAGTATGTACAATTACACTTTTTAGCCAGCCGTTTTGACCATTCTTAAAACAAAATCAAACCCCTAACTTTCCCTAATTTTTTCAGTGGCTGCACCAGCATGTTTAGAAACAATCAGTCAGCAGCAATCAGGTTTCAAATGAGGCTTCAGGCTAAGACAAGACATCAAGGTGATTGGAAGGAAACATTTGGTTGCAGGCAATATGCAAAGACAACCCTTTTAAGTCAGCAGTTCTCAACCTCTATGATGCTGCGACCCTTTAAATAGTTAGTTTCTCATGTTGTGGTCAACCCCAACCATAAAATTATTTTGTTGTTACTTCATAACTGTAATTTTGCTACTGTTATGAATAGTAATGTAAATATCAAATATGCAGGATATCTGATGTGCAACCCCTGTAGGGTCAGGACCCCTCGGTTGAGAACTGCTTTTAAAAGTGAAGGCAAAGGCCATGGAGCCACCGATCCATTTTGTCGAGATTTCACAGTGAAAAAGGGCAGGGGACATCTGGAGGAATGCTGTAAGAGTAGCAATCTCTCCCCCATCCTGGTGTGCCCTGCTGACAACTCTCCCTTCATGCTGTACCCTGCTGACATGCTCAAAGCAAAGGAACTTTCAACAAGATGGTCGAGCCATCAATATGGAAGAAGGCTTTGAGGACTCAAGAGTTTGTAATAAATACCAGGAGGGTGAAGGAATAAAACCTTACCCTGCTGTGATGGAGTCTGGATGGATCTCCCCTCTGATGGAAGAATAAGTCATGGTACCCAGGCACCATAGGCTATGCCTCCTGACCAAGGCTCTTTGCTTCCAGGGCTCTGGCTGCCTTCTTTTCTTAATTATTCCTTCTACAAGACATTGGGATGATGGAACAACACTCCACAGAGCCAGCATTTTTTCCAACTAGAGGGTTACCACTGGGGTGGCCCTGATATATATATCAGAAACTCTGTAATATAATATATAATATATACAATATATCAGAAACTCTGTAATATAATATATTCTATATATTAACTTTAATATATATTAATAATATATACATTATATATATATTAACTTTTTGTTGATTCTTTGTGAAATTCACATCATGCACTCCAATCCCAGTCATCTCCCCATCCCCTCATGCTTGCCCTCTAACCCTTGCAACCTTCCCTCCCCCTCCGCTGCAAAAAAAGGGAATTATGGAATCTGTAGTGTGTCACACGGTATAGCTTTTTGTCCACACATCTTTGCTTACGAATGTTCACTGCAATGACCAGATCACTGGTCTGGTTCAAGGCGTTTGGCTTCTGCTACACTATCAATACTGGATCCTCAATGGGGCTCCTCTAGGATAGCCTGCTGCTGCCCTGTGTCAAGGAGATCCTGAAGCTTTGGCTCTGCAGGACTGGCCCTGTTATGAGCTCCAGCAGTTCTTCCATGGGGTAGATGATGGGGTGGGTCAACTCAAAGCCCTGGCTCTGGGGCAGGGTAGTATCTGAGCTAGTCAGCCTCGGACACTTACACCACCAGGGCAAACTCTCCAGCACTGCCCCAGCTTACTCATCCTGTGCTGAAGCTGGCAAGGGGCAGAGCCAGCTATTGAGCTTCCATGACCTGGGCTGGCTCAGTGGCACCGACACCTGCAGAGTCAGCTCTATTGTGCTGCCCAGGTGAGGTGCAGGACTTGCTCTCCCCAATGCTGCAGCAGGACAGGGGCCGAGACAGCTCTCTTGTTCTCATAACTTCACAACCAGCTCTTCTATTCTGTTTTTTTTTCTAACATTTAGTATTCTATTTTCCTTCATCTATTTGCTGATGTCTGACAAAGAACCTACCTTCCTTGATAAAATAATAAAATCTTACTAAAAACATATTTCTTTCTGCATGTTTAAATAAACTGGGCATCATTGGGAGTTGGTTCCCCTCAGGTATATGTTAAAACTAAAAAAGATTAATATCAGTGCTTAAGCGTGCTTACAGCTCGTTGCCAGGGTGTGAGGTGCAGATTTATATTTCTTAATTGGAGTTATTAATCTTGATACTCTGTAAGTCACAAAGGGTATTTTCTTGGCAATAGCAAAGGAAAAAATATCATTTACAGTGTTTGCAAATCATAACCTCATTTATAAATATCACAAGCTCATGAATGGCTAATATTCCTGAGAAATCATCTCATTACAAGTGACACTCATCAGTGACCCTTCAACATATAGATTATGAGAATGTGTGTATATGTGTATATATTTCTAGAAGTTACTAAACTGCAAATCTTAAATGATTAATACACTCTCTATCATATTAGTATGATAGATTCAGAGCTATTAAGAAATCGCCCATTGGTTCTATTGGTTTTTTTTTTCAGCCTCTATAAAAATAATAAGAAACATGATTTGTAGCCAATGAGTGTGAGAGCTCGCAGGCAAAGACAGGGGAAAACTTTGAATGATGCTTTATTCTTTCTGCATCTAAGAAGTTGACCAAAGAGTTCCAGGGTGCAGAGATGGAAGCTGTGTCCATGGCAACCATGCCATCAGCATTATCTCCTAAGCACATAGCGAATAACACAAGTGAAAGACAGTAACCTTAGCTCTAGCAAAACCCTAAGATGCCAAACCTAGCCTACCATGATTAACATAGCAGGTTATGAATGACTTCCAAGTGTCTTCCACCATCCCAGCCTTGAAAGAAAGTCTTCATAGCATATACTCAGGATCAGCAAACATATTATATAAAGATCCAGGCAATAGGACTTTGGATTTTGTGGCTCTGATAGCTTCTGCTTCAGCTACTCACCGCTGCCTTAAAAGACACTAAGAGCCTTGGTAATCTGTAATTATCTAATAGCATTTGATATTCTCACAGTATTGTAATGCTTGAAAACCATTGTATTTATTAGCTGGGTAATGGGCAAGATTTGCTGCATGGCTCATAGATGCCTGGCCACTTACTATTAAAAGTAGTAACGTGGTGGATTTGTTTCTTGGGGCCTTGTTAACAAAATACTACCAGATAGCTTACTATGGCATTTATTTTTTTAATTCCTTCATGGTTCTGAAGGCCAGAAACCTGCTTTCAAGGAGTGATTTCTTCCAAAGGCTCTGCAGGTCAATCAGCAATGACCTTATTTCCAAATAAGGTCTCATTTTTGAGGCAGTGAGGCCTAGAATTTCCACGAGTCCTTTGGGGTATATAATTCAATCTGTAGCCCTTGTCATCTTTCTTTCACATTGAGAATGGAACCCGGGGACTCAACACACACTAAGCAAGGGCACCATACCTCTCAGCCCACACTTATGACCCCAACACGTAGCTTCTAAATAGTATATTTCCCTGAGTGAATCAACAATATTGTAAGTGATTTTCATATGAGCTCATGGGTCTTGTTTTTCCAAGGGGGGTCAGTTCATCAGTTTTCTTGATAACATTAAAATTTTGGAGTCTAAAAGATCAGTTAAGTGAAAAACCAAGCTCCCAATTAAAATAAATGAACATCACTTTGCAATGCACATTTACAATTCTGTATCATTGTTCAGGACCCTACTCTCTCCAAATCATTGACTGATGCTTTAGGTGATAAAATGAGATTTGATTTACATATGTTATTTCTTGAGACTGTTATTAAAGCACAGCATTGATGAAATGATTTTTCCCTAGAGTCTGAATGCAGACAACTATAAGATTTTATTGAATGGAAAACCCCCACAATTTCCTTGACATATTTTGGAGCACTAAGTTCTGAAAGGTCAGGCAGACAATGGAACTACTTAGTTTAGCCAATGTCTATAGGAAATTCAGTAGAAAGGACCACCAGAGCCCAGTGAGAGGAAGGAGGCACCTGAGTTGGGCCCAAATGGTGGCTGTATATTTATTGCAGGATGAAATGCCGGGGACATATGACATCATCAAAGGCATGAAACCGTGTAGGTGCATAAAAGGAAGTTGTAGTCGTTTCCTTTGAAGTGAAATATTCTCCTCTGGAGGAAGAAGTCAGGCTGCCAAAACTCAAGCTAAGAAAACTTACAAGGCTCTTGAAACTTCCATAGTTAGAAGATTCTCCAGCCTGACCCTCAAGATGAAAGGTGGGTCCTCAAGATTATAGGATCTGTGAACAATTGCTAGGCAGGAGGACACTCTCTGGTGGAGATGACTGCGAGCTGCTCAGGGGAGAACCTGGGATCTTTTCAGGAATCACCTCCCTTTGAGCTAATGAAACCTGTGATCAACCCCTGTCCCTGTGAGTCCAATTAATGTATTAATTCACAAAGCTAGATGTGTGTGTGTGGGGGGGGGTTGTTTCTTTGGTCTGTTGCCAGTACTCTCTGAAGTGAATAGAAGGTTATTCCCATCTCCCCAGGAAAAGTCTTGCAACGGGATATCATCCTGAAGTGAGGCACCAGGAACACACAGACAGGAGCTACAGTTGCAGAATAGAAGAAACAGGCAAAAAGGATTCTGAGTGTCAGCCTGAGAAGAGTTCAGAGCTTCTAAGCAAATGGCAAAAGCCAAATGTGTGATGTGACAAACAGGATAAATAAGGCAGTGGACTGGTGAGAGGCTTTACAGAGAAGGTGGCAGGCGGTATGGCCAGGAGGTGGGTTCAATTTAAATAATCAAAACAAAACAAAAGGATTTCAGTGGCCCTTGGCAACAGCCACTGAAAGATGATTTTAGTGCATCTTTGTTGCTATAACAAAACACAGGAGGCTCAGGTTTCATACAGAGAAGAGGATCATAACTTTGGAGGCTGTGAATCCATCACCAGGCAGCTCCATCAACTTCAGGGGAGGTTGTCTGCTGTGTAGTAAGGAAACTCATGTCATACAGCAGGAGTCTGTCAGAACAGCAAAACAAAAATGTAGAGAAGATCAAATGCATGGTGACCTCTCTCTCCAGAAACTAGTCCCCTGCCCTGAGAAAGGCATGGGTCTCTTAGGGGGTGAGCGGGCATGAGGTAGAAGTCTCATGACCTAATTACTTTTTTTTTAAAGGCTTAAGTTTCCTTACAGTAAAGAAGAAGCCACCAGAACATGAATCTTCAGAAAACGAACCACATCCAAACTCTTAACAGAGACAGAAAAATCCCAAGGATACAAAGTGTAATCCTATGGGTGAATGAAGGAAAAAAGTAGACAGGAGCCCAAGGAAAGAAATGTGTCTCCACTAGTTCCTTACAGTTACAGAGAATGCTCAGGCATCTCTTGTCCCTGGGTCAGTTGTGCTGGTGAGCTTCCGACTGGTGTCAGAAATGCCTGGGAAAATCAACTGACAAAGAGAAGAGATTGATTTTTGGCTCTCAGTTTCAGAGGGTTCCATCCATGGTAGTTCGGGCTGTTGCTTTAGGGCCTGGGGTGAGGCACTAAATGTGACAGAGAAAAGCTGTTCTCCTGGCATCTGGGATGTAAACAGGGGAGTAAGAGGAAGCCAGAGTTACAATACTCCCTTAAGAATAGCGTAACTTCTTCTTCCCATGAGGTCCCACTTATTAAATATTCCACCTCTTTCCAGTAACCCCAAAGACATGTGACTCAGCTTTTAAATCATATAAGCCTTGGAGGGCCATTGACAACACAAACCATAACATTAATTAAACTAGGATAAGATGCTCATGAATACAGATGAACTATATCTCAGGCATCCAACACTATACGAGGATATGTTCTGTGTTCAGCTTGCGTGTCTAGTGCTCGAGTCCCCAGATTCACCCAGGGATCCGGCCTCATGGCAACTTTATTATCTGGGACATCACTATCTCATAGAAGAGCTACTCAAAGAGAAGAAATGGTAAGAACAATTTGCATGCACCCTCTCCTTGTCCATTTTCGAAGATCAATCACATAGCTCAGAGCTCTAATCCGCCGCCCCGCCCCGCCTCCCCCCGCCCCCCGCCCCCCCCCCGCCCCGCCTCCCCCCGCCCACCCCCCGCCCCCACCACAGCCCCAATCGAGAATGAGAAAGGTAAGAGATCCTTTAGAACATGCTCCATCTAACCTGATCATGGGGAAGAAGAGAAACTCCAAATTGGCTGAGTAACCAGACCACAGCTGGGGAAAGAGGAACATTTTCCCAATGATTTACAACTTGGCATTTCGATCTGGCTGGAATATCTTTCTCCTGAAAAATCCTCAGGCCACTTTTCTGAGTCATATCAGTATTAGTGAGAGAAATAGACAGTTTTGGATTATTAAGAGAAAGGCAGATGGCAATGTCAGAGACAGCAAAGTGTCTTAACTTCTTTGGAAAGATCTAGATCTAGCTTCTCCAGGTGTTTAACCTGATGTTTGACGTGTTCATTTAACTAGAACAAGCTGGAAACGAGTGGGGCTCATTTTTGGACAGAAGGCAACTTATCATGAAGGCACATGGCCACACTCACTTTGCATATATAAAACTTCCTTTTTAGTTTTCTACCATTTCTCTATCCAGACAGAATCATTCTGTTCTAGAATATACTCTCTTTCTTTTCTTATTTTCATATTTGTAGGGTTTTTTAACTTCAATTTTTTTTTTGAGAGCTGTTTAGTTCCTTTGGTCATTCCTTAATGTTATGCCTTTTTGATATTTTTTAATAGTTCTTTCTAAATTCTAGAGACCAAGCTCCTGCTAAGTATCAAGCTGTCACCACTTGTCTCCCATGCTGCAGGTTATCCTCTGATGATGGCTCCTCTGTTGTGTCATGATCCACGCCAGCCCTGATGAGCCATTCTCAAACACTCACATTATTTGATGCCTGAGTCTGGTTTTAATTTTTTATCATTGCACCAACATCCTCAAGTATATTTCTGATTAATTCCCCCAGATAATCCCCAACATGGAGAATTGTATATAAAGATCTGAGTTCTTTTAAAAACTTTTAATTGATTTTGCACTTAAGCATACCTGCAAATGGATTAGGAGGACTTCATAGTATAGGGAGATTGTCAAAATTTTACTGTTCTCTCTTTGACAGATAACACATTTTTTTAGTTCTACTTTGCCTTGCTTCAATTATTTATCATTGTACACTTATGGATTGTATCATTGTACATATCATTGTATGCCAAACAGACAATATTTTTTTGACAATTTGGTTCCATTTTGTTGCTGTTAAGAATCTTTGGTAAAAGCATTATTGTTGTTGTTAACATTACTATTATTGGATTGAACTCAGGGTCTCTTACATGCTAGGAAGGTCCACTGACTGGGACCTTCCATCAGTTCACTAAAATGACTAAACCTTTATTTGAACTGCTTATTCCCACCGTAACATTTCACTTTATGTGTGACTAACATCACACCCTTGATGTTCTCCTGGACCCACCTATGTCTTCACTGGCTACCATGTGCATATTGAGTGCACTTTTAGAAAGCATAGAGACACTTTACGAGCCTGTCCATATCTAAATCATTGCATCTCCTGTCGCTTTACTTGTGAAGACTATTTTATGGTTTACAGAATTCTTGGATGCTAAGCTTATTCTAACAGACCATAGCTACTGTCTTCTGACGTGCAGAGTATTGGTGACAAAGACTGGAGCTGGCCTTCTTATGTGTGGCCATCAACTGTACAGTGTCAACTTGAGTGAGCCACAGGGCACCTACATATTTGCAAGCTATTATTCTGAGCGTTACTGTGGGAGTGTTAAAGGGTGAGATTAACATTTTAGTGGGTAGGCCAATTAAAGCAAATTTGTCTTAACTATTGTAGACTGGCCTCAGTTAATCAGCTCAAAGGATTGTGGGAAGCCACATGTGCCGTTGCTGAGTGGCACTGACTACTGCTGGCCACCATGCATAAGATTGGACAAACAACCAATGTGTACATATGCAGTAAAGTTTTTTGCAAAGACACTGCCTGGACCAGGCATGATAATGAGGTTCTGTAAGGTACTGAGAGTATAACCAATCAGATGTGAGACATGCAAATGATGCATGATAATGAGATTCTGTAAGGTACTAAGAGAGTAACCAATCAGATGTGAGACATGCAAATGAGGTATGATAATGAGGCTCTGTGAGGTACTGAGAGAGAGTAGCCAATCAGATGAGGAACATGTAAATGAGGCTTAGTGCATAACCAATCCGGGTGTGAGACACGCCTCTCCTAGGCCTATAAAAGCAGCACCAGTTCTGGGCTCAAAGTCTTTTCGCCTCTGCAATCAAGCTCTCCCAATAAACGTGTGCAGAAGGATCCTGTTGCAGCGTCATTCTTGCTGGTCGAGTCCGGTGCACGCAAGAAGTGGTGCCGAAAACCCAGGACAAGAAACATCTTCAGGCACGAGCGAAGACCCCCTGCTACAGGGAGGATTCAGAACTGCATCGCGGGGAAGGAGCGGTTAATAAAGGTTCCCGTAAAACAGACTGCTGAGAAGGATCCGGCGTGGATTCAGAACTCTTCAGCTGGGGAGCGGTGTTAATAAAGGTTCCTGCAAAACAGACTGCTGAGAAGGATTCAACTGCATGGATTCAGAACTCTTCAGCTGAGGAACAGCGGTACCGGTAAGTGTAAAGAAATTAATGTAAATCTCTGAGAGGCATGCTCTCCTACGAAGTAGATCTGTTAATTGTCGCTGGGATTGTGCTGCTTGCTTGCTTTCTTACCTTAATTTTATGCTATTGCCTTAATTGTCATCGCCCTGGGCACGAGTGTATCTGCTGGGAATAATTTCACGTAGATAACGCTTTAGTCCAGGACGATCATGGGTAATGGCCAGTCTACGCCCTTAGTAGGGCCGGTGCAAGCCTTGCTTAAAGAAAGGGGTTTAAAAATTTCGGAAAGCACAGTGAGCGGTTTTTTGAGAGAAATAGAAAGACTTGCTCCTTGGTTTGCCCCCACTGGGTCGCTGACGCTACCTAGTTGGGAAAAGCTGGGAAAAGATATAGCAAGAGAGGAAGCAGATGGGAAAGTGAAAGCAGGGACAAGGCCGTTATGGAAATTAATTAAGGCTTGTATCCAGGACAAGAAATGTGAGCTAGCTGTTAAAGAAGGACAGCGACTTTTACAGGAGCAACAGGAAAGTATGTCAGAAACAGAGATATGAAAAAGAAAGCGCGGGCAGAAAGATAAGTAAAGGGAGAGAAATAAAAGGAGAAAAGGAAAAGAAACCAAAATGTAAAGATACAAAAGATAGCATAAAAATAAAGAACAGAAAATTAAGTCAATTTACCCTCCTCTCGAGGACTTTGAGTTGTTAGAATTGTCTAGCTCAGAGGATTCGGAACTATCAAAAGGGGAGGAGAAAAATTTGGAGGAGGCTGCTGCAAAGTGTAAGGCAGAAAGATCTGGTCCAATAGGAAGGAGTATCAGTGCTCCCCCACCACCTCCGCCGTATACAGATAAGAAAACAATTGGCTATGGCCACTCCTTTGCACTCCTAAAGGGCTGCAAAAAATATTTCAGGCTTTTCCTGTTTTTCAGGATCATGCTCAACAGCGATATTATGAGCCAATATCGCATAAACAAGTGAAAGAGCTAGCAGAGTCAGTAAGGACCTATGGAGTTAATGCATCTTTTACTCAGTCCCAAATTGATAGACTGGCTCACAATGCCATGACTCCTTTTGACTGGATGAGTGTGGTAAAGGCATGTCTTACGATGGGATAGTATCTAGATTGGAAGTCTATATGGCATGATCTGTGTTTGAGTCAGGCCCGTGCTAATGCTACTGCAGGGCAACAAGCATGGAGCTTTGAAATGCTTACAGGTCAGGGTATATGGACAAACAATCAATTAGGATACCCAGTGCAGGTCTATGATCAAATTAATCAGGCATCAGTGAAAGCTTGGAAAGCATTGCCTAATCGAGGAGAGGTATCTGGTAACTTGACAAAAATTATTCAGGGAATTAATGAGCCGTTCTCTGAATTTGTAGCTCGCATGATGGAAGCGGCAGGACGTATATTTGGTGATTCTGAGGCCGCAATGCCATTAATTGAACAATTAGTTTACGAGCAATGTACCAAAGAATGCAGAAATGCTATCACACCATGGAAAGGGAAAGGAATACAAGCATGGATGAAAGCCTGTAGAGAAATAGGAGGACCTCTTTCAAATGCAGGGCTGGCTGCCGCAGTCTTGATGGCGCAAACAAAAGAAATAACCTGCTATAATTGTGGACAAACAGGTCATTTGCAAAAGCAGTGTACAAAGGGTAGAAAGAGTAGGTTTGAAAAGACAGTACCAGGTATTTGCCCAAAATGTGGGAAAGGAAGACATTGGGCAAATGAATGTAGATCAGTCAGAGATATAAAAGGAAGGCCAATACCTCAGTTTAAAGCGCAACAGCCAAAAAACGGAGTGAGGGGCCCCCGTCCCCAGGGCCCCCAAATGTATGGGGCATTCCAGACCACAGTGTCCATGAGGCCACCCAGAGACCGAGGAGAGCCACTCCGGGTTCAGCAGGATTGGACATCTGTGCCACCTCCAGAGTAATTCTTACACCTCAAATGGGGTGCCAGCCTATTTCATCAGATTTTAGAGGTCCCTTACCAAAGGATACAGTGGGCCTACTGTTGGGTAGGTCCTCTTCTGCTTTGAAAGGATTGGTAATACATCCCGGAGTTATAGACTCAGATTATGAGGGACAAGTTAGGATTATGTGTTCTGCACCCCGAGGTATTGTAGCCATTTCTCCTGGAGATCGCATTGCTCAATTGCTGATTCTTCCTAGTTTGCATAACATGTTCCCTAGTGGCCAGGACTCGCGAGGAGATAAGGGACTCGGTTCTACAGGAACTAATGTGGCCTACATATCTTTAGATTTGGATAATCGTCCCACTTTGCAATTACAAATAGAAGGAAAAACCTTTCAAGGTATAATGGATACAGGAGCAGATAAAAGCATTATATCTAGTAAGTGGTGGCCTGCTTCTTGGCCTGTTAATCAATCATCACATAGCTTACAAGGATTAGGATATGAGGCTACCCCAACTATAAGTGCAAAATCCTTACAATGGAAAGATAAAGAAGGAAGGACAGGGCTTTTTCAACCTTATGTACTCCCTTTACCTGTAAACTTATGGGGGAGAGATGTGTTATCAGCTATGAACTTTATATTGACTAATGATTACTCTCAGAAAAGCAAGGAAATGATGAAAGGAATGGGATATATACCTGGACTAGGTCTTGGAAAAAATTTGCAAGGTAGAATTTCACCAGTTAAAGCCACAGAAAAGGCAGACAAGAAAGGGCTGGGTTTTTTCTAGGGGCCACTGAAGAGCCTTTGCCCATTCCGTGGCATACAGAGGACGCGGTGTGGGTGTCTCAGTGGCCTTTACCCTCTGAGAAATTAAAAGCAGCTAAAGAATTAGTACAAGAACAATTTGACCTGGGACATGTGGAACCCACTCAATCACCCTGGAATACCCCCATTTTTGTTGTAAAGAAAAAGTCAGGGGCTGGTGAGATGGCTCAGTGGGTTAGAGCACCCGACTGCTCTTCCGAAGGTCCAGAGTTCAAATCCCAGCAACCACATGGTGGCTCACAACCATCCGTAACAAGATCTGACCCCCTCTTCTGAGTGTCTGAAGACAGCTACAATGTACTTACATATAATAAATAAATAAATAAATAAATAAATAAATAAATAAAAAAGAAAAAGTCAGGTAAATGGAGATTGTTACATGACCTAAGAGCCATTAATGCACAAATGCAAGTTATGGGTCCTGTACAAAAAGGACTCCCCCTACTCTCAGCTCTACCTAAGGATTGGAGAATTATAGTAGTGGATATTAAGGATTGTTTCTTTTCAATTCCATTAAATAAGAAAGATAAACCTAGATTTGCATTCACCTTACCTTCTATTAATCATATGGAACCTGATAAAAGGTACCAATGGCGGGTATTACCCCAAGGAATGGCAAATAGCCCTACCATATGTCAGTTATATGTAGGAAAAGCTTTACAGCCGGTTAGGGATGGTTTCCCCTCCTTAAAAATTTGTCACTATATGGACGACATTGTAATTTGTGGACCTGAAGAAGAAAGTATGCAGCAAGCTTATGGCTTGCTTAATGAAACTTTAAAAAATAATGGTTTGAGTATTGCACCAGAAAAGGTACAGCAGTCTAATGTTAGTCATTTTCTAGGAGCCACTATTACTTTACGATGTGTCACCCCACAAAAGATTAGTATTAGAAAAGATCATCTAAAGACACTAAATGATTTTCAAAAATTATTAGGAGATATAAATTGGATTAGACCTTATTTAAGGATCCCTACTTCAGAATTAAGACCTTTATTTCAAATTTTAGAAGGAGACTCACATATTACCTCATTGAGACAATTAACACCTGAGGCTTCTGATGTTCTTAGGAAAGTGGAAAAGGCGATCCAAACAGCACAGTTAACTCGTATAAATGAGCAAGAACCTTTGTACCTATGCATATTAAGAACCATAAATCTGCCAACTGCTGTGTTATGGCAAGATGGTCCATTAGTATGGATACATCCACATATATCCCCTAATAAGACTATAGAGCATTATCCCACCATGGTAGCAAATATGGCCCACAAAGGGATAAAAACTTCAATCACTCACTTTGGAAAAATGCCTGATAGCATAATTGTCCCTTATACTGTCGCACAAATGCAAATATTGTGTGCTACTATAGATGAATGGGCCATTCTTAGATGCAGTTATTCTGGTTTAATTGATAATCATTATCCTAAACATCCGTTATTACATTTTATGTTATTACATCCAGTAATATTTCCAAATGTAATGGCTAATACCCCTATAAAGGGAGCCATTGATATTTATACAGATGGATCCAAAACAGGAGTTGGAAGTTATGTAATCAATGAAAAGGCTGTAAGGTTGCAATTTACACCAGGAGCCCCTCAATTGGTAGAATGTTTGGTGGTTTTAGAAGTCTTTAAAAGATTTCCTATGCCCATAAATATTATCTCTGATTCTGTTTATGTAGTTAATGCGGTTCTAGCATTAGAGACTGCCAGAAATTTTAAACAGTCCAGTCCTGTATCTGAAATTTTGATGAAAGTACAAAATTGTATTTTGATGCGTGAGCATCCCTTTTATATTCAACATATTAGAGCACATACATCATTACCTGGACCTATGGTTAAGGGAAATGCAATTGCTGACTCAGCCACCAGAGACATGGTTTTTCTATCACAAAGTTCTATAGAAAGTGCAAAAAAAATTCATCAACTTTATCATGTCCCTGCTTCTACATTACGACAAAAGTTTAAGCTCACACGAAAAGAAGCCCGAGATATTGTCCTACAGTGTGGTAAATGTGTAGAATTTGTTAATGCACCTTCCGTGGGTGTTAATCCTCGCGGATTGCGACCCCTAGATGTTTGGCAAATGGATGTCACGCATATCCCATCTTTTGGGAAATTACAATATGTACATGTATCCACCGATACCAGTTCTGGTGTCCTACATGCCTCTCCCTTGACAGGGGAAAAAGCAGTTCATGTCATATCTCACTGCTTAGAGGCTTGGGCTGCATGGGGCAAGCCCCTAGTGTTAAAGACAGATAATGGTCCTGCATATACTTCTTCTAAATTTAGCCAATTTTGCAAACAAATGCAAGTAAAACATATTACTGGATTGCCCTATAATCCACAGGGCCAAGGCATAATTGAGAGAGCCCATCGCACTCTGAAACAATATTTGCAAAAACAGAAAGGGGGAATAGAGGCTATGACGCCAAAGATGGCTCTATCCCTTACAATATTTACTCTTAATTTTTTAAAATTGGATGATGCTGGAAGATCACCAGCTGAAAGGCACAGACAATGGCCTCAATCGCCCAATGAAATGGTCAAATGGAAAAATGTCCTTGATAATAAATGGTATGGCCCGGATCCTATCTTAATCAGATCCCGGGGAGCTATTTGTGTTTTTCCACAGGGTGAAGAAAATCCACTTTGGGTCCCGACGCGACTGACAAGGACCGTGAAAGAGCAAGATGAACCCCAAGATGATTCTCCTGCTCCTGATGATTGAGACCGGGATAAGTATACCTTTGTGGGCCATAGTAAGATCATGGCCAGTACCTTTACCGGTACATTCCAATTCTTCTACCTTGCCTTTATTTTTTGCAACGGAATGTTATTTGGATGCGCCTTGTGCACGACAAACTCCTCAAGAGCCACGGGTGTATAATAGTACTAGTTTTCATTTGAATTATACACTATGCTTTGTGCATAATGTGGATAAACCTTTTACACCCTCTATATTTTTAAAGAAAAAGATTATCTCTAATTGGGCAGATCCCATTAGCCAAAATAAGGTGAGCTCTGGAGTGTTGTTTAATGTTTTAATGCAAGTTGCTCAAGGAGCGCAATCAGGCTCAGGTGATGTTGAAAATAATATAACTTCACCTATAAACATCACCACTATTATGATAAAGGGAAAGGTGACCATTCCCAAAAGATCACGATGGCCTGTTGGCAATGCTACTGCTATACGCAGCATGCCTTGGTGTCATCCAGACCTCGCATTTCCTATAGTTTTTTCACCTTGTCAATCAAAAATTTTTCCTCGAAAAGAAATAGCAAAGGGTTTTGTTTTGTCACCCCCACTAGATTTTGCTATAATGAATGATAAAGGAGATGCTACAGGGAAAGAAAATATTTGGCCATATTACCAATGGATTTTAAGCAATGAGGCAGGTGCTAGTACCAGTCTGTTAGCCTTTGCATTGCTGACTGGAAACTTTCATGAGATATTGAATGTTTCTGCCACTCTTTCCAATACCTCTACTCATTTAGATAATGTGACAACTAATAGAATTATCAGAAATATGACTACTTCTCCAGTAGAAGTTTGTGTCAATCCTCCATTTTTCTTTATATTGGCTGAATTTCAAAATAATACAGAATGGTTAGATTGTACAAATATCACTTGTTTTTTGACGCAATGCTGGAATGGAACCAAATTCTTAGCCTTAGTGGTTCATCTACCAATCTTTGTCCCTGTGCCTGTGCCTGTTGAGGCAGATCCAGAGAAGTTCCCAATAACGAGTCTTATTTGGCAAAAGAGAGGTTTTGGAATCACAGCTGCCATTGTTACAGCCATTGTGGTGTCCGCAGCATCAGCAGTTACCGCAGGAACTGCTATGGCCCATCAAATTAATACTGCTGACACCATAAGTCAGATAGCAGAAAAATCCTCTGAAGCATTGCTTACCCTGCAAAAGGTGGATTCTCATATCGCCTCAGGGTTAATGTTAGTGAATCAGAGAGTGGATATTTTACAACATAATATGGAACGAATGATGGATGTCATACAAATGAGTTGTGTGGCATCCACATCGCATGTGTGCATTACTCCCAATAAGTATATTAATAATTCTTTTATTAAAAGTACAGACCTATCGAATTACCTGAAGGGGAACTGGTCGCAGGAGCTGGAGAGGTTGCAGGCGAGACTGCAGATGCAGATCTTGAACCTTAATGGGACCAGAGTGGAACCAGTGACCCTCGGAGACTTTACCTCTTGGTTTACCTCTGCTTTTTCTTACTTTAAGGAATGGGTGGGAGTGATTTTGTTTGGTGCTGCCATATGCTGTGGACTGGCGTTCATGCTCTGGTTGGTATGCAAATTCAGAACCCAACAAAAACGTGACAAGGTGATTATAACTCAGGCACTTTTAGCTATTGAAAACGGCTCCTCCCCTGAAATTTGGTTATCCATGCTCAAGAATTAGTTGGCATATGAGTTCTCTACTCTTGCACTCCACGGCACTGAGATGAGAGAGACTCAACGATCATTGATCAACCCTTGCACATCACTGAGGTTTCCTCATTGCAAGCAATAGAGTGATCATGATTTCACCACTAATTCATTTTTTGGCTGGCCTCTTTTGCAGAGTTCGCCCTAGGTCATTTAGCAGTTATTGTCACACAGCACTGCGGTATCCAGAGACGGGCAACTTTCCTCGTGCACAGTCCAACCTAAGACATGGGGCCCGGTGGCGATAGGGTTACCCTATGACGGGTAAGGCTGTGACATTAGAGGAACGACCTAAAACAGGAGCCACGGCGGATGGGCATAATTGCACAGGCCTAGTCCAGCCTCATTTTATTAAAACAAACAGGGGGAGATGTGGGAAGCCACATGTGCTGTTGCTGAGTGGCACTGACTACTGCTGGCCACCATGCATAAGATTGGACAAACAACCAATGTGTACATATGCAGTAAAGTTTTTTGCAAAGACACTGCCTGGACCAGGCATGATAATGAGGTTCTGTAAGGTACTGAGAGTATAACCAATCAGATGTGAGACATGCAAATGATGCATGATAATGAGGTTCTGTAAGGTACTAAGAGAGTAACCAATCAGATGTGAGACATGCAAATGAGGTATGATAATGAGGCTCTGTGAGGTACTGAGAGAGAGTAGCCAATCAGATGAGGAACATGTAAATGAGGCTTAGTGCATAACCAATCCGGGTGTGAGACACGCCTCTCCTAGGCCTATAAAAGCAGCACCAGTTCTGGGCTCGAAGTCTTTTCGCCTCTGCAATCAAGCTCTCCCAATAAACGTGTGCAGAAGGATCCTGTTGCAGCGTCATTCTTGCTGGTCGAGTCCGGTGCACGCAAGAAAGGATGAATAGGGACAAGCCACCCTTGGTGAGGGACAATCCCTCCTGCTTGGTAGCCCCTGAATTAGGACTTCAGCTTTCCAGTTATCAGTTCTTCCTGGAACTCAGCTTTGCTCGCTTAAGGACTGGAATCCACAGCTTCCGTTGTCCTAAGCCCCTGACTACCAGACTCTATCTGCTATGGTAAAGACACAGAGGCACACACTCCCTATTGGCTCTGATAGCTAGGTCCCTAGAGTCTAGGGGGAACTGATCAATAGATTACTGATACGTTTCTCCTTTCATGCTCATAGAATTTATCTGTGAATTTTAGTTTATTATATATTTAAGGGTGAGTTCAAATAGAGCCAAGGGTATAGGTAAAGTGCTCACTTTGAATAGGGAAAGCCTTTGGGTGCCATCCTCAGTTCTCACTGAAATGGCTCAGGGCACTGAAGCACCTGCCACATGAGGGTTACCCCCTCTGTGTAGTATAGGCATGGTCATCTATGAGGAGAAAGAAGAAAAGTAATTAATTGTATGATTCAATACTGTACCTTCAAACTTCACACCAAGGGCAAGCGAGGCAGCTCCGCACTTACCACCAAACCTAACAAAGGGAGTTCAGTTCCTAGGTCCCACAAGGTGGAAAGAGAAAAACCAAACAATGTCCTCTGATCCCCTCACACATTTATGTCGCTTGTGTAGGAAGGAGTACACACGTGTAAGTAAGTAATCTAATTTAAAATAAGTTCAAGTTCCAGGCCAAACTCTGAGTTCTGGCAAGCCACTGACCATAGCTGCAAATGGCTTTGAGTCGAATGTGACCTAGGTCTAACTCTCTGATATGAACATGCTGTCCTCTTGAATTGAGAAATTATAGACTGTAGGGAGTGGAGAAAGCCCTGTGTGAGAAGTCATGAGTAGGTATATGCTGTTGACGTGGGCACAGCCATGTTTAAGGACCTCAGAGCCTTAGATCTATGGAGCAATTGTACCCCACTTTTACTCCCTAGGGCTGAGCCTCAGAGGAAACTGGCAAACCTTCCTCTGGTCCATGTGTGGGTATTGATGGTGTTCATAGAAAGTGTCCACCATAGCTTTCTGCTACTCCTACCAACATTAGCTAAACTGTCTTATTGATCTAGTTGTATAAGTCTCAACTTTATCTTTACATGGATGAAATAATGCCATCTCCTTGTTCAGCTCTCCCCAGTAATCTTGCCTTCCCGTTCAAGACTATATAATGAGCATGTGTTACATCCCTGGTGCTGTGGTTTCTTCAGCAGAGAGACTATTTGATCACAGCTTTCTGTCCTTATGTCGGACTGTCTGTTTTTCCTTCACTCCCCTGCCACCCCAGTCAGGTCTGTGTCTAGGGCCATGCTGGACACGGCAATGTGCGGCTTTTAGCCTATGATGACTTGGCCTCTCCACATTCAGCAGAAACCATGACTTGAATTCTGAACTTGTCCCTCTCCTGAGGCTTGGGATACACTCCTCATTCCTTCCTCGAGACATGGGACAACAAAAGGCACAATCACGCCCAATCAGCCTTATGATCACAAGGGGGAAGTAGCCAGCAACCCACAGCATTCTGCGTTGCTAGGCGAGGATAGTCTTCAGTTAGATGTATTAAATGTGTTTCAGGTTGGGATATTTTCAACTTACGATAAATGTATTGTTATATAAATCCATTAAAGGCTGGCGTGCACCTGCACTCAGATCTTTTACATTCAGACAAACATAAAAATTGTTGAGGTGGGAGGAGAGGAAGAGGGAGAGAGGGAGGAGGGGGAAAGTGGGAGGGAAGAAGGGGAGAGGGAAAAAGAGAATTCCTGGGTGTATTTATATGCACTGTGTACATGCAAGTACCCATGGAGTCCTTAAAGGGCCTTTGGAACTAGAATTGGAGGCAGTTATGAACACCCTGAGGTGGATCTGGGAACAGATCCTACATGCTTTCTGTTGCTGTGATAAAAACTTTCCCATGAAAGAGCATTTTGGAGGGGAGCAGATTTGACTCATACTTTCAGGTCACAATCCATCCTTTAGGAAATCAGGAAGGGAACCCAAACAGGAATTAAGCAGAAACCGTGGGGAAAGCTGCCAACTGGCTTGTTCATTGGCCAATGCTCAGATAGCCTTCTTCGACACCCCAGGCTTACCTGATGATGCCTCCCACAAATGGCCGGGAGCTGGCAGATCACTCATCAAATAAGATGACTTCTCACAGACTAACCAGTGTAAGCAATAAGTGCTCTTAA
This sequence comes from Mus musculus, assembly GCF_000001635.26. Taxonomy (NCBI): domain Eukaryota; kingdom Metazoa; phylum Chordata; class Mammalia; order Rodentia; family Muridae; genus Mus; species Mus musculus. The sequence continues at coordinate 41,991,016 of NC_000079.6, forward strand.
CTGCTGAGCCAGCTTTCCAGTCCTAAGATAATGTACTTTCAATTAGCACAAGATAATTGCACATACATGTGGGTTACTCTGTGGCATTTCAACACATGTGTGCATTATGCAGCGGTTAGATTGGTGCACCCAGCATGTAACATTTCTACGTATTGTACTAATACTTCCTATGTATGTCTATATACACATACACAGTGCATATACTTATATATACAAAACACACATGTACACTTGAGACTATTATTTAGCTTTCGGAAAAAGGAAAGCCCGGCGGCATTCAGAATAACAGGAATGACTCTGGAGGGCATTACGTTAAGTGAAGTAGTGCATAAAGAGAAACACAAAAACTGGTTAAACATACTTAACGTGTGGGATCTAAAACCATCCGGCTCATTAAAAGTGGACGGTAGAGAAGATGGAGCAATGGCTCAGTGGCTAAGAGACAGTACTGGTTTTGCAGATGATCTGAATTTAGTTCCCAGCACCTGTACTGGGGTCTCATAACCACCTGTAACATCAGCTTCAATGGATCAATGTTTCTGGCCTCCATGACCTCCTGTACTTATGGGCACATATACATAAACACATACATGCAGACACACACATATACACACAGATGTGTGCACGCGCACACACACAATTTAAAATAAGAAAAATGAACTAATTAATTGAAAAGTAGACAGTGAGATGCTGGTTGTCGGGAGCAGGGAGTGGTGGACTATGCGGTTGCTCAGTCTTATGGGACAACCAAGTTCTGTACATCTAGTACCCAGGATAATGAGTATCATCTTCAACATCCTATATGTAACAATACACACATGCACACACAGTCACACAAAATGGGAAAAGAATTCTTGTGCTCTCGGCACACAGAGGAAAATCCTAGCAAGCAGAACAAACTAACAGTGGGTCAGTTACCTTGCTCCGATTAACCATTTAGAGTGTATACGTCACATTGTATGACTAAGATAGACATAATTTTTTTTATTTCTTAGCATTCCTTTGTCATGAAGCTGGGAGGACTGCTTGGTGGGTAAGAATGCTGCACAAACATCATGATCTAAGTTCAAATCCCCAGCACCCATGTAAAAAATTGTCCTCTGGTCTCCACATACATCACTCAAAGATTTATACCCCCCCCCTTTCCTACCTGTAACTCAAATGTTGTGGAGGAAGAAACAGGAGGGTTGCTGGATCTTGTGGCTGCCAGCCTTGTCCCAAGTTTGGTGAGAGACCTTATTTCAAGGGAATTCAGTCCGAGAAAGGTAGAACAGGAAACCCAATGTCTTCCTCTGATCGCCATGTACATGGGTGAATTTACCCAGAGACATGTGGAAACACATGGTATTCACACATACACGCACATGCATGCTCACACGCCTTCATCAAACCAGAAAAAGGTTTTTAAAAAATTAACAAATACTAGTCAAAGAAATACTTCGATGGCATGTTGTTTTAACTCTCTTTGAATCATCGTTGACAAAATGACCAAATTCCTACTTTAGGATGACCATCAAGACATTTGTCCTCGCTAGAGAGTGTATGGTTTGTTATAGTCAAGAAGGCCACAAAAAATAAAACTCATTGGATAATGTAAATGTTTTCCAAATGACTTAGCTAGGGTCACGAAAGAGCACCCATTTGGCTAATTCTAAATAAAACCCCATAATTGAAGGCTTCACCGTGATGACCTCTGACTTCATTCAGCAATAAATATTTAATAAGATCCACTCGCATCAGGTACTATGGCGTCCAACGTTAATCAATATTCATATTCATATAGCTTTTCTGATTTATGGTATAAGCCACGCTACCTGCATAATATATACTAAAACCCACACATTCCCAAGTTTAATTTAATCCCCTATCAGTCATAGTAAGATGCATTATGGCAATATTATGCTTCATTCTGGACATCGGCTGAGAAATGGTATTTGCTGAACATGATAGAGCCATTGCATACATGCATTCATGGTGCCCTGAAGAGCTCAAGTTATCCAAGATCCCAGTATTGATAGGGAGGGGTTCATGACTTTCCACACACCCCACCCCTGCAGAGAAGCTACTGACCACTAATGGCCACTGGAGGAGGGGAACGTTTTCCTCTGGGATGCAGACCTTGAGTGGAGTCCCATGCCCCAGTTGATACTCCTTCACCCACGCACTCACAGGCAGTTACTACGTTGACTCAATGGGTTTAAAAACAAAGAAAAACAAGGTGAAGGTGGAGATGGAAGTTGTGGTGAGAAGTGGGGAGAAATCGAAATCGGCGGGGAAGGAAGAGAGGGGTGGCAGATTCGATGAAAACGCATATTACACGTGCATGGAATTCTCAATGAAAATATATTATGCTTCTTGATGCCTAGATATTCAGCAGGCTAAAACTCATTCTGTTCTTGTGGATCCCACCCTCACTGTGTACTCAACAGCATCCCATTTTGTTAGGGCTGGCTCTGACTTAGCTAAGTAAATCCCTTAAAAGAGTACAAAAGAAAGATAGCTAGATAACTATCTTAAGTGCATGATTTTGCACATTTTTTTTTGTAAAATAATTGAAGGTCCTGTACGATTTTGTGAAGAATTCTGGGAATTTCTGCTCCGTCATGGTGCCCAGGGAAGCAGTGTTCTTCGTCTCCTAAGCGCTCAGCTGAGCTCTGTCCATCATATCTCCACTTCGCTCCTGAGGGCCCTTGGGCAACATCTAGCTCCCACTGGCTGACTTTCACTCTGCCACTGGTTGATACATCAGAAAAGAAATATTTCCTCTAAACCCTGTCTCACAAAAGTGAGCCTCAAGAGAGTAACAAGGCACAGTCTTCCTTTCAGCATCCAGGGAGTTGTTTGGAGACTACAGCCTCACTGAACATGGAGTCTGACAGCACCTTGATTTTGGACTATCTCCCTCCACAGCAGTATACAGTGCCCTTTTATTATTTAATAAATGAACCAGGCTAGGCAATTTTGCACAGCCTCTTTCATGGACTAAGACACTTGACATCCATGGGCTAGAGGCAACGGATGAAAAGGACCATCGGGGAGTGAGATGTGTACAACATCCAAAGTCACAATTCCATGCAACAAGAATGATGGTCGTTGACTGCTGAGTCTTAGAAAGGATGGGAAGAGGAAGTGTTCAAGGAGGTAGCTGGTTCAGTGCTTGGGAGGAGAAGAGGGATATCTGGCAATGGAAGGAAGCTCCCACAAGGCTAGACAGTCTCTGAATCCTGGGGCTGGAAGAGAAAATAAACAAACAGACTAAACATTGAGCAACATCTCTACACTGTCGTCATTCCAGCTAACAGGCTTACAATAAATCCAGCTGTGCTAGCCCCAGGGACAGGAGGAAGGGCCGAGCCACACATGGGAAGAAGTCCATCTCTTTTGACATCCTTTGCTATGTCATCTACAGCAACTCATGGATAAAGCTTGACGTCTTTCCAGTCAGTAGGAGTCATAAAGATTTCTCAGAAAACAGATGACAAAAGCAAGCCAACATAGTAACACACACACACACACACACACAAACACACACACACACACACACACACACACACACAGCAAACAAACAACAAAAGTATCACTCACAAACACTATGTTGATTGCTTACTGCTTATTTTTATTAAGAATGGTCATTCATTGTAATTTGAACAAATCTAAAACAAGCAGAGCATGCTGGGATACACCTGCAATCCTAGAACTAGGGAGGCTGAGGAAGAAGGATTGTGAACTTGAGGCTAGCTTGAGCTACAAAGCAAATTTCAGGTCAACCTAGGTTATACAGTAAAATACTATCTCAAAGAGGGAGGCAGAGGGCTAAAGCCAGAAGAGTGTTGGAAATGGATGGTAATGGAACCTCCTTACAGTCTTGGAACTGGGACACAACAAAAGCCAATGGATTTGGGACTTGATATATATATATCTCAGAGGATGTATGTATTCTATACCATGAGGTCAGAATTACTAATGAGTGTAGAGAAGCCGAATCACAAATAGTTTACATGACAGCTAGGGCTGCATGCCTATTGAAGACAGCCACAGTCCAATCCCTATGTATAATACATAATTGCTAACCATTTTGATAGGTAAATTCCCACATAGCTTTTTAAACGTGGTTTCAAGTTTTCAGTAAAGCAAACACATAGCTGTTTAAATAGTACCAAGAATTCAGAATAATTGCATATACTTTAAATTCTCATACACACAGATAAATTTTTGGAGCGATGCTCCACTTCATTAAACAAACAAACAAACAAACAAAGAAACAAACAAACAAACAAACAAACAAAACTAAACCCCTGAAACTAAAAATATGCTTGATATCCTGGGGCTAAGATACAATTTTGTGACTAGACTTTTATAGATCATTTTAAAAACCTGATCTTTGATAAACATCCCATTGCCACAGTTGATGGAATAAGGTAACGCTAAGACTGTAGGCGGTGCTTGCTCTGCGCCCTGGCACAGACTTGCATTTGCACTGTACACCCAGGGGCCAGGTAAGACTTTGGATAGTGCTAAGGATGTGGCTCAGTGACAGAGCACTTGCCAGGCGTACACAAGGCTTTGGTTTAGTCCTTATCACTCTAGGGTGTGAGACGGTTCCTCCTTCCGCTAGTTTTCCATAAATACTTAGGGCAGAGCATAGCTCACTTGGAACTGTTTTGTTTCCCAGCCATTCAGGAACTCTAGGAAGCTGCTCTTTGAACTGTGCCATACCTGCCATCTCTTGTTCAGTGTTAAACAGTTTTGCTGAGCCAACATATCCCAAGGGATCCCGGTGCTCCCTCCCGAGCGGTCGGGGAGGCTCAGATCATATTATGCTTGTGGTTATTGCTGATGTACATCTTCTGATTGATGGATTCACAACCTATAACAGAAACCAAGAACCATAAAGGTGACTTACTTCAGAAAGAACTGTGCTATGGTCTGTATGTAATTCAGTTCACTTGGGGAGAGCAAATGTGTTGTGTTCGGCCTACCATGGGCCAAAAAGGTTGGGAGACTTAATGAAATAAAAATGAGTAGGCTCAAGTCATCAAGCCAACCAAAGAATGAATAAATAATAAATATACTAATAAATATAAATATATATCATATATTTTCCTTGAGAAAAAAAATCTCATGTACTCCATTGTATGCTGAAATTCTTTCCATAGTCTTATTTAAATATTGATACATATCTGAGTATATACATCTAACATTTCTACATCAGCTCTAGCTATAAAACTGTATAACTATAAAAATAGCAACTAAATGCAAACAAAAATGCAATGTCAATAAACTGAAAATTAAAACAGATCTGCCAGGATGTGTGTTAACTTGATTATATAAGATGTTACAGGTTGCTTTTATTCCTTAATTATAAAACCCTAATTCCTTCATGTTTCAGAGCTCCATAGTCATAAGGTAATCAATTATATTTGATATAATGCAAGTAGGCGTTAAGTAACATTTTAGATACGATCATATACATTTAAAATGTACTTATATTTTGTCATATAAACTAAACTCTAATTGTTACAACTACATTTTATAACTACTAGTTGTTTCTTTAAGAATTATGAAATACAAAGAATATAAATTCCAAAAGATACATCTCAGAGATCAGTTCACTGTGTTTTTTCCGTTGTCTCTCACCTTTTAAAGGTCTTGCTATGAAGCCTAGGCTAGCCTGGAGCTCACTGTATAGATCAGGCTAGAACTGAATTGTGAATTCTCCAATGTCAGCCTTCCTCGCAGTGAGAAAACACGTGCACAGCACCACAGGGTGCTCCCTTTTCTGTCTTTTATTTTCTTGGTGTTTAAAATTAATATTGCTGTTCAACAATTTTATACAGGAATATGATGTATCGTGATTTCTTTCTCCCTACTTTCATCTCCTTTCCTACCCCTACCCTCCTACCTGGCCCTTTTGGACACTTTTGGCCTTCTTTGTGACCTATGTGGTCTATGTAACCATTGGATTGGGACTGTGCGTTGCAGCCTGGTAGGGTCATCAGTGGTTACACGGCTGAAGGTAATGATTTCTCCTGTCCCTAGGTTTATCAATAGTAAATAATATAGCTGAGAGGGAAGGGCCCTTCTAAGTCGATCTTTATCGATGCCTGACAACTGACAGGCCCACCCTTGCACCTATCTGGTTCAGGTATCCACAGCTGTACCAGATAGCTGAGGATTTGGGATTGGAACGGCTGTCTCGCCCCAGAGTCATGATTTCACTACCCTCTCTCTGTTTTCCAGCCCTCACCTCCTTCCCATCCTTCCTCACCCCTCGTTCCCTGAGCCTTGGAGAGGACAGTAAAAATGATTTAAGGCGACACACTCCTCTATCTCGGAATCCAGTACCTTGTACAGCCACATGGCTCTGTATTCACCGCTATTTTCGGAAAAATGAAGTTGCTCTGTTTGAAGCCGAGAGTAGTATTTATCTGCAGCTATAACCTTTAGCGGGCAGCTTAACACGATGTCAGTTTAGCTAAATATCATTTGGTTCTTCCCTAAGGACTATGATGCCCCTCCCCCATCATGGATTTTGTTTGTTTTAGCCAGGGCTCCAGTACCAGGCGTGTATTTCCTCCTACAGATTGGGTCTTAAATCCAAGAGCAGTTGGCTACCCCCACAGTAGAAATGTCATTAATATTTAATAGGTTGTTCTCAAAGATGGAAGGAACCACACAATTGGGCACCTTGGTTCTACTTTGCCATTTGTTGCTCTGGTAGACTCCTTGGCCAAAAGCAAGTTGGGGACGAAAGAATTTCTTTGGCTTCCGGTAAATTCCAGGTTACAATGCGTTCTTGAGAGAAGGCAAGGCAAGGGCTCAGCCGTAACTGAAGTAGAAACCATGCTGGTGTTTTGTGTCGCTGACTGGTTTGCTTCCAGGCTTACAGTCAGCTAGCTACCTTCCTTCTACAGTTAATGCTCACCTGTCCAGAGACAGCACTGCACACAGCGGGCTGGGCTTTAGTGCATCAACTGGGAATCAAGAAAATGCTGAACAGACATGCCCACGGGCCAATCTGATCGAGGCAGTCCTCCAGTTGAAACTCCCTCAGCTAACACTGGGCTGTGTCAGGCTGACAGCTGGAGCTCATTAGGAGAGTCCCCTTAGCAGTCTACAAAGCCCCTTCTGGGACTCTTTCCTTTCCTTTAAAACGCGCAATACTGGAGGGATAAAATGAGAGCAGCAGGCTTGTAGGCTTACACTTGATACCTACGGTTTTCAGTTGTCGAGGCTTGCCTCCGGGTGCGTGACTTTCAGCATTAAAACTGGGAAGGTTCCAAGCAAGGAGGTAGCTCATTCCTTTGCAATCTTCTTCTACCCAGACGTGGGCATTTTAAGCAGTACAGTTCTTCTGTTCATTCACTGTTCAATGTTCCTCACTCTGCTCCCCCCGCCCCCCAAATTTTGGTGACAGAGACAGAGAGAGACAGAAACAGAGAAACAGAGAGACAGCAACAGAGAGAGACAGAGACTCAGCGAGAGAACAAGGAAGTGAGATCTGTTCATAATCTTGAGCCAGAGCAGGGCGGCTCCTTAGAGTTTCCCACCGTAGTAGTCCTATGGACAGTGAGGGTTCTGTCCTGGGTCTTCAGAGAAGCCTGGCTGTGAACAGCAGGGATCCTACACAACCTTGATGATTTATGCCAACACTGTTTTCATATAGGGAAAAAGTTATGATCTGACTCAGGTTGGATTTGACTTTGAAATACACTGGAATCTTAGCCACCTTGTTTTAAAAATAAAATAAGATAAAATAAAATAAAATAGATGGTATAGAAACCAGCCACTTAGGACTATTGTGAAGATCAGCTTTCTAAGAAACAGCCTAAACAAGAGAGAACATAACACAGTAGAAAGCTTGCCCAGCCTTCACCCCAAGGAAGCCAGGGCCTCTGTAAACACCTGCTTCCATTTTACAATTTGAAATACCCTCCATGTCTTTCTGAACATTTCAGTCAACTCTCCCACCAGATAGTCAGATGTTCTTGCCATAACATAATTTCTTCATTCAAATATGAAATGAACCCAAAAGACAGACAATTGGAAACCCAGGAAAGTTTACAGGACCCACTTCAGGGTGCTTACTAGATAAATACACTCTGACTTCCGGATTCCCATTCCCTGTGAATATAAAGGGAAACCTTCCCATCTTAATTAATAGATGTGAAAAGAGAAAGCCACAATGATATGAATCTATTCAGAGGACAATTTTTGGGCCCTATTATTATTGCAAATTTCATGGACCAATCAACTCTTTCCAGCTCTTCACAGTTTGTTTGTTTGGTTTTTTTTGTTTGTTTGGTTGGTTGGTTTTTTTTGCTTTTTTTGTCTTTTTTTTTTTTTTTTTGGTTGATTTTTCAAAGCTAATAGTATCTGGGTTTATTTTAAAAGACTTGATTTTTTTTATATATTATTATTAAAAACACCTTTACTTTCTTGGATTGAAGCAAAGAATTCCATTTTTTTTTCCTTTGATAAATAGAAAAGATGATTCAGTAACACAGCAACCACGGAGAATTATTACTTCTCCTGGAAAGAATTTATTATAATGTCTTCTGCAATCTGAAGAAATCCCTTCACGAGGCAAAAATTCAAAATGCAATAGTAAGAAAGAACTCACTTCTAGATTGCTTACCCAATGGCTCTTGGATACTGTGAGATGGCATTGTAATGGATCTTTTTCTTCTCTCTGTCTCTCTTCCTTCCTTTCTTTTTTCTTTCTTTCTTTCTTTCTTTTTTTTTTTTTTTTTTTTTTTGTTTGTTTGTTTGGTTGGTTGGTTGGTTTTTTGGTTTTCTGAGACAGATTCTCAGCATATAGCTTTGGCTGTCCTGGAACTAACTATATAGACCAGCCTGGCTCGCCTGGAACTCACAGAGATCCACTTGCCTCTGCCTCCTGAGTGCTACAATTAAAGTCATGCAGTGCCATGGGTCTTCCTTTTAATCAAGAAACTTGGATGTAATTTCAATTCCCTTAAATCACACAAAGTAGGACTAGTGTTCCCATGTCTCTAATATGAATGCTTATATATATCTGGTTGGGATAAAGAGTTAGGATTAACCCATATCCCCAGAATGTACTCTTGGTTATAATCACCCTTTATATTCCTCTTCACTTAAATATTGTGTTATAGATGACAGGAAGTGAAAATGTATAGCAAATACAATGTAAGTGAAGAAAAAGCAGAGGGCAGCAATGAAACTGGGAGTAAGCAATCTCCCTGAAGAGCAGGCAGATAATCCACACGCTTGCTCTAGGTGTACACTGTCTTTGAACTTCCTGTGGGCTTCCAAACTCCTATCTCCTGTACAAGAATCAGGCTCTTTCTTTTTCCTTTCCTTTCCTTTCCTTTCCTTTCCTTTCCTTTCCTTTCCTTTCCTTTCCTTTCCTCTCCTCTCCTCTCCTCTCCTCTCCTCTCCTCTCCTCTCTTCTCTTCTTTTCTTTTCTTTTCTCTTCTTTTTAACAGCTTTGAAGTATGCCTCAAAATCCAAAGCAATGAATTTTGCTTTGATTTTGCAATGGATTTCTGCTAAGTGGATTTCCACTAAGTCTTTATCTCCCAGGGTGAAGAAGATATGACACACACAGAGTGTCCAGGTAAAGATTTAGGAATCAAACATATATCTAATAGGATAACTATAGTATGATAAGGTTGTTAAAATTCTATAGACATATGACCTCACTAGGGTTCCAGGAACCAATGAGTTCAGCTCACATTGATGGCCTGCAAATACTTTCCCGAAGAATTAGCAATACCTGTGAGATTTAGGCTTCAGCTCACGACACATATGCATGGGTTACCAGGAGATATCCAACTCTGAATATCACCTGCAGCAGCATCTTGCCGAAAGCCAAGGCCCATCGCAATTTCCAGTTATCACAGACACCTCCCTCCAGAGCCACAGTGACAATGGGGACAAACAAGATCCTCTTCTTTATCCCACTACTGAAAGAAACTCTTAAAGAAAAGTGGGTCCTAAGGAATCATGAAGATAGGACCCTAAAACTCTCCAAAGCAAGGGAGGACAAAATGCAGAAGTGGAAACAAACCAGTGTTCCGTCATGCTGCATAATCTCACTTTTCAGACTTAAAAATAAATTGCCTTCCAGGAGGTTGGCTCTTCTGTTTGTTCTAACTGTCGGAGTTTCAGGTTCTGTGGTTGCATCGCAGCCATGGCAGATGCTGGTGACATTTATGGGGAAAGGATGGAATGGAAACCACCTGTGGTGTCTCACACCTGTGTCTCACACCAGGGAGTCTGAAGCAGGAGAATTGCCAAGGTTTGAAGGACAACTGGTTTGTGGCTGGCCTGAGCTATAGAGCAGGATGCTGCCCTGAAAGAGATCTGGAAGAAGGAAAAGAGGAGGGGAAGAGGGAGAAATGAGGGGAAGGGGGAAGAGGAGGGAAAGGAGGGAAATGGGGAAGAGGGGGAGGAGGAGCAGGGGGAGGAGGAGGAACAGATAAAATATTTATGTATAATTCTTGTAACAAGCTTATAAATGCTATCGATGGCTAGAACTGTGACTGTATCCATAACTGTAGAGATGAAGCATGACAGGGGATCATGGTGCCTTCCATCTTCTAGGGCTGTACTGATAACATATGCATTGTGTGTTTTTGACTGACTTTGGACCCTATACATGAATCACAGTGACTTAATGCTTGACTTTTTTTTTTCAAGCTCAAATGATTTCATTTATATAGAAATAGGGCAGGGAAATGTGTGGGTTCCTCTTCTCGTCAGCGACCTGACCTCATTTCCTGTCCATGTTAATCCCACCTGTGAAGTCCATGATATTAAAAAAAATTAATTAAAATTTAAAGCAGTAGTTTTGTTTTTCTATCTCATAGTTTGCTTCTTCCCGTTGGCAAGTTAATCATGTGGTCCTGGATTTTCTCATTTGTAGAATGTAAGAATTACAGAAAATAATACCCAAAGGCTTTTTTCTAACTGAAATCATTCCACAGAATTATTCATCATTAAATCCAGGTTGGCTGGTGATACTTGAGTTGTTCTGCTTTGTGGAAAAGTAAGGTACAAACAAGGGGGAGGGGGAAATAACTGGAATAATCTCTATGGTACTGAATGGATGCTAAAGGCAAGGGATTAGTAGGATTAAGATTCTAGGGTAAGAATATTTCCCTGCTAGCTGATTAAGTATGGAATTGCGAGTGCTTAACTTGTTTATAAAATCCATACAGTGTGACGAACAAAAGCCCGTGGCATGTCTGTGCACACAGACCAACCAGTCTCTCAGGCTCTAGTTCTAGCTATGGAGAAGTTCTAGAAATAGTGACAATCCAGTAGCAGCTAGCAAGCTGAGAGCACAGATGTTGCTTCTAAGTATGAATTCGCAATAAGACATCCAGTGTGTGAGCAGAACACGGAAGATGAGCCCAGAAATCCTGTGACACCACAAAGAGCAAGGTAATGATAGAAAAAGAAACAGGGCTACATTAGAGATAGAAAGGGGTTGGGGAATGCCTTGGAGGTGTGCCCAAACCAGAAGTTTATGAGTGCCGAGACATGTAATGACTGTCAGGTGG